>NC_087316.1:11905283-12222830 GCF_037043105.1 Vanessa tameamea | reverse complement strand
ATAACAAGTCTGCTGCTAGCGCTTGCATTTTCCGCGAGCGAAAACGTGGGGGGTGGGAAGCTCAACCCAAACGTTAGTCTCGACTCATACATGTGTGCATGGTTTAATTCATGTCGCCGTAGATATTGAGTTATGGAAAAAGTTGCTCTAATTATTACTTTTTTATATTTTAAAATTACTTTATGAGGTTAAAAGATAAACTTATCTACCACAGCTTTCGTTCAAAAAAAAGACAGACTTAATTTAAAATTACAAAGATACGATTTAATTAATAAAGCTCCAGAATGTTTATAGTCGAACTTATTGTTCCAAGACATTGCGCTTGCAAAATAATTGTATGAGAAATATGTAATAGAGCATATTTCCAGTTGGTTATGAATCTCTTCTGTCATCTAACTCAGTGTGCGTGTGCCTACATAGATATTCTGAGCGTAGTAATACAACTCATACTAGCAATTTACATTGCACACTTATACTGTAGCGATTGGAGAACAGTGTGGTGAGTCGTCGTGGATTGAAGTAGGATTTGATTAACATCAAGTCGACCTGTCTAATTCCATCCCTAACCCGTTCGCCGCCATCATATGAGTGTTCATATGGTGGTACTGACTCATGAGCTTGAATGATGCTCTAACAACACACATGGTTTGAGATGGGGAGGGGGTCTCTGCTCTGCTCAGCTCCTCCAAAACAACAGGCCTGTTTGTTTTCATTTTATATGATATCGTGTTATTTTTTTTCTAGGGTAAAAAAGTATGGTCCATATCGCTAGAACATCGTCCCGTAGCAATGACTCTTTTGCCAATCATGCATTTGGGAGTGACCCTGACGGCCGTGGCCTTGAGCTCTGGACACGTTCATCTGTACGAGGGGAAGGCTCGCAGGGACACTATTTATGTAAGAGGTTCGTTGTCAAAAGTAATTTGTAATTTACTTTCCTCTTTATGTTTTTTTGAAAACAATTATCATAAATGACTCGCGCGCCATTGTATCTTACAAACACAACCAATCGGATTAAGTTGAAAGCACCGACATGCACAAAAACGTTTAAGTTATTTTGTTAATTTATAGTTATATTCAGAGAATGATCCCCTAACTTAACCTCAATATATTTATCAGATGTCGTCTCAGTGATGAAGTTCGGACAGCTCGGTCAGGAGGAGCATGTGTTTACCATCATAACCGCTAGTGAGTCACTTTCGTATTTATGAAACATAATCGTATCTCACGTATTTAATCATTTGTAAAATAAGCCTTAAGGTTTGGTTAATACGGAAACCTATCAAGACCAGTATTTTAATTTTATTTAAATTTCATGTTGAATGAATATAAATATATATATATAAACAAGCTTTTATTTAATGTTCTCAAAAGTAAAAAATAAAATTCGATGTAAATAAAATGTATAATTTTGTTGCATTATACAATTCTATAGGTACGGGTACAATCTCTCAGGAAAGAAATTGATTTGATATCAATATAATCTATACCATATATCATTCAAGAATAATGTCGCTTTCTAACGGTGAAAACATTTTTAGAATTGAACCATTAGTTCCTAGATTACCCCCATACATACAAACCAACAAATTTCACCTCTTTATAATATTAGTATAAATAACAATGTATTTTATTACATATACAAATCGCCTCCTCTCTCCCTCCTTACTTTTCTTCTTTTGAATTATGGTTCACTAGTTGAAAAGTAGCAATTCTCTATGGGAATATTTTAATGTATCTGATTAGATTGTATCTTTATTATTATTTGATATTACCAGCTGTGGCCCTTTAAAAAAGTAAAGTCTGTCCTTGATAACATTTCAGTATATAAAGTAATAATAAATTTTCGATTATAACACTGTTATTGTAATAGTAACACATTTTACGGTTGAAACAAGATACATACTACCAAATCCGTGTTACATCTTATAAGTAGGTACTAGTAGCTTCCCAAAATTGAATGCTTTTTGAAATTAATAATACCCATTTTAATGTAATGTTTTTTTTTTTATTTTCAGACGGAAACTTAATGTTGAAAATCCTGAAACGAACGGCGAACTTCAACGCTCACGCAGCGGGTATCGAACCGACTATCAGTGCGACTGTTGGTCAGAAGCCATGGCTCATACCCAAGAAGTCGAAGCTGTTTCTAGAACAGTCTATGAGGGAGCGAGAGAATGCTATACGTAAGTAAAACCTTTGTTCTCTTTGGTCAGAATAATTTGAATTATTATAATTCATCAATTATATCCTAACTATGATACTTGATATGGCTGTATTTCGGATCAAAGGGTGGGGAATGAGGTCGTATTATTTCTGACGTATGGGCACAGCAATCGACAATTCTCTTATTTCAAATCTTGTTTGTTGGTGACTCATTAACGGCTTAAGGAATGCTTAATTACTACTGATTACTTACGTACTTCTTACAGTGGCCCTTTGCCTCCTCAATCGTAAAAAAAAAACCCCGAGATTTGATTTCATGACCACTAACTTAAATAATTTACTTAAAACATATAACACTATACATATAGATATATAATTGCCTCCAGTGATGTCAGGGAAGCTTGTTCGTTGTGGAATTGTTGGAATTGGAATTGCAGTTCAACATGTTAACGCTGCTAACATCCTTGCCATAGTATTCCAGAAAGTCATAATTACTAAAGTAGCTGTTTTTAATGAGTTTTGTACACTATAAATTAAGTAATTTAAATTAATACATTATAATTAAATATTGTAATGTTTAAATTCTGTATTTGTAGCGATGCATACCAACTTCCAACACGAGCTCAACAGACTGAGGCTGTTGTCAGCGAGGACTCTTTTAGAAGCTCACACCAAGTCTGAGAACTCTATTGGAGCCGGTAATATGGAGCCGATACGATTGTCGGCCGAGGTATGGCATTTGTGTCCAATGTAATATCGATCAGCGAATAATAATAATTATAAGGTATTTTTTAGGGTTATTGTTAGTTGGTAGATAGTTTTCTCTCTCGGGCGTCTCAGTCTGCAGTGGAGAATTATTGACACCGATAACTTTCTGAGAATCAGATTTTGTAGCTTTTTTTTATAATTTATGAAAATATATATATAAATAATGATACAAGATTTAACAATTCATTTGTCAATTTAATGGGTCAAATATTTCATGGTTGTTTCATGACTTGGCAAAGATCTCACTTTAGACGACGATGGTCTACGATCTACAGAATTCTTTATTAGAAGTGAGGAAAGGTGAATTGAAAGAAAAAGTCGCGAGAAAATTCATGTAATGTTAGCATAAGTCAGAATCAAAATATTTCTATTCAAATAGTTTTTTATAAGTAGTTTTGAGCATTACCACCGATTTGCAACGCGGATTTAATCGCAAAACGCCATTGAGAAAATCGGTAGTTAATATTTAAAAAAAAAAAAATTGTACAAATTACTTAGAACTAGTTTATTACTAATCGATCCAGAAATTATTCAAGCTTTGCAATTATATTAAATTATGATATAGATTTTAGAGTATGGATTTACAAATGATATTATTATTAATAGCAAATTGATGTTAGTTCCTATCATTGCCAAACAGTTAATTATTGATCTAGCATTTTACTTGGCGGCGACTGGGGCGTTGCGCGAGATCAACTCTGTAAGCACCTCCCACTTATTATATATTTTACCGCCAAGCGGCAATACTTCGTATTTTTGTGTTACGGGTTGAAGGGCGAGCTAACCCTCGCACGCCCACGGCGCCGCACCTGATAGTCTATACGTTGGAGCGGCGGCGGCGGCCCGATTTTTCCATCACAAAACGTTAAACGTTTTGGCAGACGAGTTCTTGATTTGTGACTGCGTTTAAAGAACGTACGAGAGTAATGGACATTTTTTTGAAATTTGTCCTCGGTTTCAAACTATGATTATAAATAGTCCCATATTGACGCCGAACAGACAGTCGGTTCCTAAAAATATTGACAAGGAAATGTTAATATATTCAAATATCTGATAATAGTATCGGAATGGAAAATTACTTCGGGGTAATCCAAGCGATGTGTTATCGAGGCGCCGATAGCTGATTAGAAATATAAATAATTGATATACATAATTCTTTACGTAAAGCTTCTAAATTATGATGCCGTGGACTCTGAGGACTAGTGTTCCAACTGAAACCGGGTCTTTATAAAGCTGTTGGATGTTTTTGTCGAAATGTTTTTATTAAGTAGGTAAGAGTCCAGAAGTTGACAGTGTTTACACTTTTATGATTTGGAAAGCATACAAAGCCGTTGCTCCTGAACTTATTTCCAGTCGTCTTTGATTTGCCGTCTCACGGGATTGCGAGAGGGAGATAAATATATAGTGTTCGCACGCACCTATGTCGCTCTGAATTCTTGCAATAAGGATACGTTAACGTTTACTTGGTAGGGCTTTGCGTTAGGGCCGTCTGGTTCGATACCAACCACTCAACATATATTCTACCACCAAGCAGCAATACTTTGTATAGTTGGTTTACTTTTAAATAAAGATAAAAGATCTTAGCTCTTAAGGTCGGTGGCGCATTGGTCATATAAGGAATTGTTAATATTTATTTCATACAGCACCATTGTCTAAGGGCTGCGGTGACATGAGCTTGCATATAGTATAAAAAAATGACATTCTATAGGAGTATTAAAATTGCATGCTCGTTAATGAGCTCTTTGTTGTTCTATTTTTGTGCAAATATAAAGAAAATCTCAGCGAGTTCGTTCAAACCAGCTCAAATATCCTGTAATGAGACAGCATCGGTTTCCGGCGATGTTTGTGATATCTCTCAAGGTGAAGAAACTTGATGAATCATGTAATCATTTGTCATCTCAACAAAATCTTTTTGCCACGTGATAAGACAACTTTTACCGTTTTCTCTTATTTGAAAGTGCTTCAAATATCTAAATGATGTTTTTTTTCTTTATGCGTTAATTACGTGAAGGTTACTGAAAGCATCAGTATAGCACCGTGACCTATAGACGGAAATCATCCGTAGATAGCTCCGTCCTCTTTTTTTACCCAGCCAAATATTAAAAAAAAAAAAAAAATTAAAATATGTCATTGTTGAATAATATATAATAGTTTTTTTTTTACTAACTGCGTTTGGTAACTAGTTAAATTTTGTATTCATAGCCTACGGCAATACTTTTGTTATATTGTTAAGACATCAAAACTGATGATAAGGGTATATCAGTAAAGCCCCGATAAAAGTGTTGCAATGCGATAGTATATATGTTATATTAATATCTTACATGGTAAGGGTGTCCTATACAGAGAGATTAATGCCTCAATACGAGAAGACTGTTAGGTATGGATGTGGATGATTTTGATCTAATACGAAGTTTACTTGGTACTAGGATTTTGTGCACGCCCGTCTGGGTATGTGCTATCTAGGGAATGCAGTCCCGGGATCCCGGATCCCGAGATCCCGGGATCCCGGTCTTATTCCAGTCCCCTGATCAGTTAATCCCCGGATTAGATTTGTCCATACCGGGATTTTCGGGATTGATGTAAATGCTAAAAGTTAATAACAAGGTGGAATAGCCTCTTTACCATACTTGAACGATTCAGAATTTTAAAAATCAGCATTCAGAAAGCTCTCTTAGACTTGGATAATCCAGTTCAATTGGAAGAAACTGATTTTCCTCTGATAAATGTAATTACAAAAGTTTTAGCTTCAGTCAAACTGACTGTGGAAGCGCTTTGTCGTTCAGACGCAAATTTGTGCACAGCTGATGCTGCGATGAAGTTTCTTTTTAAACAACTAAATGAAAACCACACAGAGTTGGCTTCCAAATTAAGAACTTATTTAAAAGAACGCATGCAAGGTCGTCGACGAAATGAGCTTTCTGGTGTTTTAGGCTATCTCCAAAATCCTGATGAAAACGTAAACCTGGATCTAGATTAGGATCCTGAGATCAAAGACTTATTTTCAAGACCTAGTAAACTTTTATATATAAAAAGGCAGATCGTTTCGTTAATTCAAAAGATGAGCAGTAAAGACGGTGAGCATGAAGACACTTCAGAAGAGTTGTCATTCAATGATGGCTCTTCTTCTTCTACTAACACTGAACTCACGCTACAGGAAAAACTACAGCTGGAGATAGACAATATGAAAACTTTTTCCCCGGGTGAACCTAAAGAAACGGACCTATCGAAAATCGTAAAACAAGAAATGAATCTTTTCGAAGCTACGGGTTCTACTCGGGGCTACGATCTTGAACAAGCTTATAAATGTTTAATGACGGTTCCCCCGACTTCCGTAGAGCCTGAATGAGCATTTTCAGCTGCAGAATTTATATGTAATAAATTGAGAACACGGCTTGGAGACGAAACTTTAGATGCATTGATGTTTTTAAGGTCTTATTTTCGTAATAAGTAGATCTCAACTCAAAGTTGTTTACTTAGTAAATTTTTATGTTTAAGATAATTTCAAGTCATAGTCATTTTGGTTAATGTTTTAGAAGACTATTTTGTTTTTTGTTTGTGCACATTGAAGTGTTAATGATTGTGTTTTATTTTATAGTAACCTAAAGTTCCTAATTGTTTCCTAAGAAGAATTTTATGTTTAATTTGTTAGTTTTAAAGATGATTTCAAGTTGAAGTTGTTTTAGTTAAAAAGTTAATGTTTTAGAAGTTTATTTTTGTTTTGGTTTTGTTCACATTGACACGGAAGTTGACGAAAGACTGCTGAGTTTAAAAAAAAATGAGAACCGATGATTTTTTTGTCGTTTTTAATACAAATTTTCAATCCCGGGGCTATCCCGAAATCCCGGGATTACGGGATTGAAAACAGAGGGCCTGGATTGCATTCCCTAGTGCTATCTGATATTCCACCGCCAAACAGCAATACTTAGTATTTTTGCGTTCCGGTTTGATGAGGGAGTTAGCCAGCTTAACAAAATGCAGAAGCGACGTAACATCATAGCTTCCAAGGTTGCTGGCGCATTTTCGATGTAAGGAATCAGTAATATTTCTAAGAGCGCTAATGTCTATGGGTGGTCCAGTCCAGTTGTTTTTTTTTTTTTTTTTCGTAGACTTTTGCGTTCTTTTTTAGTTTCTTCATAATATTTTATTATGATGTCCATACTTATGGGTAATTAAATGTCAAGCTACGCTTTATGATAATAATCTTAAGATCTAATATACATTTGAGTTTTTTGCCTTTCAAATCAAATCAAATCAAAAATCTTTATTCAATATAGAAGTGTTTACACTTGCTTATTGATTGTCAAAAATCTACCACCGGTTCGGAATTTAGCACCTCGGACCTGAGAAGAACCGGCGAAAGAAACTCAGCGGGATATATATATATATATATTTTTTTTTTTTTTTCGAGGCGGATGTTTTTTAATGAATTCACACGTCAATTCGTCACGTCGTCAATTATTACATATTTTTGTTATCATTTGATGCCTTTATTAGAGCTGTCTTTATAAACGAAATGTCATAAGGTAAATAACAATTTAATAGGTCTCACATAATATCCGTTGTAACTTACCGTAAATGGTTAATAAAATAATTGGGTCTCGAATAAGAATCCTTAGCTCTCTAGTTTATTTATTTTTTATGACAGTGTTTATTTTTTTTATGAATGTGTTCGAATATGTTGACAATAAAATCTTTTGGCGCTAAGGCACCTTTGAATAACCTAATAAATGGCTCTACTACTTTTAAACCATAATTTATCAAACTTATATAAAAACCAAATAATTTAAAATATATATATATATATTTCGCAATTATTCGATATAAATGACTATACTATTTTAATATCTATATTCGTAGATTACAAATGATATAAAGCATAGTATTAGTAGTCGATGATTTACACAGAGATTACTTTAATGTAAGTGTAACTAAATATGTTAATATTTTGTTATTTAATCAATATCAATTTTTGGATATAATTAGTTTAAGGACTATTCGATTCGAGTCTAAATTAGACGAAATCGTTATATGTCTACGATTATAGAAACCGTAGTCTACCCGTATAGTTAATGTCCCACTGCTGGGCAAAGTCCTCTTCTCCATTTTGAGGAGGTGTGGAGCTTACTCCAACACACAGCTCCTGCGGTTTCCTTCATGGCCGAGCATGATACTAATTATAAACACAAATGAAGCATATACATTCAATTCCAATTTAAATTCAGAATCATCGGATAAGATTCAAATCTTGAAACCACTGAGCCATAACAGCTCTGAAAGAGTAATTACCGTGTTTCTTATCGGTTCTCGAAAAAATGTATATTGCGAACGTGTAGATTTCAGTTTGATCGATTTGATAATATAATAGACTGTTTGAATAGAAGAATATTTTAATGTCATGTTTATGACTACCCGCATATACATCAAGTTATTTTCATCAGGTCGAGGGACTGGGACCAGTCTTCCGCGTGACACTGATAGTGGAGAACACGTCGACAGATAAAGCTGTATTAGGCCTCTCCATATTGTTTCTTGTTCATTCCACGGCTTATAAAGTATATAACCCCTATGTCAAGGTATTTTACACTGACTTTTTTATTTATATTTTTTTATTGTAGAAAAACATGCAACATTAAAAACACACAAATCGTTTACATATAACGTCTTCATTATTTTTTATAAAATATTATATTCAATTAGAAAAAAGAAACATGAATCCATTAATATTGTTCTTTATTTAAAGTATTTTTGAAACATTTTTTTTTCGTCTGTTCGTAATGTTCCAAGTTCAACAAAATAAATAAAATGATGTAGTATTTATGATTTATACGTCAGGTTATCTTCGGTACAGTTACTTTGTCCCATACAAAGTATATCAGCAAGTATATGTTGCATTAACTTGATCTTCCATCTCTTTCTGATCTCATGTATTTATCACAACTACCAACCTTTAAAATTTTCAGGTTCCACTAATATCACCGGGCAACCAACTCAAGTTCCCCGCAAAAGTCGAGGAGATATTCGGCGAGAATTTAAACCCTGATATTTTTTTCCGAAACGTCACAGGACAAGCGGGCGAAGGATCGCTCATAAGGGTTCTTCTCTTGAAAGACGGAAAGTCGAATCCCGTACTAGCAGCGACCGTTACGATGCCCCCCACAGATCCCATGATGATACCATATGATAAAATACAAGCTTCAAGCGATTTTAAAGAAGACGCCGATAATGAAACGTAATGTCATTACGACGCGTTAAGGACATTGTGTTTGTGATTGGCTTCGATAAAGAAGTAATTACATCGCTGCATTAGCAAGATAAGACACTGATTAACGTATATAAATATAATTCCGAATTGAAATGTGTTGTTTTAATTAATTCATTTTCAGTGAACTTGGGGTTTTGGTCTTGAACTTGCCATTTAAAACTTACAGCCAGGTTGAAGTTCATTGGAAAAGATCGAATTATTATAATATATCTTGTACATTCCGTTTAGAGAATCCAGTCATCATCAGCGATGTAAAGGAAGCCGGAGCGTTCTTTGATTGGACGCCATGTCCGCGCGCGGTGCTAGAGTTGACCGTCAAAATGTACCGACACATTTTCCGAGAGGATTGTGAATATTGCTCATTACCAATGTGAGATGTCAGAGGGATGTCAGATGTCAGATGTCATACACATCATAATATGCGACTACTATAAGAATCGTTTCTGTCAACCTATTGACAGAAGTCATAAACATAATAAATAATATTAATAATAAGAATAAAGAATCGTTTTCCGATCTAGTCTTTTGTTGGCTATTGACGACTAGTGTTATCAATAATAAATGAAAATAATACTAGATAACATATATTTGAAACAAACAAATCAATATTCATATGTATTTCTAACATTTTCAATAATAATTATGACCAAACTCCGATCGCAGTGCGAAACTTAGGTACAATGACGGGACTTGTGCTATTTTAATTTTATTGGATGATTATGAGCATCAACTTGATGTTAATATGATAACTTTCTTTTGAATATCGCAATCAGCTCTCATTATAAAGCAACTGTAATCATTGAACGATATAGGTATCTATTTTTTTTTAATCCGACAATCAGATTCACCTTATTACTAATGAAAGGTTAATAAATGACTTACAATTGCAATCATAGAATGTGTGAAGACAATAAGGATCTGATACATGATTTAAAAACGTGTATCTTGCATTCTGTATTGTCTCATTGCGTTTTATATTTGATAGGCTGTGGGAGTAGCTTAGAGTAAAATAGTTGTGGCCCGCGAGTTGCTTGCGTTTTAGCAAGGCCGGATCTACCATATGGCTTTTTGGGCTTCAGCCCAGGGCTCCGTGGATTCAAGGGGGCCCCAGCTAAGTCGTAAGTAAGATGATAATGCGAAAGAATCCATAACTTTATTAAATTAAACAGATCGTATGGTTTGCAGCCCTGCGAGTCCTGCAATTAATCAAACCCATTCAATTAATTTAATTCAAATCTACGTTGAGTTGATGTCTTAGGTGGGCCCCTAAGTAGTGTTAGTCCAGGGCTCCCTAAACTTACGGTCCGGCCCTGCGTCTTAGGAATCAATCGCCAGGTGTTAGGGATAAAAAGTAGCCGATGTCTTTCTTTGGGTTTCATGCTTGCTTTATACGAATTTAATTAAATTCGGTTCTTTGGTCAGACATAAATACTTACTTATAGTATAGATAAATAGTTAAGCAAGACCTAAAAGTAATAATAATATAGTCACGAGTTTATTCATTTTATAGTAATTTAGGTTAATGCCGAATACTGAATTTGGTTGTAACCTTGGAAGCCAATTATTTTTTAATGGAAGACTTATTACCAAACAATTACGGAACATTCGAAGCATCTCTATCACCAAGCAATAAGCATACATTGAACATTATAGAGATATTTTTTTGTTTTAAAATATATAAATAAAAAAGAAGAAGGTCTTTCATTGATAACTAGAACTGAATTTCTTTCGTATCACATTTGTAAGATTTCGTCGATGAATTAGTCGTCAGCCCGATCGTTTGAAACTGTCAAGTGTGTAAGCTACCTAAACTGCCGAGCATAAATACTAACCAATAAATTAACTAATTTTTTTTTATAATAGGGTTTATAACGGTTACGTTCTAAACCGATAAGAGGCAATAAACTATTTGATAAAAAGAGTAAATATGTTACAGTCGTGGATTATAAAGCTGTGAGTAAATGTTTGATAGTCGGTATTACGCAGAGAGATCAGTTGAAATAATCGTACTACCTACATGTTTTTTTAAGATAAACTTTATTTATTGATAGTAAATCAGTCCAAAGATATGTTTAGATATTAAATTAATTTTCCAGTGTTCGAAGCACTCTGAAATTATGACATGATAATAGGGTTTATGATGTTTTAATTAAATGGTAGAATGTGCAGAATTACAGTCAGTCACAGTGATTGATATTTACCGTTTACTGTTCTTCAGAGATTGATTTTGATATATTTGCATTTTATTTAACTTATCATAAAATAATTAAAGTGAACGTAGTGGTTGACGAACACGTGATTTATGATATTTTTTATTTTCGGTCTAGTCGAATTATAACTTTTGCCAAGACGTATATTCATGCGACAATATTTCTACCTGCATAAATATTTGTGTTAAAAATAGGTACTTATTTATGCAGCTACATTTATATATTTAATAAACTCATATTTTGTTTTTGTATGAGATTTCATAAGACTAATTGTAATCGATTTCAGAACGTTATTCGTAAGGCTTTAAAATTAATACTTACAAAATGTTTTGCCGCGTAAAATTAGAAATATAAACAACTAAACGATTTAATGTAAATAGGAGATGTTTGTCAATTTTTATTTTATTTTAACCTCAGCATTATATAATAAACAAACAATAAAAAAATATTCTATGAACTGGTTTAAATTTTTATTTAAATGTGTTTTTTCCTAATTATATATTTATACTTACATTTCGTCGAGGTCGTCTTATCCCATAAAGTTAAAATGTATTTTATATCAATAAAATATTTTTAATAGCAACACTTTATTTAATGTGTAATATAAATCTACAATGTTTTGTAATCACTATAATATAATTGTATACAAAATGTTGGCAACTTTTTTAACTTAAACATGGTTTTCATAGGTCTGTATTTAACAATTTACACATAGGATTGTGTTGAAGAACTAAAACTGAATTGACAAAAATTTAAACTGTGGGAATTACTTGAAATTAATACATTTTTCAACTATTAGGTCTCAAGCATATCATTGTACTTAAACTCACACCGGTAGCTAGACAAGTACCTAGGCACCATTATATAACATATTCCATATTCATCCATATTCTGTTAAAAAATGCTAAAAAAAGATCACGTGATTAATGGACGACCCCCTACGTGATATTCTACCAAATACGACATAAGTCATAAAATGTCCTTGTCGTTTTTTTAAACTGCAAAGTATATAAAAACCAATTTAACTAAATAATATAACGTATGACTATTGTCTATTTTTTGTCGATTTTCGAACACTGAATATATATTTTTCAAAATACCTAAGCGACAAAAAATGCATTATGGGTACAAGTTAAATAAAACGAGGCTGTTGGAATAGTGAGAATACTATTTGTATGCGTGCACGTCGTTTACATCACCACGTAGACAAAAAGATTAATTTTTTATGCTACGGATGTGAATTCAAATATTTTTTTTTTTAATGATATATTTATATACATATACAATGTCGTCATTATTATTATTTAAAAACTTCTAAAAAAGAAGATTATTTGTTTGGCGAGATTTTATTGTATATTACCGATTCCTTGATATCGGTTATATCGATTTACGTGATTAAAACTTTTTTCTACTGAGGTACCTTCAGGTGGGCCAATACATTTTTCTTTGTCGTATAGTATGTTGTATGTACCATCTTTCAAAGAATCAGGAGAGACCTTGTTTGTTGGGATTGTCATACATGTATGTTTTCCTAGTTTATCGTTGTGAAAAACACAATTGGTTTTTCTTTATTAATTTTTATAGTAAATTTATTAAGTATGATTAATATTTTCGTAAAGATTAATACTTTGACTTTTAGAAAAATTTGTAAATGTTCTATAAAAAATAATTTGCAGATTTTTTATTATATAGTTTCACATTTGAGTATAACATCATCCAGAACTGATTTTTTCTTGTTTTTGTATTCATTTCACTAAATTTTGAAGATATTTTTGTTTTTCAATACATGTTAATTTCATACATGATGAATACATATTCCCTAAGTTTGCAATATTTGTAGTATTAGCTTTAGGATTGGGCGACCGGGGAGAGGGGTGTGCTAGTGCGTGCCTCGTTTTAACTTTAGCACAGAATGCTTCATTTTCATTATTTCAGTAATTTTTATTTGCCGTATAATCTTATAATTACATTCAGACGTAACTTCTTATTATAAATTGCGTGAGTCATGAGCTACCAACTTTGAAGATTGTATTTTCTTCAGAAAGTAATGTCGTTGAGTCAGAATGTATATGAGTCATAGAAATAGGTTTATAGGTATATGTATACCTACATAAGTATAACTAAAAATATATTGTAGATTTAAGATTAACACAAAGTCACAGGGTTCATTAAAGTGGCGTCAAAAGCTTCCTACTATTGATAGCTTATTTTTATTGTCCAGTAATGAGGGATGAGCCTAAAAATAAAAGGCATTCTAATAGTTATCAAGGGATTAGAATATATGTTTTCTATATGTTTCACTATATGTTGTCCTTTTATAACTTCAATGGTTTCAGTGTAAAGCGACCACAATGAGACAATACATGTATAAATTATTTTCTGTGTTTAGGAATTCCCCTATGGTAGTCCGAATTGTCGAATTAACACAGAAGCAAAAACTAATTATTTTTATGCGTATTTTATTGTAATTCATATTTTACTTATGCTGGTTTTATGGTAACTAGTTTTGTTACCTTTTAATAAAAATAAGGTTTTCGTGTGTAGATGATGCGATAACAATTATACAACATATTATGTTAGTTATTCATTATAAGTTTAAGAATCATAAATTTACCTACAATAATATGCGAATAGCCGCCATAGTGATATGAGTTCTGATTCCTTTTTCCCAGAAAATTGAAATCGTAATTCAAAGGGGAAATTATGCTAGCATTCTTGTCACTATGATCTGATTCGAAAAATTTGTTTATTTTTTTACATACTAATAAAACATCCAATAATGCAATTCTTATGTCGCAAGTTTATACTCATTAAATTATAACTCTATTATTTATGATTTCACGGCAATCATAACTTTACAAGTTACAATTGCATGGAATTTTAAACGAAATGGGCGTGTTTAATAATTTAACCAGTATTATTTACAATGTTACTGTATGCGTCCGGTGAAAGTACAATTACAATTAAAATTATTTGTCGGTTTATATTTCGATTAATAAAATTAGCAAATTTGTATTACTATTTATAAAAATATATCATGATTTTTATAATAGCCCCATAATATGTATACGAGTGAGTATCACTTGTGTATACGAGTTAGTATATTCTTGTGTATTCATGTTTAATACACAAGAATATACTGAGAAGGGGGAAATTTTCCGAAATATTAATCATTTTTATAAATTTATTTATTAACACTAGAAGTAAAAGGCGTATTGAGAGCATGTAAGTGTGAGATTCGTCCCATGGAGTTAAAGTTCATGCGGTTTTCGTCCAACAAATCCTCATTTTTCCGATCTTTTGATTTTTTCATCAACTCGAAATATTATATACACACACATAACATAAAAATTAAGATAAAAAATCATATATATTTTATAACCTTCGAACTTTTATCGAAGTTCTTTACTAAAAATTATAATAACAAACCTAAGCATAAACTCATAATAGAGATATAGTAATGATTACAAAATAGGTTTGTACAATTAAATTCCAATTAGGTGGGTAAAGTGCTCCAACTAAAATAATAAATAGCGATCGAATTTCGAGCAAAGGGCCGACACTAGTTTTAATAAATCGTCCAAATTGCTCCGTCAATAATATTCGTAATAGATTAGACACGGCAGTAATTAAGATATCAAATAGGATCTGTTTAAGGTATCTTATAAGATTTTTATCAAACAGTAATCATACCGTGGACAATTGGATTTAATTATCTAAATATTTAGCTATAATTATTTCATTTATTAGCGAGTATTTATTTCAATTATTACACTTTCAAATTAAATGAATTTTAACCTTTGAAGATTGTATTTTCTTCAGAAAGTAATGTCCTTGAGTCAGAATGTATATAAGTCATAGAAATAGGTTTATAGGTATATGTATACCTACATAAGTATAACTAAAAATATATTTTAGATTTAAGATTAACACAAAGTCACAAGGGTCATTAAAGTGGCGTCAAAAGCTTCCTACTATTGATAGCTTATTTTTATTGTCCAGTAATGAGGGATGAGCCTAAAAATAAAAGGCATTCTAATAGTTATCAAGGGATTAGAATATATGTTTTCTATATGTTTCACTATAGCAGCCTCCAGGCTGCTTCAAATAACTAAAATATAATTATCATTGTACATGGAAAATGGTTAAAAAAAAATATATATATATCCCGCTGAGTTTCTTTCGCCGGTTCTTCTCAGGTCTGAGGTACTAAATTCCGAACCGGTGGTAGATTTTTGACAATCAATAAGCAAATGTCAACACTTCTATATTGAATAAAGATTTTTGACTTTGACTTTGACTATGTTGTAAAAATAATAACTTCAATGGTCCTGGTGTAAAGCGAGCACAATCAGACAATACATGTATAATTCTTTTTCTGTATTTAGGAATTTCCCCATGATGGTCCGAATTGTCGCATTAATACAGAAGCAAAAACTAATTATTTTTATATGTATCTATGAAAGATACGGATTGGGAGTGTACCTGTGCATGCGTATAGATTTGTGCACTAGTCTCTCTTGACGTTAGCCGCCGTAGCTGATCGGTTAGTCATCCTCACATCATCATCATCCGCACATAACAGCGCTGTGAACCTTTGGCTAGGATAATTGTGTATTTCCACTAATGTATTTTCTTAGTTTCCACAACATTACTTTTTGTATTGGGCGGTTTTATCGTTGATGCTATTATTTACACCGTCATTAAAACTGTGTACGTTCCTGGGTAGGGTATTCTGGCAAGGCTCGCCTCACCATTAGATATACTGTGAAACAATTATTTTCTGAACTCCGGTTTAATTACAGTTACAAGAGAATCTCAGATTCTCGGACAGATCCTTCTCTACCGAGCTATAGATGCATTGTCTGAAGTCGTTTATACGTTTAAAAGTACCAGCAAAAGTGTCTTTTACTGTCTGAAGACCCATTTTATCGTCGCTCTCCTGGAAGTAAATTTAAAAAATGTTTTTTATTTCTCTAATGTATGAGTAGGTACCTGTGAGTGTCTTATAAAGCGGGCGTGGGTTAGGTGTGTCTAAAAATTTCCATCAGATAACACAACACAGTAAGCACTTAACATGACCTACTTCGTAGTGTTATAAAAAAAATTTGATTTGAAAATTTATGGTAACTATAAAAGTGGCGGCATAAAAATGTCAAGTACTTATTTATAATTTCGTTTATATTTATTAATTAAATAAATAATTTAACTTAATAGTAATATTCAAACAAGTAAATACTTTTACCTATACTATTATTTTATTATATTAAAAAATAATAATAAAATATATCGTAATGATTACCGAATACGTTATCGCAGTGATTAAAGACAGAGAAAGTGTTATCATTATCTCGTTCATACGATTAAATAATTAACGATATTCCTTTAATATTATAATTGATAAGGAATCTTATTTATATTACAATAATATATACCAACGAAATATAGGCGCCACGCACCCTCCAAGGGTGTTAAGAGCGGTGGCGGAGAGTGGAATGACCGCACAAGAGAGCGTGATGCCGTCAGCCGTCACGGCACACGAGTCGGTCACACCCACAAGCCACGAAAATAGATGTTTCATATCAAAGTATATAATAGAATTAATGAATTCCTTTGACAATTCTATTCACCGTTTCGAGGATTATCTACCTTGGTACATTTTGATGTTTAATTTTTATCGTGTTATATATTTATTAAATTACGTATGTTCTCCACCGATAGATATTGCTACACTATATAGTTCTCCTATTAACTATATTTTATATTGCTGATGCGCTACCAACCTTACGAATTGAGATGTTATGTTCTTTGTGCCTGTAGTCACTGATATCATGACAATGGTACCTATCCAGACGTGTTTCCACAAAGCCCTAACACCAATTATGTAAATGTGGCTGCACCATTACTGTAACTGTTTCGTCGTGGTGTGCAACTGTATTTCTATTATTTTATAACGTGAATAATTAAGTAACGTTAACGTTATTAGCTCAACTCGTAATTTGCACATACATTGTTTTATTTGATTTCTCATATAAAATAGTTAATCAGGGAATAGAAGAGCGGAAATGAACGATTAAACGGTTGTTAAATAAGTTAAATGGATTAATTGTTCCCACAATAAGAAAACCATAATTTTATAGTTTCTCCCTTTGGTTATTTGTGTTTATATGCATTAAACTATTTAAAAAAAAAAACGGGAATTGTCATGGAACACTTGGAACGAATTTCGCTTTCAATATGTATGTAAATATTTAATATCAATAATAGACGGTACGGGTAAGTTGCGTAAATAACTTTGTTCCATAAAAACTTAAAGCAAAGATAAATTAAACAATTAAAATAGTTAATTTTCTAAAGCTTTGAGTAATGGTGGAGTCGGGGCGGTGATTTGCACACTTTACTTTTATGACCAAACAAGTAATAGCTTGGCTAATAGAAAATATGTTCACCTTACGTTAGTAAATAAGTCATGAAACAGTTATTGACTAGTTGTTCTATTGGTTAGAAGCTGTGTCGTTCTAAATACAAACTGGGCTTGGGTGATTTTGATACTCATATTTCCATCTATTTTTCTTGTCTATTCATATTTATAAATTCTCAATGGTGATTCAATCAAGAAGATGCTATTGCTTTCAGACCAGGGTCGCGAATTGCGAATGTGATCGCTCGGACAGCTAACGCCGGCGCAGAATAATATTTTATAAGTAATTTCACGGACCTGTGGTAACTACAATTTAGATAACGATTGATTTGATTGATTTATACTGAGTCCAATAATAAAATATATTTAACAGATAAAGACGATAAGATTGTAATAAATTTTATAATTCCTCGATTACTATTGATACGTTACATTTGAGTGATCCAATTTTATTTTTTGACCGTTACTTATTGCCATAGGGTTGTCGCTTAATATAAAATTAAATAATCAAAACACATTAATAAATAGAAATATGACGAAGAAAGTTTTTATAGTAGTATTTTAGCCCTTTTCATAGATATAGTATTACGATATTCTTATCTCGTAACTTAAACCGCATTGTATCAGTGTGGTGAGATAAACTGCGAAACTTGTTTTCAAGAAAAGAGTTGAGAAGTCCGGCTGTGAAAAATTACAAGATGTAATTTTTTAATACTATATGCTATAATTTCTCAGCAAACTTACGTTTTTAGGGTGACGAGCTGATATTTATAATACCTACTTATTACAATTCAAATATCCGTTCAATTAAAAGTACATCTAATATGTACCTGGCGAAGTAACTGGAACTATATGGATTCTTATTATCACATCAATATTTAAGTTAGTAGTTTTAGTAAATTGAAGAACAATATAATTTACTATTTCTGTCATCAATTAATTTAACTATGCTGACTTCTATAGTTAACAAATTTTACATGTGTAACAATATAATTGTTTTCAAGTAACATGACTAATTTCAAATTTGACAACCCTATTACAATCGGTGACACCGATAAGGGCCTGGGTTTGAAAATTTAATGAGAGATCCGCGTCAAAATAATTCATTTTCTTGGTTGCTTTCAATCCGATCCTACCCCCCGGTGAGTATTACAATTTTAACTAATATTTTAAATTAATATGACTTGAATTACCGGTTCTATTTTGGACTAATAATATTATGGTGTATGTATATATAGGTTGACCTATTGCCTCATTGATCTACTGACTAGCTTATGACGCCCGAGGTCCTACTTCAAAACCTAGATTTGGACCAAATAATAAAATGTTATTGGGTTACAATAGCAGTTCGGAATTTCAAAGTTGCCAATGTTTACCGTCCCGTGATTCTCTGGTAGTTTCTGATTGGAAGCCCAACGAATTATGAGAGTTAGGGAATAGCCAGTGCACGTGTGTTTGCGGGTACACTAGTACACTAATATACTCGTATCTAAGTCTCTTTTGTGGGGGTTTCATGGTGGTGTTGGTTGCCGTGGTCTAAATTGATCAGGAGCACATCATCAGTATAGTAGCTCTTGAACAATGTTTTTAAGTGAAAATGAAAAAGGTTGAAATGTCGAGTTGGATGGAATATATAATTAATATTACGACGATCGGAAATAAAGGACTAGGGTCAACTCTATCGTATTAATTAATTTAGACTTTCATGTGTTTGTGTTTTTCAAAGATTTGTCAGATTACTCGTATATTCTGGTTAAAATCTTTATTTATTTTAGATATGGATATCTTAGTTTTGATAACTTGAGTCTTTGTGGTACGAATCGTATTATTCAATTACGACTTACATATAAACATTGAGTCTTTAAGTTATAAATACATATATATGTACTTAATAAGTAATAATTATAAAAATAATATAATTGTTGCAATTGAGTTTTTTGCCGTTTCTCCTAGGTACTAAATGTCATGTCAAAAGAGCCTACTTGAATATTGTGCATATTAAATATATATGTTTTGTGTTTGTACTTAGTATAAGGCCCTGTAGGGGTTATTAGTTTTTCAAACGGTGTTTAATCCTGTTTTGTATTTCTATTTCTACGATATTATGGATGAGTGTTGGAAAGTGCGATAACGTCTGGTTTCCGTTACCGGCATACCGGTCAACGAACCCAAGGAATGTCCAACGCGAATACCGCAAACATTGTGCGCGTGCGCCGCTAGTTCAAAGTAAAATCATTGCACCTGTTATATTTTTTTCACTTTATTCTCTTACTAAATTCAAATCATGTTAATAGGTTAGAAAATATTTTTTTTTTTTTACAAAAGATAGCGTGTTTAGAATCTAGTATATTTATTTTAGATTTTATTGAATTTATCATGAATTGAAGAGTTATGTTATAAACACATTTTATATTTCATCCATCAAAATATAATCAACGACTACTTTGGTTACATCGTAGAAAATGTCATGCCTCCATATGGGTAGAAATATTTAATTCATCAAATTTATAGAATAATTTCAATCTACATAAATTATCTGATATAAATGTAAGTTCTGATAGCTAGAACAAAAACTATTTTATTCAGTCTCTATAAGCACAACGATCATTAAGTCTCTCATGAGAACACTAATTAAAATAATTTTAAATCAATAACAAATAATATTAGTGGTTCTCATTTGTCTAAAACGCAATTTTTGCTAAATAACTGTCAACGCGTATCCACCAATTTCAATAAAGTATTTTACAAAAAAAGGTGATTTGATGCATCGGTCGTTGCCCGCGTCATCCATTATTCATTTTTGACATTCACCCCAAAGTTCTAGGCATCAATTTCACACGCGCTGTGTCATAATTATTATTAAGTAGGTAAATATTTATTTATATATAATATACTAATATATATATATATTTTTTCTTTTCCAGATCTCACCACATTCCAAAATGTCTCTTGACGAGGTGAGTGTACCGGTTTGGAATACAAACTTTGCAAATAAACTAGCATATTATAGTATTAGGAGACTAAACTAAAATAAATAAAAGCCATTTAGGTTATACGACATACTTATGTTGTTTATATGTAGGGAAATATGTATAACTTGATAACAGTATTTCTTTTTCTCGATATATATTTAATTACTAGTTTTCCCGTGCGTGAATGGGAACGCATGTGTTAAGGCGAAAAAGAAAACTATGTGCTATTCCAGATCATAATCTATCTCAGTGCCAAATTTCATTCGGATCCGTTTAGCCGTCCTGGAGTTATTAAGTAAAAACGTCCAAAATCTGCCCATTTATAATATTAGTAAAATTTAAATTATTGCACGGCTTACAATGGTGTATTGTGGTTTTTTGACGATAAATGTTACACATATGTTATTTCTCATACAATTTATAAAATAGAAAATCGATTCCTCACATAAATTTTTGATGCGATTAAATAGTCAGTCGTTCCAAGGGGCTAAGCAGTGCTAGTTAGCGCTGTTATTACATATACATATGTCGAAGCAATGTAATAAAATTCGCTAAATTTAAAATAAGACAGAATATGTAACGCCATGATGTATGTAACGCCTTGTTCTAATACAGAATGTGTTTTTGCTTGGCGGTAAAGGAAAGACGTGAGGCATGTGTGATAAATTTTGATCCATGTAGATTTATATAATAGCTCAAATTTAAACTCTCGAATCTTTGTAAGCGATATCAGAGGAAGCTTTTGCCCTGTGGGCTACTAGGGCCTAAGTACTTGTCAGTAGATATTTGACGAATAATTAAAGTATTATATTATCTTTTTTAAATTGGTTCTATATTTACCTGTTTGTTAGAATATGGGTTTTTGAATAAGTCATATGAGGAAATGTCATATAGAACATTGGTCTTTTGTCTTACGTGATTAATACAATGTAGGTACCTACAATAAATATATATATATATATATATATATAAATATATTTATTTAGATCTGGCAATAAAATACATATTAAAAGAAAAATAAAATAAGTTTTATTTTAAATCTAATTGTTTGATATTAATATTATTGAAAAAAAAAAACAAAAAATTAAGCTACCTAAATGAAAATATTATTGACAGTTGGTTTATTACATTTATTTTCGAACATATTATATATTATTATGATAACGTAAAAATTATCTATATTTTAAAAAGCAACTCATAGGTGATTATTGGAATCAAACGCAATCCATCATTTCTGCAAATTCCGATAAGCTATCACAGTTTATAACGAAGATTCTTGACAGATAAATAAATACATTACCGAATGTTCGGAAAACAAGTATTTTTTTATTAGTAATATGAATTTATCTATTCCGGCTAACTAATTAGTCGAATTTAGGTGTTTATCTATATTTTCGGTAAGATCTTATCCTAGATTATAAGATGATACAATATATTAGAAAAAAATCTTATTTATGTAGTATAGTTGATAAATGTTTTATCATATTTAAAGTTTCGTTATAAATTATGTAAAATGTATTGTTTATTGCAAACTAAATATTTAAATCCTCATTTACTTTATAGCAATTCCAAAAAGTCGCTGCATCAGTAAGGAACTGGAAGACCAGGCCAAGCGACAACGAGAACCTCGCTCTCTACTCTCTTTACAAACAGGCTACATCCGGCGATGTTAACATCGGTTCGTAATTTATACATAAAAAGTTTAAAAAACACCTCTTACACAACGATTTACAAATTAATTTAAGTGTTGCTAGTATTTAACAAAAAATATATTATTTTTCAGCTGAGCCCAGTGAAATGATCGCCAAGGCTAAGTTCAAGGCATGGACTGGTCGCAAGGGCATCTCACAAGACGATGCTAAGAAGCAATACGTTGAAATGGCTGAAAAATTACAATCTAAATACGCTTAAACTTAATAATTATCTTGTAAGTTAGTTAGGTTGTGTAACGAAATGCATGAAATTCAAAATTAGAAATTCCTTCAACATTCTCATTTTCTAATTGTTTTTACTCGAAATTTATGTTTTTGAGATGTTCTGTAAAAAGATTTTGTAAGTTTATAAAATTATTAAATAATAATTTTAAGCTTTGTTTCCTTAATAAAACACTTTGACGTCAACACTTGTTTTTATTAGCTGTGTACCTACGTTATATTTATTACATATTATAAATAAAATCATAGTAATGTACAAGTTATCAAATACGAACGTTTTAAACTTTTTACACGATTACCCAAAAAAAGGCTTTCGTGAGGTATTCCACTTTAAAATTCTTTAAAATATTTGAATTAATGAGGTATCGTTACAATCCTCCCGATTTCCATGTGACGCTGGCTATACATTTATTGATTATTTAATTTATTTAGAGCAATTGTGTTATATAATTTATAAGGTTGAAAAATGTTTGTTTGAAATTTAATTTTCCTGTTTTAATGTTTAGTAGGAGACAGGGTTTGAATCAATTGCCATGAATTTTTATTCACTATAGAAGCATTAGATACACTTATTGACTGTCATGAGTAAATCTAACTGCGGTTCGAAAAAAAACTCAGACCTGAGGAAAATTGGCGAAAAGAAACTGAGCGGGACTTTCCTTGTTTTCTCAATGCAATTTTTAATATTTCTATTTGAATCTGATTGTTATATGCCCAACCAACCGATCTGAATAATAACCATTGTGCACCAATTTTCACGGAATAAAAGCTTACTGAACATATAGTGCACAAGCACACATGTGTTGAAGATGACACTCTCATAGTCGACATCGACTCCTGTATTTATTCAGTTTCCAATTACAACGGTTTTTTCGTAATGAGGTACTAAGCAAACAGGTAGAGTCTGATCTATATTTCAAAAAAAAAGTTTATCCAGATGGACTATTAACGCGCAGCCAGAACTACTGAGTCTAGAAAGCAGAAGCTTGAATCATGGGTTTATTGTCCAATGTAAGTATCCGTTAAGAAATGATTTTTGGAAATTAGGTTGGGATGAGTTATATAACTATCCATTCCATGTCGGGAATCTTTCCGTAAATTTTGCCCGTATGTTTAAAACAGGCAGCTATTCACTTATAAAATAGGTAGGAAATGAGGCAAACGTATAAAAAAAATTATTCCAACCATAACAGCAAAAAAAGCCAAATAAACAACATTTGACAGTAAATTGACGTGATATCATTGGTCGAGAGCTTGATTAATCTATGATATTCACTATGGATTTGCGAAAAAATGGCGTTTTGAACGTCGGCGAAACTATTATCGGAATTTTGGAAGTAACATTAAGGTGGAAAAGTGGTTAAGTGCAATAGTGTTGTATTATAAATAAATATATATTAATCATATACTCTCAGTAGTGCACAACATAGCTAAGTTATTAGCAAATGGGATGAAAAACATACATCTAAGGTTTGTTTATCTTTTTTCCTACATCTTTTGGAATCGGCTATACAGATATAAAAATAAAAGTTTCCTCACTCTCCAGTACGCAAAAGTGGGGCTCAACGCGAATGAGGGGCTCAAAAGGGCCGTGAACGGAACAAGAGGATAACGTCATGGGTGCGTTATATTAAATTTATTCTGTAGCTTCTTTGCAGCAGCGGTATACTGCGTAAGCTAGCTACGGTGAATGGCCGATGGCTGGTATTGCCCTACGATTCATGTTTGATATCTCTTCTTCTGAAAGGTGAAGAGGTCTAGAATGGACCCTCTTGTATAGCTTTCCTCCGAGGAGTAGGATTAAATTTAGGTGGGAATTAAATAGTCGCATTATGGACAACCGATACGGTAAAACCTTTAATATATATATTAAGTATATTCTTTGATTATTATTACAATTGAAATAAAGGTTTAAGCCATTTTAAATTACATATTACTCATGAATATTATTTATATAACTTTAATGTTATCTTCCCACTATATCCAGCCCTGCTGTACGATATACTTCACGTTTTTGGCAATGGTATGGTTCTCGGCAGTTTTATTGAGTATACTCAATAAAACCAGTAAGTATATTAATTTTAAAAAACTGTAAAATAGTGTTGTCCATGTTTTTATTCAAATTACATTACGCTATAAACTAAGTAATTTAATTGAAAAAAAAAATCTACTAACTGCTCTAGACATATAAAAATAATATAGTATAAATTGATGATTTTTACAACCATTTTACACCATGGACATGAACCATGGTAGAACCATTCAATTTCTGTAAAAAAAGTGCAGTCACTTTTCAAAAATGACATCTTTATTGACATTGACTTGGAGTGTTTATAAATTCTAGTATGTAGCGATTTTCATTTATGTTCATTATGTAATAATTTAATAATAAAATACTAAACATAGTTATCGAGCATCTATTACAAGCTACCTACAGAAATGAAACACGTCAGCTCAGTTCGACGCGACGCTATAGCAGTCAATTTAGAGAGGTCACTTTACTGTTCAAGTAGTGTATCAGTCGTTTTCATTCGGTACCTTTACGTTTGGTTTGCTTTGCCAGTTGCCTTTAGTTTTATACGAACATTCGTTGAGAGTGCTTGTCGCGCAAATTTTTATCAGTAAGTTTGTGTAGTTAATTTAACCATTATGAGGTTTTCTTACCGCCGCAATGAGTAAATGCTTTTAATTACATGAAAAGAGTTTATACATTTTCAAGTTGATTTATTATACTTTTTTTGTGATGTTAATCGTAATGTACACTGGCATGTAGGTATTTGATATTATTTAGTATTGCTCGGTATTTTGTAGTGTAAAGTTATTTTTTTATGATTATAGATTAAGTAACTGCTGAAATACCAAGCAACCATGTCCCTCCAAGAGGTAAGTGTAATTATATTAAGTGTTGTTAAATGTATAGAGGTCTGATAGGGTTCAATTCAAAGTCACATTGCTATAGTCTGAAGGTATTATGAACATATAATATGTAAAATGCAATAAAATGTGTTCACAAATATAATACTGTGAATGTATTAAAAGTATGATCTTTATTAAGTTGATTACCTTTCTAAAAATAATAAAGTAATAAAGAAACAATATTTTTAAGTCCTGTACTAATAATGCTTGTGCAGGAAAAGATAGTAATTATTATGCATAACTTATGTATCTTTTGTAAATTATTTAAATAGAATTTTTCTAAGATCTTGAATAAAAAATATAATGTCATCTTAGTTATTTTATATATAACCTCTTCAAATAACAAACTACTAGCTAAAAATATATTCACTCTTAGAATAAAATAGTAATATAATATTTTATAATTTCAGCAATTTGACCAAGCTGCTGCCAATGTTAAGAAACTTAAGACACTTCCCAGTGACACTGAACTTCTAGAGCTCTATGCATACTTCAAGCAAGCAACGGTTGGAGATGCCGACCCTGCAAGTATGTAATTTTTTAACCATCTTTGTTATTGGGAACCATTATAGGTGGAAGTAATTGTAGTTGCTCCATTAATTCATTTAGTTCTCTTGACTATTGAATTATTATTTTTATTATTTATTGTTTTATTAGATTCTAGGTGCTTCTTTCAAGTATAGCTGAGATATGTTATAATACTCACTATGATTATCGCAATATTACATCATAAAGATTTGTATATGAAATATTGAATTTTATTAATTAATATATTCAATAACCCTCATTGTATAAATATCCAGATACAATCCTAAGGTTATTGGTGAAGACCTTCCAAGACAATTATCACTAGTTTGTTTACTTCATCAATTTTTACCTTTTTTTAATTAGTATATAATTATTTCATTGCATAACAACATGCTAATAATATAATTATTACTAAGAGACGTACAAGAGTATTATGAGTCAAAGACTCCTTTGACATTTATTTTGTCCTTACTGCAATTTGAAAGATTTATTCTGATCAACATATAAAATTAATTTCCTTGATTGATGTAGCCTCAGTTGAAAGTGTTGCCGTTTAGTGGTAGAGCATATTATTTGTTAGTGGTACATACATAGGATTAAGCCATACAACCTTTTTAAAGGGTTAAATTTTTAATCCCTAATTCTTTCATTCATAAATTGTATTTATTATTAGGATACATTATGGAGTTAAGTACTTTCAATAAAAAGCTAAATAACCCCCAATTGTTCAATATTGGCCAGTTCCGGTATTGCCATTTCAGTTTATATAAAATTAGAGGGAAAAATAATTATATTAGAACTTTTTTGAAAATAGTCATCGTCCTGGATTATATATACAAAAATATAGTTAATAATTTCACTAAAGCGAAAGTTAAATGAAAAAATATGTTTTCTTTTTGCAATTGTATGATAATTCATTTATTCTTCATTGGACAAAACGTTATTTGCATAGTCATGAGGATATATTTACACAAAATATACTTTAATCCATTTAGCTTTTATAAATTTACAATATACATGTATATTTAAATTAACTTAAATCTCAGTGTATAAAATAAGCGGCGACAATTAGATTTTTTAAATATCCTTAATGCAATGATGTACCTATTATCTAGGCTTAGGTATTGACTTTTTCCTATTTGCAGAGTTTTTACTAGGAAAACCTCTTCGTTTACGTAAGTGATACTTGTCAATATTTCGAAGGGCACGTTTTACCTAGTTTAATGATAGAACTATTCATTTTCTGATTTTCATCTATATGAATGCTACTATTGAGTTATCTCATATACTAAAACGTCGATTTTCAGTGTTTCCTTCTGGTATTTACGATTTTATTCGCCATACTTCAGTGAACAGTTTTTTGTCCCGTTGACGTTTCCATCGTACGTCATTTTGATGAAATAATTTTTATCAGATTAGGTACTACTAAAATCTATCACAAAAAATACTGTAATAAATGAAGAATAAATTAAATACCTAATTACATAAATTAAACAAAATTAACGACTAGAGTTTTTTGTCGGTTATTTTCAATAGTATCTACATACATTGGGTTGTAGACTTATTGGGTTAAAGCTGCTTGTTAGAGCCTTATTGAATAAAAATGTAAAATATCAGAAATCTTCTAAATCAGAATTGGTCTTTTTTAATCTACACTATTGTGTCTAAATACAGGTATAAAGAATAACGAATGACGTCACAGAGCCAGTGGTAAAACTTATAATATTGCTGTCATAACTAATGTCAAAGGTCAGGGGTGTAATACATATTAGTGCCATGAAAAGAACAATGTTGTTAAGATAACTTAAGAACAGATAAAATCAAAATATATTTCATTCAAGTAGGCTTTTAGATGCACTTTTGAATCGTCATTTTATAAAGTATTAAGTGAAGCTACCACCGGTTCGGAATATAAAAGTTGTATTTTTAACTTTTTCAACATTCATGGTGCATGGTTTTGTGCAAGCCTGCCTGGGTAGGTACCACCTACTCATCAGATATTCTACCGCCAAACAGCAGAACTCAGTATTGTTGTGTCGTGTAAGCCAGTGTAACTACAGGCTCAAGGGACGTAACATCTTAGTTCCCAAGGTTGGTGGCTCATTGGCGATGAAAGGAATAGTTAATATTTCTTACAGCGTCATTGTCTATGGGCGATGGTGACCACTTACATCATCAGAAGGCCCATTTGCTCGTCCGCCAACCTATATCATAAAAATACAAAGTTATGTTGGTTAAATACAATGATATATGTGTATAATATATCCTGCCTGGAATTCAGCAAGTATTAGATGGATGTGCTACTAAATAATCTTTTGCCACACTCCATGACATGCGTATTTGAAGTTTTCTAGGAATGTTTTAAATGATTAAAACAATTCACTAGTTTTTGGTTACGGTGCTTAATAATCTCGAATTATGATGATGAGCCTGGCTATTCTGAGCGGTAATGACTCAATATATTTTGAACCTAGGTTTTTTATTCTATCTTTACAAAGTCACTAATAGACAAGATTGTGCTATTTGTATCCGTCATACCTAGTTGTTTCCACCTGATGGTGTGTGGCCATCACTAACCATAGACATTGGCGCTGTAAGATTTATTAACCTGTACCAATAAGTGTCTGTAAATTTAACTGTGTTGAGAAGGAGAAGAACGTTTAGGAGCATATTCCACCACGCTGCTCCAATGAGGTTTGGATACACATGTGGCAGAATTTCGAATTTCCGCACGATGTTTTCCTTCATCGCCGAGCATGAGATGCATAAACACAAATTATTCACATGTAATTTCAGTGATGCTTTTCTGGGTTTTAACCCGCAATTAGCAGTTAAGATGCTAGCGTTTTAACCACTGTGCTATCTCTGCTCTAATGCGCTAACATCGTTGGGAACTAAGACTTTAATTCCCTTCAAATCGAAACACAACATTACATAGTATTACTTTTTGGCCGTAGAATATCTGATGGAATAAAATGGACGGCACTTACTCAGACGTACTTGCCCTTATCCCTTTATTTTAAGTGGGTTCACTGTGTTCTAAACAACATGAAATCGACGAGGATTTTTTTAGGGTTTATAGGTTGTTCGGGCTGACCTGATGTACGTTATATAAAAGTCCCTTATCAGTTCCACTGGCCAAGAGTGGCGTTTTATTATTGTTCTATTTACTATTTAGTATTTACCGAGAACCAAGGCAAGATTAAATCGTAACTATTTCATTTCTGTTTAGGACTTAGCTGATTATTTAATATAACTTTGTGATACCTGTCATGTTTTTATCATAATGTATCGGTTTTACGACTGGCGATAGTTAATCTGCTTCATTAATAGCCGGATTCCGAGAGGGTTAGGTTACAACCGATAAGTACTTACTTCGCACGGGAATTATTAGGATTTAAAGGGGATATGGCCTGCTTTTGATTAGCTTATGTATATTTATATTCCTTATATTTACAAATACAATTCGTTACATGTAAAAATATATATATATTTGAAAACTGTTATTGTACTTATAAACAGGCAACTCATGCATAGCCTCGTGACCCACGGGTCGGGCAACGGGGTTTTAGCGTATTTAATTTGACATATGTATTTTCAGTCGCTTACTTAATAATATATAATTATACCACATTATTTTTTAATTATGATTCATTATTTAATGATTCATACCATAAATTAATGTTATGTGTATAATAAAAGAATTATTAGTAATTTAAAGAAACCTTGAAGTATAAAACGCGAAAGTAATTAATGTTATTGCATCAAGTCACAGATAATAAAGGTTAATCAATAATGAGTTACTCTTTGTTTCGTTTTTTTTTTTTTTCATAAAATGCCAGTTGCCAGTCCCCATTTCTAATATATTTTAGATTAAGCGATATATGCTATACTATTATTATAAATGCGAAAATAACTCTGAAGTAACGGAATTAACACTGAACCGAATCTGATGAATATTGTCATAAATAATTTATTGTTTTTTTGTTTTTCAGATAAGCCTGGCATGTTCGACCTTAAGGGTAAAGCAAAATTCGAGGCGTGGAGTGGAAAGAAGGGTCTGTCAAAGGAAGACGCACAGAAGGCATACATCGCAAAGGTGGATAGCTTAGTCGCGTCCATTGGCCTCCAATAAATTAGCTCTAAGTCATCATGACGCTATATTAATAATATGTCAATCTGTGTTGCTAACATAAATTCTATGTTGCCAGCGCTATCGACATAATATCAACGTAGTGTCGAATCATATTATTTACATTAGTTGGTTTTAGAAATATTTTAGCATTATCTGTGCAATAAAATTATACTTTTAAGTTTATGAACTGTAAAGCACAAATAAACATGAAATCCATATTCTTCCTTTACATAAGCATTTATAAACTATATTTTTAATAGTATTTTTTTAGATCTATTAAATTATATTTATAATGTTTTGCTAAAATTAGATTTTTTAAAGTGACTAGTGTTATAACTTTTTTATCTGTGCAAAATGGCAAACAGTTGTCTAAATTGTGTCCTTTTTTCGGGTGCAAACCATTATAGTTCGTTCTGAAACTATCATTATTTATTTATGTCTACATCACAACGTTAAGGCTACCTTTGAAACACGGTGAGGTGCTCATTAATTTTTTTATTGTTATCAATATGGTAACATTTTGTTATTTTTTTTATATTGGCTTGAAATAAATCAGATGAATGAAATAAAAAACGTATGGGTTTTTATTAATTTTTTTAATAGAATGTGTATCCAAAGTAACATTAATATCAGATACATGATAATTCCTTAAAACAATAAATGAAATAGAAAATAATCATACCTATCTAATTTAAATTTATTGTTTTTTTTTTTAATGTATAATAACTATTTACTAATTTATACAAAATAATAAAAAAATATATTGGTATTCAGAATTGTTTTATGGATTAGTTCAAATAGCCAATTATTCCGCAAGCAATAGCTGGCCCAGAAGTGCCAGTCAGAGCGCTGTCCTCCGTGCCCGCTCGGCCGTAATCATCTTCACTCTTTGATATGGCGATCGACCTGCCAACTACTGAGCGTGGGCCAGCTAAAGAAATCAAGTGGTCCACGATTTTGACCTTGAGCGTTTCTCCTTCTTCCGCTTTGATGTTGCCGAGGTCGCCGACGTGACGAATTTGATCGCGTGGTCCGCCATGACGACCCTTGGGAAACAGTGCTTAAATGAATTTGCGCTGTAATTATTATTATTGAATACAATTTTATTTTCGACAATTATTGAGATCTGTCGTAGCTGTTGCGTCTATAAAGTTATATGGACTATCGTAGAACCGACACGTCAAAATGAAATAACTATCTTTCTTACCTCCTATCAATAGTACAGTAAATAACTATTTTGATTTCGATTTTTTTAATAATCATACAATGAAATCTTCCGTATACATATTGGTAGTAAAATTATAACTGTGAAAGTGACTCTGTCTGCTTGGATTATAATATAACTAGATTGAAAATTAAGTGAACAGTGTTTTTTGCATTTGGTGAGACTGGTAACTACTATAAAGGTATTTTTATCACATTAACTTAAATATCTTAATATTCTCCTATATATCTTAATATTCTATTCATCCATCCATCGCATCCGATACACAACCTACTCAAATATAGTTTCTGGCGTACCTACGGCATATGATATAAATACTACCTAATCAAACAAAAATGATCCAAAAGACAATTATTTTAATTATTAGTTAGATCCCTAGCAGAAGGAAATTACTTACATAGTAAGCTATGAAGTGTGGCCCGATTTCTTTGCAATTATCTTTTATAGAACCAGCTTGATGCACATGAAGTCCGTGTAGACCAGGCGACAATCCGGTCACATTTCCTTCGATCGTTACCGGACCGTTAGGTAAGATTTGAGTGAATATCAACTCGCCTCCTACTCCTGACTCTTCATCAGCTTGTAATTGCGCAATAGCTCGTAAACCAGGTGCTGGTTGAGGCCCCTGTAAAAAAAAGAGAAGTTGTTATTCTATGTACTTATAGTTCATATTATTGGAATATATTGGTTAATAATTAACTTGGCGGTAGGGCTTTGTGCAGGCCCGTCTGGGTAGGTACCACCCACACATCAGATATTCTACCGCCAAACAGCAGTACTCAGTATTGTTGTGATCCGGTTGAGTGAGCCAGTGTAACTACAGGCACAAGGGACATAACATCTTAGTTTCCGAGGTCGGTGGCGCATTGGTGATGTAAGGAATGGTTAATATTCCTTACAGCGCCATTGCCTACGGGCGATAGTGACCAATTGCTCGTCCGCCTAGCGATATCATAAAAATAATGCCATAAGTGCCATAAGTTTATGTTTAGGCTGCGTTGCAATATTTATGCTAAATTGTCTAATCGTAACAAAGCATTCGAATTTAATTAAATGCAAAATAAAATGGGTTTAAAGATTCAGGCTTTCGCGCGAGATATTACTTATGAAGCTTTACACTTTGGTTTCATCGACATAATAATAATCCGGTAAATATGACGTTTTAAATAATGTGAAACGTAGACGGTCGAACATGACCGAAAATATCTTAATTGTAACTTAGCTACTGAACTGTTTATGTATCTAAATTTTATTTTAAATTCGTATTAAGTATGTAAGTTAAGTAAATAAGTAAGCTTTTTTCCATTGGATATTATTTTATATCAATTTTGTGGGAATTTTAAAGAGCGACCTTTAGTACAAATTCGGTCATGTTCGAATACGAATTTCCACCAGCGTCCTTTCTGATCATTTTATTTCGGTTGCTTTGAAATAATTTCCTAGTGTTTATATATTTTCGGAAAGCTAAGTAAACGATTATGTTTTTAAAATAATCTGCAGAACAAGTTTCATAATGATTTTTTTTGTTTTTCAGGCATATTTGAGGGAAAAAAACGTTTTCCGTCTTGCATTTTTAAATTTGGACCGATAATTATTGTTTAAATATTGAAAAATATCCCGTGTTTAATCGTTTTTATAAATCAGAAGAAAAAAATAGATTTTAATTGATACTTTTTTTTAAATACATTTTTGAAGTTGCATTTTTGACTTATTTTGAAAAAATCTAAAAAACGCGATAACTCAAAAATGGTTCACTTTTGCATTATGCATATAGGGGTTTAAATTATCGCAAATAGTCACCCCTATCACCTCCTAACGGGAATACGTCGAATTACCAATAAGCCTGTAGATATTTTTTTGTATTATATTGCCTTGTAATTTAATCAAGTCGTTCCGAAATAATAAAAAAAAAAAAAAAATTGAAAATAGAGTTTAATAAAGTTAATAAATGGTTATTTCAAATAATTGTCTATGAAAATTAATATATAGTCTATATTAGTCTATACGTGGTATTTAGTAACATTTATTTAAGTTCAATATCAAGTACATTAGTCGTGTATATAAATAGTATCGTTATTCATTACAAACAATAACTAAACAAGGACTAGAATACTGTAATATAACATTATAAGATTAAATAAAGATAAAGTTTTTATAATATCTAGATGTACTTACAATAGGTTAAACTACTTGTAAACTGTTATTAAAATCACTTTGTTAATTAAGTATATAACTCTGTAAGGAAAAGGAATTTAATTGTTAAGATTATAATTAGTAACTATCAACATGGTCATCACGATTTAACGTGTATCATATGAATCCTTGACACGGCATTAAATCTCAGGAAAGACGATGTGATTACTCACACGCGATGGTTATCTTTGAAATTAATTGTTTACAAATCAAAATAAAGATTTTTCAATAGGGATTTTTAACTGGATTAAATTTAATGTAACGCTACCACCGATTAGGTATTAGGACTTTTAGAAATATGTCAAATCATTAAAAATGAAATAAAATTGTCTACGTTACGTACGTAGGTACGTAACCTTTGTCATTGTCTCTGATTAGTTTTAGGTTTTTATTTTATGTATATTATTGTTTTTATTTTAGGATAATTTAAAGCATTCTTCGGTTTGTGTGAGTGAGCAATGGTAAATTTTAATACATTTTAATAATGTATACAAAAATCACATATTGTTCATCGGGGAATAGAAAGTGTGACTGATCTATGATTAGAATATTGAAATGTGGATATAAATGGCTCCCTTTAACAACGCAACGCAGTAAGACAGTCTTATTAAAAACGAAACTAATTAGGCTGACATTCTCGCAAATCATTGTAGCGTACTTAACAATAGTGCAAAAATATTATAATTTATTTAGATGCCTTCGAGCGTTGCAATTCCTGTTTGCAATTTTTTTAGAGCAATTATCGGATACCACTCACACAAATAAAACCACATAAGAAACAATAGTGTTAAAGTTTCAACTCAATCAAATGAATTATATTATGAGCGCATAATATAGGACTGGAAAAAAATACATATTTTTTTTAGATAAATATATACATAGATATTTCATTTGGTAGACTATTGTTTTAATTTGCATAATACATTAAAGATGATATGAATATATTGTCATCAATTTCTGTTCCAAATGATTTTTAGAATTAGAATGATTTTTCCAATTGGGCTTTTCTATCAAAAACTCGGCATGCATGACTTTTAAGGCTGTTTATACAGTCCTTTGCCTTGTAAGGCACGTAAAGCCTTTGGTTCTGTCTGATCTGATCTCTCTCCAGTCATATCGGATTATGGGAGTGTTACTTGTTCCGAGCACAAGAGGACAAAAACCAAAAAACAACATTTGACATCAAATTGACGTGATATGATTGGTCGAGAGCTTGATTAACCTGTGATATTCATCAGGTATTTGCGATAAAAGCGTTTTGAACGTCGATGTTGTTATTGAAACTTTAGAAGTAAAATTAAAGTGGAGCAGTGTTGTATTATAAATAAAGATATGATACGAATTAAGAACAGTGCCCTGCAGTTATTAACAAAACAGCAGAGCTATTACAAATTACATGGAATAGGTAAATGTAAGGTTTGTTTATCTCCTTATCCTTTTTTTGATTAGAATAGGCTATACCTGTGCTTGTGCAAGTTAGAGAATATTGGTTACGCTAGTCCTGGCTAGTGCAAGTAAAGGATATTGTAAAACTATTTGTAAAACTAATTATTTCAAAAATTCTTTTATTCTAAGATCTTGTAATAGTCATAATAGAAAATACAACCACATTGATCTGTTTAAAAATAGTTTAAGTAAATTTCATAATCTTGTGAAAAATACTTATTAGTAATTAACCATAACCATATTATGTTAAAATTTTACTTTGTCATAAATAGTTAAATTTTATGTAACATCAAAATTAGTCCACTTCCCTGTTAAAACAGTAGTGGAAACTTAACTGGCATAAGTGTTAAAATATGATTATTATATTAAGTTGTAATATACAATATGCTGTATGTTTCCCTAATAAATAAAATAAAAATAAAAATATTGTCTTGGTTGAAAGCATTCGATGCATTTTTTATAAAATAATAGTAAGTTAACATAAATAAACGTACCAAACTATAAAATATTTAAAGTACGAAAATGCTTTAAATATATAAATCCTTAATTAACGTATATTAATTACATCACGGAAGCTCCAACACTCGGAACAGTTCTAATGAAGGAAGTTTTTGTATCACGATTGTTTTTAGTATTCAAATAATTAAACTCAAGTATAATGTATGGACTTTATAAATATTTAGCGTCATTAAAATTCACAAAAATAATTGTTGTATATCAACAGTATAACTATTGTCATTTGGTACAGACTGTGGGTTCAAACCCGGGCAGGCATCGCTGAGTATTCGTGGAGTGATTATCTAAACTAAAATAGTACAGATCTTTTCCCAGCTATGGGGAAGGATTTTTTCAAAGTTTTAAAACGCGGTGTTCTAGTCGTTTTCAATTTATGTTATATGTTTTACAATATATAATTGCGCCAATCTAAACAGTTATTAAAAACATTAGAAAAAATTGGCTCCTATAAAAATATAAATACGAAAAACTAAATTTGGTACTTGATTATACATTTTTTATTTTGAAAACGAACACATTTCAATTTGCAAATTCATATATAGAATGAGTATATACAGTGAATATAAAATTACCATTAGATATATATTAAAAAGTTTTTAATAATTTCTGATATTCTAACCATTTCGTGTTGTAGAAAATGTAAGAAACAATGAAAAACGTTTAACGTACATATATTGCCGTTTTTCTTGCTGACAGTACCGACCTTTTTTCCGAAATCCATCCCTTGCAAAATTCATATTGATATAAATGTATGTACAGTTATATACCTATCTATTAGCTTTAACGGTACGTAGCCAGGGTGATCCATTAAAATTTTCATCCATTTATACTAATGAAATCGTCATCAATAAATCATCTAGACTATTGAAATTTGTTGCATAGGATTATTTAACAGCGTGAATATGCGCTACGAAAGAATTTTGAACACATTTAAGGAAATTGGAGGGGTATCTTTGTTTGCTATTTACGTATACCGAGTAGGGACGTACAGCTAGTATACGTACATACATGACGTCAGAGAAGCCTCTATGGTCGTGTAAAGTTTGATGTAATGGGCTTAAAACTATAATGAGCAAATCTACATGAGCTAGTCACGTTTAGGTAATTATGTAATTGTTTTTAATTTTTTTATCTTCGATTCGAATTAGAATTAGAATTAGTAAATTATCTGTACTTGAGTGTTATATATCTTTATAAGTTAAGCTTTTCCAAAAAAAACATGATATTTTGCGAGTATAAGATTTAGTAGCTGGACTTAGTGAAGGGATTTGTATATGCCCGATTAGGTAACATCCATTCACTTATCAGATCTTCTACCGCTGAACAGCTATACTTTATATTGTTGTGTTCCGGTTTGAAGGGTGAGCCAGTGTAAAGGCACAAGGGACGTAACATTTTAGTTTCCAAGGTTCCATTAGCGATGAAAGGAATGGTTATTGGTTAATATTTCTTCCAGTGATAGTGATCTACGTGCGGTGGCGACCACGTACCATTAGGATACCACATAGCTATGGAAGGTATGGCTATGGCCCACTTTCCAGTCTGTCAGAGTAGTGACACTGATAAGACTACATAGAATGTCAAAACGATGTGTGTTAGTACTCTGTATCATCTAATACTTACAACAGGAAATTCTATTTGTTTATCAGAACGTTCGCTTCCAAGAGGAAAAGAGGTGCCGAGTTCCTGAAAAATAAACAATAAACGTAAACATAATTATTGTATCTGCTGTAATTCTGCCAGCGTTCGGTTGAAAAGCTCCTGGGCCGACCATTTAGTATCGACTGGTGACCAAATACGCTGTCTAAATAAATATAAAACATAACAATATTACATAGAATGCGAAAGTAATTAAACCGAAACCTCTCAACCGAATTTGATGAAATTTGGTACGAAGCAAGTTTCACTCCTAGGAAAGACAAAGACTACTTTTTATGCTTAACAGCTGAAGATCAACCCTCAAAACGACTACTAGTAGTTTATAATTATATTACTCTCGAAACCCACATTAATTTCGCTCGAATCATTAACCTCGCCAGAACCCATACAAAATAGGTAAAAATAAGAAATCCTGCACCCGTTCGCAGCACCATCAAGTCCGATCTAAACAACATATCCACTCAAACACATATAAAAATCCTGTCATTTAAGATATTTATACGTATATATTTGACTATATATTTGTCAGAACAAATATATAGTCAAATATAACGAGTCAGAACTCGCCAAGTAACGTTAACACAAAATTAGAGTGCTTCCGCTTTGAACCTGACTGAAACACTGTTATTACAGGCAAGTACAGTTTTTATATATAAAACGTAATACTTTTTATTTAACAAGATGAAATCAAACCAAAAAAAAACGGACGGATAGCGCTAATGAACAGATAAAAAAACGTGCAATGAACTCTTACAGAAACTTACTTCATAATTTGACATATCACTACGGGTGTTATATTGTATTCAATTCTTTGATATTCAAATGGAACTGTACTGGTAGAAATAATATAATATTAGAGCTTTTCATTTGTTCATAATAATGTAATATTTTAAATATATTAAACTAAACGTCGATTATTATTGATATAACCGATTCCCTTTCAGATACAGTGGTCATAGTAAACATAATGGTCGTTGGGTTACAAGGAAATACAACCCTATAAAAATGCGAAGAGCGTGATCATTGTGCAATAGATGTGAAAGACGTAACATATAAAATAAAATAATTTGTCAACTTACATATAAATAAGGTTCCATGAAAACTTCATAAATGTTACTTTGATAATCTTCGATTGGCGGTATCGCTTTGATCAACAAGTTCCTGCCATATCCAGGAACGCCTTGAAAACTTTTTCCATTAAGGACGGAAACGAGCCACAAAAATTGGCCGAAAAATATATGCAACCTAAGATGCATTTCGAAAAAAAAAAAAACTAAACTGGAATATTATGCGCGCGGTTTTTAAAAATGGAACAGATTTCGGTAGGCGTCTTGGCTTTGCAAATGGCTGACTGTCAATGATTGTTGTACTGAGTAGAGGTGGTAAGAGATATTTTTTCTTGTATATTTTAATGAATGTATATGAAGATGGTTTGTCATTAGGTCTTCGTGAGCAGCCAAGGTCTCGTGATTGAGGAGCGTGACGTGTTAAACGTTTAGATACGCCATTGTCGAACTGGAAGTTGGCAGTTAATTCGTGCATATTTTAGAAAAAAAAAATGTTATATTAACTTGATAATTACGGTGCTAATTTTGTTTAGAACGTTGCAGCTTAAGCATATCTATCGGTTTAAGTTGGAACTTTAATTAATATATTATACCTATGTATTGGATTTGCGTTGCAATTGTCAAACATTTTCAAGTGAATGCTTTAAAACTAACGACTTTACCCAGATATTTTGGTTGGGGTATGATTACTTAAGCAACGTCGTCCTCTTTTTGAATGTCAAAGAGAAAAATCTGTGTTTAAATAAAACAGGCCTAGAAGCGTACGGCCATTAAGTTAATAAAATTAAAATTAGTCGAGACTAGTTAGCACTTGTTGTATAATATTGTAGGGGTTACATTGCATATAAGTTAAGTGCGATAACGCGATCGGGGTCAGTCGCGCAACATAACGCAAACGCAAACGCAACGTCTCAGTTTCACTATATTCCTGACACGGTATCTAAAGTATGCTGTCGACTGACTCTGAGATTTTCAAATCGAAAAACAAATTATATTATCATAATATAATACAGTCGCTATATTTTAATTCGTCTAAATTCTCGCGTTTATTTTACTAAAATAAATCATAGACAATATGAAGCTAAATACAAAGTTAATCGATTTTAGAACAAAAACTTGATTCGTGTATAAGTATTCGCTATGGTTATAATAATTGTTTGAATATATGAATATAAAAATTGTTATTTTAATACAAAGTGATTTTAATTTAAAAGGCAATAACTATGGTTATTTGTGAACTCTTAAATAGTTTCATTCTTAACCTAAAAGAACTTGAGTCACTTACTCTAGATACGCAAAATTAAATTCATTAATAAAAATATATATATTGCTTACAATTTATAACTATTCGTAATTGTCAAAACTTAAGTACCGTTGCCATCATTCAAACATCAAAGTGTAGAGAATATCTAATTACTTAATTTATATTTCTCTTTAATAAGGATTGTCATAAATGATGAAATGAAATGAAGATGCCATTAAAAAGCTACTTCAAATATTAAAATTTTAACTTGTAACGCCAAAAAGTATTTATATCAGCAATAACATATCACTTTATTTAATGTCATCTACAGTCAAAACAATTTGTTGACAACCTTAACCCATTAACAAACATTACGTAATTAAAAAAAAAAAATTGCAATACCATCAAGATATAGTTGTAGCCAGTCTATGAAGAAAAAGAAATCGTTCAGAGCTTAAAATGTAGTTTTACGTAGCATGAATCGCGACTTCGTATATGATGACGATAGACCAACAGTCTGGTCGCGAGCTGGTTCCACTTTGAACAAGTGGATGTGGGGCGCGCTTTGTTGCGGTGTTCCGGGTATCCCGTGCTATTTTTGCAGCTGCTGTGAGAAATTCGAAGACAGAATGGAGAGGGAAAGGCCAAGAGTTAATCGTAAGTTACAACAAATCTTAAATTACTAGACATCAAATTATGGAGTCAACTTCTATACAACGTTAATTAAACATAACTTGTTTTTACCTGTAGCCTATACCAATGATTAGTAGTCAAAACAAATAAACTTTAACATTTAACTGACGTGATATAATTGGTCGTGACATGGTATTTTGAAGAATCTACTATTCATTAGGGATACATGGAAAAATAGGGGTTCGATGAAGTTTCTATCGTATTATCTCTGGATGTAAAATTAAAGTGGTTGTATATAGTTAAGCAGAATGTTTTTATATTATAATAAAGATACGATTGTATTCATCAAGACTGCTTGTAGTGCATGAGACAGAAGAGTCATTAGGAAATCGTATAAGATGTAATTCTAAGGTTTGTTTATCATCGCTCTTTTTCTATTGGTATTGCTTTCACCTGTAAATATGACTAGACTGTGATGACTTAATTGTTTTCTAATTTGTTAGAAGGTACCGTAACAACAGAACGCATGTCGAGACAACATCGCCCGCACGCACCTCGTGGTAGAAAATCTACGCCTGAAATGTTGTCTGCCGTTCGATGTGCTCTGACGCAGTTGCAAGGCGAACCAGCTCTTCCCTTAAAGGTTGCTTCTAAATCTGAACCTCAGACACCGGAAACTGTTAAACGATTAACATACGACGCACATATTAATGCCGAGAATTGAGGTATCATTACAATGAACCCAGGACTTCGGCTCATTATTTGACACGATAAAATAGAACCGGTATTAAAAGTATACGGCAGTCGCTTGATAGAAATATTTAATTTGACCTTAGACTTTTGTTCTTTCTTTGATTTGTGCCCATTTCATAAGAAAAGTTGAAGGGCGAATAGGTCGCTTCTGGTAATTCGTAGACATTGATACTGTACGTTGTGTAAACCAATCAATGTGTGGCTGACAATGACCTAAGATTTGATATATCCTTTCTGTCTGTAATTACACAAACTCTCGTAAAAACCCAAACTAAGTCAAAGTATTCTTGGTATTTGTGTGTTGCATTGGAATTCGTTTAACTATATCTATTATAAAAATAAAAAACATAATATGATCGTTAATATAACCGCTTTTCCGTCAGTTTTCCTTAATTAAATTGCCTGTTTTCATTTGACATTGATCAAAAAGAAAAAAAAATAGGAAAACTGTAAATATTTTATTGACATCATCAAAAAAAGGACAACGCATTTAATTAATTAATTTCCTTGATACTCTAGTGAAATGCGGAAACTGGTCATCCCTCTATCTCTTTAATACCTTAATATTTTCAATTCTTTGTAATCAAATGCAAAACATTCTGATTATCATCCAATACAAAAATCTTTAAGTCCTGTTGAGCTTTGATCCGAGAGTTGATGAGAGAGTCCGATCAAACTCTCAAGTGAAATATAAACTCAAATAATTACTAGCATCTAAATTATATTAGAATTTTAAAGGGGGGTACCTTTAAAGTTGAAATGTCCAAATATGATTTATTAGCAGACGCTTACGTTACTAAATACATCTCAGTTCTATGTTTACGATTTCAGCTTTCAAGACTCATTAGTTTCAGCTGTGCGTTGGTCAGTCAGGACTCAGAATAAAATTATATACGAATAGATAGGAAATAGCTAGAACAGACACTTAGACAAATTGTAGAACAAAGACTTAGACAAAGCAAATTACTTTATTTTTTTTGAAGCATTTACAAAAATACTAATATTACAATAATCCAGTGACTAGGTTTTATTTTTGCAACACACGGGATCGAATGTCTAAGTAGATCAAATAAAAAATCCGTTCGTCCTTTGCCTGAACTCTCTCCGACCGCGTAGGATTACCGTACAGGACCATGAGTACGAGGATATACAAAGGAACGAGGAGCTAAGGAAGTAATAAATACATTTAGGTAAAGTTTTCCTACGTTAAATCATAATAAATAAATACATAAATTATTTTCTAATCGTAAAATAATATTTAAGATTTTTTGCTTGTATCATAACTAGACATGTTTTTATACCAATAGAAGTTTTTGTGTGATTAATTGTACAGTGCTTATAACGATTTAAAATGAGATGTAATTACGTTTAGTTGTTATTGTGTAATTATTTGTTTAGCCAATTAAATCTAATTGTTTTAAATGTTGTATATATATTATTAATAATTTGAATTATCACTAAAACGAGATTTGCAATACAAAACGTTATGTTTTTGTTTTTTAATCAACGATCCTGCCGGCATATTTATGGGGTTCAATTGACTCCTAGTATGTGAGATACTAGGAGTCAATTGAACCTCAAACGCAAACGGAGTACAAATTGTTAATGTGAACTAACTGGAACTTTTAGCCTAAAAAGTTTAATAATATTGCTATAACTGTATGAATCATACAGACAAACAAAAAAAAACAAATTAAAGATAAGATTAAAAAAAGTTAAGGAAATGACGGACTACACATATAACATTAAAAATATAATTGTACATATTTTTTATTTATTTTATTTTTATTTTTATGTTTAAAAGTCTACAAAACAAAATGACAATCACAAAAATACACATGATTACATTTTTCATGATGTAGACACGGCATACGTTTAATATTAACTACCAATTAGCGTCTGAGAGCATCAGATACCAAGCATACATATTTTTTTTTGTTTAATTTGAGTTATTTAATCTATTGAAATATTTTTTTTAAAACAATTTTTAATGAGGCCATAGAACGGTCGGCAAAAATATCGTAATAATAACTAATACTATTGTTAGAGGAACACATACATATGTAAACATAAGAAAAAAAAACTTGGTACGTTTATCTAAAAGGGTCATCTTAAAGTATGACAACCTTATATTTTACGCAGTCTCTCTGGGGTGGCAATATTAAAAGTTAAGTTTAGCAGAAATCGTTTCTGAAGACGTTCTTATTTTAAAATTTATGAAGCAAAGGCATGCCGCCTTATCATCGCACAATATTCATCAATGAAATAAAAGTATGACCTTAAAGTAGTTAAAAGTAATAAGTTCTTATAACTGTTTTAAGGTCATAATTTTCTTACCTTCCAGTTCTTAAAATGTTTTTCAACATAACGCCTAAATCACAGTTTACTTTCTAGTATGTTATCTTTTATGTGTTAGTTAAAAAATACTTTTTCTCGAAAATTCATTATTACAAATCATTGATATATAAAAAGTATAAAAATATTTATATCAATGGTCGCTATATTTAAATTGTTTTGTAAAAAGAACTAGAGTATAAATATTTAAAATAAAAATAAAATAGAGCATATCGGAAAGTAATTGAATTAAATACTGCGTTTATTTTTCTAAATCTTTAAAACTGAAAATAATTACTGTGGTTTTTCTTTAGAATAAAAACTATCTAAAAACTTAACTATACAAATAATTAAATAGGGCGGTGCAAGTTACGACAAATACGACCTCTGTCACAATGAAAACATTTAATATTATAATACATTTATAAGAATAATTAAAGAAATAAAATATATACATTAAAACGAATTTTTGTTAGACCTATAACCATATATAAAAACATAATACTAATATCCATTTTAATTACAAAATTACTTTATCCTTTGTTAATTTTATAGCAAAGTTTCAATCCGTTAGAAAAGATTCAATTATCTAAAAGGTGTCATGAATACATGAAAATATAATTTATTTGTTAATTGTTTAATTGTTGGCTTTGATTGCACTAAATTGCCGATATTGTATTAATAGCAAAGATTTAATGAACAAAATTATTATTCGTTTTTAAGATAATAAGACAAAAAATAAGCACGAGCAGTTCATTTCAAATATTCAAACGTAAAAGTTTAAAAAACGTAAAAATTTAATAAAAATATTTAATTATTATTGTATGATTTATAAATCATATTTAGCGGTGTATGTACAGATAATTTTAAAAGGTAAAAGATATGTTGTCATATTTCTATAGTGACCTCTAAAAAGCAGGTAACCTCTTAAGTTGTTCCACTTCAACGAGTAACAATTTGTCATGTTGTTGAAGGCTTCTTATCAAAGGTTTCGTGTGTCTCAGTAAGACACGCGCGTTCAGATCCGATCAGTTAGCAATATATATTTATTTGTTATAATAGTTTAAAGCAGTTTATAAGAAAAGTGCATTTAGAATTCAGAATATTTTTACATAAGTGAGATAGTGTTTGTTATTTAGGTGCGGAATTAACTTCGACTTATATTTATTCAGCTATTCTTCTAAGGTAAGTGAAACAAAACAATACATTTTTTCTTGAAAACATTAATTAAATTTATTTAAATAATTTTAATACAGTTATTTCTTTGATTGAAAGTTTGACGATACGTGTAATTTAATGAGTTATTAGGTACTCTGTATATTCATGGCTAAGTCGAGGTTAACTTGTACGTGCTAAGTACATTTAGATCTGTCATACGAACATATATATATATATATATATATATATATATATATTACATATTTAGCTAGTTAGTTTAGAATTAATAATAATAGAATATTAACCATAAACGTGAAAAATAGCATGTTTAACGATTTGTATCATGATAATATATTTTGTTTTATTTAAATTAGATAAACTGAATTTCGTTTAAAATAATGATTTTATAACCAAGAATAGTAATTTTAAATTTTAATTTTAAAATTAAACACTATTTAGTATAAAAATAAAAAATACAAAGTTAAAGTCAGTAAATCTAACCGTTGGGCAAAAATCTCCTCTCTTTTTTCGTGGAGGTTGGGAGTTTATTCCAAGACGCTGCTTTAATGAGGATTGATGGATACTAAATGAAATCCGATACATGCAGATTTATATACGTATGAAATCTATACATTCTAGCCAAGAGTTAAACTATAAGCCTCTTGGTTCTATATATTGAGTATTGTTGATTGTGTGTGTCAGCACCAAATTGGGTAAAAATTTCAACTTTGTTGAATGAAAATGGTTTCAAATTCAGTTGAGAGTCTTTGACTAAAATACTATGTATAAGACAAGTTTAATTGAACTACGGTAGAGTTAAATTAAATTTGTAACAGTTTTATATAATTATAATAAATATTAAGATCATTTAAACATCAATAAAATACGGTTTTTAAAAGGTAAGTTATTGTTTTTATTTCATATTCATTTTTTTATTTATTTATGTAGTTGGAAATAAGTATGTTTTCTAAATTTGTATCAAAAAAATTATATTGTTAAATAAGGATATTTTTTTGTCGAATAGGGCGGATCACGTTTTAGCGAGATCATTGCTTCTTGGCGAGGACTGCTAATAGGCATCAAGAAAAAAATTAAATAACCAATTTAATTTTTTTGAAATCGACGCCTTAATTGCAAAATAGCAATTCCGATTTTCAGTGATATATTAAAAGGTAAAAATAATAATAACAATTTTAAATTAGTAGTACTCTTAGGAGTTTATAAAAAGGTGAAAAACTCAGCCTTATATCATAGTTTTTTGTTTAACTTTTTGTACGGACCATTAACCATTCGAAGGTTCCTAAAAGCTTGGTATGCTTGGGTACTGAAGAGGCAATATTACTTATGCTGCTGGGCTGTAATTGTCGCAATTCGATCATAATCAGTTTTGAAAATTAAAATTACATTTGATCATTGAGTTTATATGAACTGATCTAAGCGCGTACATAAATAAATTATAATTATACATAAATGATAAATTTGTTTCTGTATTTTAAATATTAATAACACTTATCACTATTGAAAACGTGACGAAAAAAATCGTAGCTAACAGTTGGTTAATTAGAACACGCACACACTTAAGAAACAGTATGACGTTTGGCGAGTGTCAAGATAGATTGCACGATTGCGTAGATTTCACGCACACCAATATAATAAAGTTTGCCTCTTTGATTTAGTTCTATTTCAGTGCGACACTCCATTGAGATATATAAATTATAAAAGACTAACTCGCGTACACATAACATAGCTCGCAAAAAAGATGAAGATCGGTTGACAAAGAGATGGGACGAGTTAATTTAAATTTAAATTAATATAAGATTTATATGAATTGGTTCTTACAAGCACGTTTAAATAATTATATTGAAGATTAATTTAGCATAAAGGTACAATCAGTTCTGAAAATAGATTCTACCGAGAACCGTCAAGCAACTCAATAGTTATCCTTTGGAATAAATCGAATTGTATACGTACAATACGAATTATATTCAATTAAATGTATTAATTATTTATCTAAACGACGATCTCGCAATTAAAGGTAATTTTCATTTTGACAGTTAAGTTCAAAAAGGTTGTATATAATATTCTTAGTTAAACAGCAATTATAGCAACAGATTAACAATATAATTTTGTTACATCCGGAATCCGAGTTATTTTAATTTGAACACGACTGCAATTAGAAGTGTATTTAATTCATAGTACTGAAACTTGTTCTTCATATTAGAAAATGTGAAAAGGTTTTCACTCAATCAATAATACGTATTATAGCGCGAATGACAGATGTGGTCCGCGTCCAATTAGAACACGCCCTGTTCTTGAACACTGTACATGCTGATTTAATGTAACAGACAGTCAGCCTGCCTTTTAGTCGTAATGCTATTGAACTTTCAAAGCAAGTAGATCAAGGTGTTCAACTAGCTTAATACATTTTCACAATATATAAATGGTTGCAAATATTTCTTGCAATGTAACTAATATTTTTATTTTATGAAGATCACCTTGCCATTGGGTAAGTTTAAATTAAGGTAAATATTAAACCTGTTCTTGTATATTTTTATGAAATTAATCGTTTAGTGAAGGTATTTTTGCTACATAATCTAGTTGAAAACCACGATACAGATAAATATGCATTACCTCCCTGAACTTGGTATCGTCGAGTAACATTATGTCACAACAATATCCTGTAATTCTACCTTGTACGTTTAATGAGCTGATAGCTTTTTTTTTTTTTCGATTTTTATAATGCAGAGAACAAAAAACCACATACAGATGACTGGTTTTATTATCTGTGAGTATGTTTTGTCATAAAAACAGACTAAGTCATATTATATATACGTACGTATATTCCGTGTAGATTATTTTTAATTTAATGGCTTAACGAAGCGCGTGTCGATGGACACAAAACATTCTGCAAATGTCACGTATTATGAAGAAGACGTATAGAAAAAAAGATAACTAGATAATTTATGATGTGGTCAGATAAGAAATATGAAGACAGATAAAATATAATCGAAAAATAGATTTAATAGCTCCAGTGGAATTTCCAAGTACTTAGTTAACAAATTGAATACATTATACAACATTGAGGAACGTTCCTAATGTAATATGTTATCGAACGTATATTTATTTGTAAAGAAAACTATAACATAATGATTTTTTTTCGTTAATTGTTTTCGTCACATTTATAATTTTTTTTTAATTTAATTTTATTATAGAGCGCTTGATCAAATATGATCATGCCACCCTCATTGAAAAATACAGTCTTATTACTTAAACAAGTTTATACAACATTAATGCCTCCTCCGATTGAGGAAAAGCCAAAATTCTGTTAACATTAATTGATTCCTTTTTCAAATTTCATAAGCGAAATTTCAACTTCGTTCCGGACACACTCCACTATGACATGATAAGCGTCTTCTACTTTATGGCACTCAGTACAATCAGGTGTTAGTTTTTGCCATTAGGAATGCAAAACTATTTAGTGGAATATGTCCGGATCGAAGTCTCAAAGCAAGAGCAATATTCTGTCTGGATAAAGTAGAATTAGAAAACCAAGGAATTCGCCTGAGGTGGGGTTGAATTGTTCTAAAATATATACAAGTCAAGGAATTTTTACGTTTGTTAAATACAATTAATATTTAAAATATAATCTTTATATACGTAAAGTCTCTGTTTTTTAAAATTTTTAGCGAGTAAATATTTTGTTAGCACAATGTTATTAGTTCAATATTATAAATAGGTACTTATTGTAAAATATAAATAATAAATGTTTTTAAATCACAGAAAAAAAAAATCGTAATTAATTCATTATTCTATCCACCCAAGAGGATATAAATATATTATTATTATAACTGTATATGAGCTCCTGCTGAACGGCTGGATCAATTATAATGACTTTTATTGAGTGTGTTTAGATTGGACTCGGTAGGTGGCGCTGCAATCGGGATGCAAGATTTTTATATATAGATTCATACACTATTCATATACAATTCGCCTTTACGAGTGAATTTAAACATTTTTAATTAATACAGAAAGATGTTAGCAACTAAATACTGTATACATAATCCATATATTCTTTATTAGATCACATAAGGGATGTAAGGGAAGGGGAATTACTGGAATTGGATGTATGAAAATCCGCTCGGTAGCTTTCGAGTGTATGGCGTTCAGACAGATAGACGCGGCGTTGACTTTGTTTTATATTATGTTACATACATACATTAACAGCCTGTAAATTTCCCACTGCTGGGCTAAGGCCTCCTCTCCCTTTGAGGAGAACGTTTGAAGCATATTCCACCACGCTGCTCCAATGCGGATTGGTGGAATACGCATGTGGAAGAATTTCGTTGAAATTAGACACATGCAGGTTTCCTCACGATGTTTTCTTTCACCGCCGAGCACGAATTCACCGGTGCTTGCCTGGGTTTGAACCCGAAATCATCGGTTAAGATGCACGCGTTTTAACCACTGGGCCATCTCGGCTCTTATTATATTATGTAGAGCTATATAATTCGCTTAGATATATCTCAGTCGTTGTGAAGTCAAGGTACCTATTTAAATGTCATTGTCAATGTCAATCAAATGATAGTAGAAACAGCTTATCGTGCACGTGATATACATTTATATAAAAATATCATAAACTAGTTTTGGCTCACAGCTTCGTTCGCGTTTTAAGGTGGATGTTAGGCATCAACAAGTAGCAAATCTATGTCCTTCTAAACAAATTCCATCAAATTCGTTTCATTGGTTTGACCATGAAAGAGCAACAGTCATACAGGCAGAGTTACTTTCTCATCTACCATATCAGTACAGGATAAACTATTTTGTTAAATTATGTTACAAATGTCTTGAGTATTCATTTGGTATCATTTCATAATTGTAAATCTATACACTCTATAAATATTACAATATTTATATTTTGTGCGTGAGTTAACTAACGGACGAATAAAGCCACCAAGAAAAAAACAAATTAGATTGTATTTGTCTATGCGCACCGAAAATTAAACGCGTTGGCGCATTCCTTCGTGAGTTCCAGTGTTTCTCTACTATATTATGCATGTATTATACATAAAAAACCTTCCTCTTGAATCACTCTATCTATTAAAAGAACTGCATCAAAATCCGTTGCGTAATGTTAAAGATCTAAGCATACACAGGGACAGACATACATAGGGAAGCTACTATGTTTTACTATGTACTGAAACAATTATCAAATAAGCAATTATTGTACTTGGTTTTATTACATATTCATTTCTATGTAGCAATCGGGACCACTTTTCGCCGTTGGGCATCTAAATTAGCATATAGGCAATAGTTTCATTAAAAAAGAGTACTGCAAAGAGGTTATTTAAAGCAGTAGTTCCCAAACTTATTTTTCTCGTGGACCACCTATTGGCATGTGTCTGTAACCACAGTTTGAGAGAAACACTAAAATATGAACTAAATTTAAATTTGTTTAATATTGGTGCTTTTAATTCTATCCTTAGTAACCCTACGAGTGTTTAAGCAATTAAAATCTATGAATTTGTTAGTGTTTCTCTCAAATTGATGAAGAAAAAACAAAAAAGCATTAATCATTGTCGGGCGGATAGCGCTTTGCAAGTCTGTACACGAATTAGTACGTAATATCGAATACGCAAGTTTGGACAAGTAACAGTTGCTTGCCTTAATAAAATATTATCTGTTTTGTTAGGTACTTAAAACAATATAGGTAGGCCCTTATAAAAACTATGCTTACATTTTTGCTCTTTACTATCAAAAGCAGATAAATTTTCGTGGACCCCCATTAACATCTTATGGACCCCCATTTTTTATTCACGCCTACGCAGACCCCCAGCAAGTCTCCCATGGACCCCTGGGGGTCCACCTGGACCACTTTGGGAATCACTGATTTAAAGTATAACACCTCGCCTTATTGCATCCACTGGTTACAGGAGCGCTGATTAATTTTTTTGCCAAGAGGATCGGAATCGGACTATAATTGTATATCAACTTAATATAATACCTTAAATTTAATATAATATTTTAGAATGACAGATGTATGTACCTATTATTTATATGTACTTGTAGATTCTACTTTAATATTTTCATTTTGATTTCAATGAAATGTTCGCTAACTCTCCTTGTCAAGTCTCAATTGCATTTGTTTACGTCGTACGACAAAACAATCTTGTATTGACACAATGAAACTATTTCGACATCATATTGCGCTGTGAACTAATTTTTTCACGCATGGAAAGCAACAACAAGATTACACATGCAAGTAAAAACTACAATGGAACTGCGCAAATTATTAATCTCTGACTTGTAATGATTATAACGTGTTTGTTATAAAGGAAAATTATACGTACGTATCGATGATTTAAATATATTATATATTATAGGTAACAATTTTAAAGATGATACAACAAAAATCCCAAGTAATAGAATTCGAATTCGTGTGAAAGCTTGCGTATAGAGGGGAATTTGGGGTGTAAGAAATTGTTTATATTATATAATTTTACAGTGAGCGAAGAAATATATTAACAAGCAGAAAATTAGCGTGCCTGCCTCCCTAAACAAAATTATTAAATAAAAAAAAAACAAATAGGTACAACGTCGTCTTTATTGCTTTACATTTAATTCGAAAAGAAAGTTCTAGAACAGTTTACGCGGTTCATTCATATTATCATATTCCAATAGCTATAAAGCGTACATCATACATCCTTACATTAACCTATTTAACTATTTGTGTGTCCTTTGTAGATTTAAGTTTTTTTTTTTGACGCGGTTTTAATAACTACAACACTATTTCGAGAATTATGGCATGTATATAATAATAAACATTATATGTAAACATATAGTACAAGGAAAAGTTGTAAATTAATACTTTCAAGAAAAGGTATTTATTCGGGGCCATCCCCTTAACATAAATTACTTGGATTTACTAAAATACTAAATATATATATTGTTTCATTCGTCTGTTAAGAGGATTTTGCATATTTTTTTATTTATATTTCACAGGCATAAAGAACATATAATATATAGCCCTTGATGGATATATAAATGTTTTTTTCTCTATAATTTTTTTATTGCATAGGTAGGCGGGCTGGCAAATGGGCCACCTGATGGTATGTGGTCACCAACACCTATGGACATTGACACCGTAAGAAATTTTAACCACTACTCAGATCGCCGATGCCACTAACTTTAGAACTGAGATGTTATGTCCCTTGTTTCTGTAGTTAAACTGAGTCACTCATCCATTAAACCGTAGCAATATTAAGTAGGTATTGCTGCTTGACGGTAGAATATCCTGATGAGTGGGTTGCACCTACCCAGATGGGCTTGCATAAAATATAGCACCAAGTGAAATTCTCACAATTGTCGTCGCTTTAACAATAAGTCTAACCACTAAATGTTTGAACATTGCCTTTGTGGTTGCAGTATTTATGGGAGCTTTACTGTTTACTTTCGCCCCTCCCCGCTCCAACAAGTGCTGTCATCATTCATTCTAACAGTACGTGGCCAATGGGCAGTGTAGGTTTTAATATATTTATCCTGTCCTGATAAAAATGATATGTAATTTATTTAATAAATGTTTTTTTTTTTTATATTTGTAATAAAAATATTAAAGAGTACAAAATAAAACCATATAAAGATAAAAAATAAATAAAAATGGATATGATATATTTATTTATTTATGCACTCAGAAATAATTTAGCAAAGAATCGTGCTGAGTTTCTTTCGCCAATCCCTGCTTAGATCTGAGATATTACTTTCCACGGGTGTTAGAATGTTTTTGACAATCATTAAGTTACTGTAATTATGTAATGAATATTTTAACAATTACTTTGACTTCCACGTAGATTCCTTATCTCTTCATAATTTGATGAGTATAAAAATAACTTTAAACAAAAATTGCATAAGCCAGTTGGGTGCGGGTCGGCCATTTCCAGAAGGCCAATTTTCGAATTGATTTCAATTGAAGTTTCTGAGGCTATTGACCATGACACGACAGATAGATCGCCTAGCAACAAACTTCAACTTCAAATTGTTGAAGTTGAAGTTATAATAGACATTTTTATTCAGATTTATTTGACAAAAAAGATTGTATTTTAGCTTTACTACAAAAAAAAAATTAAAAACATAGCCGGGCTTATTTTAAATCAAAATGTTTAATAAATACTTGTTTTTTTAGACATTTTAATCAAGAATGTTATCAAATAGGCTACCTGACTGTGAGTAGTCATCTTCGCCCATAGATACTGTCACAAGAAAAGTATAAACCACTTACACCGCCAATGAGAGATGATCTGAGCCTAAGAAGCGGTCTTTATTGCCTTACTCAACATTAAAAAAAAATCTTAAAACAAGAGTACATAATATTGTTTATAGAACTGATTAATAACGGCCTGCATAAAGGCAAAATATAAGTTTTGAATGCGTATTGTCGGAACAGACAGATGAGCACTAAGTTTTTCTAATGTTTCAATAACATTGTATTTAAATACACCTAATAATGTTTTCCTTGTACACGGATAAACCCAATCAGCTCTATTATTATTATTAGTCTATATGAAATCACACTTGCCGACAAACCTGTTCGGATGCACTCCGAATTTTGTTTACTTTTATTTATTAACTATTTACAGAACTAACGATAAACTATATCGCATGGTGTCGTTGTAGGCGATAGTGATGGGCTATTTTGCTTTTAATTATTATCGATATCATAACGTTAAATGATTATTCTTTTGTTTTAAATTTTTTGCAGTTTTTTTTAATTTCTTCGCTTGTATACTATTCCTCCTTGAGTTTTTCCCTAACCTCCTTTTTAAAAAATATATATTATAATAAATTTGCTATTTTACAGTTTTTATTTAGTACAAAAGTTTATTTGATTGATCACCACGATTAAATCTATCTATTCCATTCAGGTGAATTTCCTATCAGTAATTGCGAATGATAATGACGACTTAACGTCACTTAGGAAGCGTAGTTAACTATACAGGGTTATTGGTAATTCGACGTATTCCCGTTAGGTGATAGGGGTGGCTATTTGCGATAATTTTAACTCCCATATGCGTCCTTTGTGGTCATTTTATTTCGATTGCTTTGAAATAAGTTCCTAGTTGTTATACATTTTTAGATAGCTAAGAAAACTGTTATGTTTTTAAAATAATCTGCAGGATAAGTTTCATAACGATTTTTATAGTTTTTAAGGCATTTTTGTCGAAAAAAATATTATTGAAATAATATCTTTTTCCCTGTCACATTTTTAAATTTGGACGGATAATTACTATTTTAATTTTGTCAAATAACCAGTGTTTAATCGTTTTTACAAAACAGAAGATTAAAATAGATTTTAATTTATAATTTTTTTTAAATAAATTTTTGAAGTTGCATTTTTGACTTATTTTGAAAAAAACTAAAATACTTGATAACTCAAAAATGGTTAACTTTTTTTTAAAGTTTTTAGAAATTTACAGGCTGCTAATGAAATACAATCTAGATATTGAATACTCTAGGGCCTTAATTAAATAATTAATATAATATTTTTCTTTGCTAGTTCCAAATATGCGTTATAATATATTTTTATTTTATTTATGTATCAAAATTATTCGATACGACTCACGCGCCTCCTATTGCATTTTAATATAACTAATACCCACCATGCGGGAAGTTCGGTATTTCCCGCAATTGTTCAACTTAATTGAATGAACGATCTGTGAACGTATACAATCTGAACTATAACACGACTATAAGACGAAGATTCCAGCAAGAATTAATGACAATTTAATAGTCAAGCATCCTACAGTAATACAAAATGTTATTGTATGAATTGCGTAATATGTACACGCAAAAAAAACGGCAGAAATATGATCGTACATTTTATTCTGTCGTAAAAAAATAGGAACAGTAATACGATTGTAATCTTAATTGTATAAAAAGTAATGTTGCTGAAGTGGCTAGGTTTTTTTTATAGATGACAACACTTTAAGGAATAAAAACCTTAGGAAATATCTTGTCCACAGAATGGTGGATGTGAATAAATAAAATAAAAAAAGGTTGTTTTTAATGAAAGAAAAGTTGACAAGTGTTTATAATGGTACGCAGTACAAACCTACATTATATTAGCCTGACTATGTATGATTCTTACTCACTAAAACTGCGATGACCATCTTCAATACAGTTCGGAAAGGTTGGGTAATCATGTCGATATATAGCAACCTATCTAGTAGCAAGATATAATGCTACAGATTCCGAGATTCTGGGTTCAAACACCAGGTAGGGACGATAAAAAAGTTATTGAGTTTTTCCGTTGAAATTCTCAAAAACAGCCTGAAGTCTTTAATTTGGAATTGTGTGCCTCGAAAAGCACGAAAAGCCGTCGGTCCTGCACCTGAACTCTCTCCGGTCGTGTCTGATCTGGTGTCCCATTGGATTATGAGAGTGAGGAAATAGAGAGTGCATCTATGTTTGCGAGCCCACTTGTGCACCGTAATATGTTCCGTATAGTTGGCTGGTTTCCCTTGAGACGACATCATCAAGGTACCTCCACATTACGCGGCAACTCGTACAAGAGTCTGCTGTCAATAAGAATACAAGTATCATGTAATAATATTATAAAAACAATGAACCGATTTTCAAATCAAGATATCTGTTGAGTTAATCGACCTTAAACAAAGCCGCTGACAACACAAACAAAACACACAATTATTAATGGTCTACATATATTATACCCTTGTAATAAAAAATTGTAATAAAAGATGTTTATTCGATTATCGATCACTATCGACTCATCACATCACTATTTCATAGTTTTTGCCGCTTACTTAGTCGTACACTTAAACCGGTCTAGTGACCATAATGTCATGACCCCTTTTTCTTGTTGTTAGTTAGTTATTTTCACAATATAGGTCTCGTGATGTCGAACAAAATAGATCACATTACAGTGGTCAATTCCATACGATATAATGTGTACGGTGCAACTTTCCGACATTCGAGATCAGACATCGTCGAGGTAAGTCGTGCACATTGTATGTTATTTATATTGATAACGACTTTATCCCGAAGATTCTAACGATAATATTCATTATTTATCTTATATTTCTGAAACTACGTGACCTACGTTTTTTCATATTTCATTTTATTAATATTGTTGTGTTGAATTTGGTATAGTTAGGTTTTTAGTAGGATTTTACTTAAACAAATCGTTTTATTATGCAATCCAAATATTATATATTTGTAAGAAAAAACGCCTCAATATTTTATAACTGGACGTTACGTTTTTAAACTTTTTTTTTTTTAAGTATGTGGTTGCAATATTTTTCTCAATAACGGATTGCTGGGCCTGCGGCTTCGCCCGCGTGTAAATCGGCTATGATTGGAAGACAAATTTTCAAGTTAAAATCTTATTACTGAACAAAAAAAAAGATATAGTAGATATCTAGTTGTTAAAGTATTATTAAAATTGATTTAGTATTTTCTGAATTTATCGTTTACAAACAAACAAATCTTTTATCTTTATTCCATTAGTATATAGCCATAGATTAATAGTTTTTTCACGTACACTGTTTCATTGTGTTGTTGAGTTCAATAATTATATGCAGCCTTCAATTAATTTAAGTCGTATAATATTAAATGTACAAACAAACGATTCAATATCTATGTAATATATACGTTTGAAGAAAATATTGAATATATTATAAGAATTTTGATAATTAATTACGTTATTTCATAGTTAAATAGTCATTATACAAAACCATATACATTATAGATATTCAATACCAGTTTAGAGTTAAAGGTATGAACTCTCCATTCATTTACGTCCCATTAAAACGTGTTTAGAAAATTTGGAGCAATAACACCGATTATAAATTTCATAAGGTATGTTGAATTTGTTTATCAAGGTGTGCGGAATATTTTCATTACGAAATTGTAGTGAAATATTTCAAATGCGGAAATTGTTTATTTAATTTAACTTGTATATCCATCAACACGTATTAGATTAGTAAGGTGGATTAAGCTCCAAACCTCTTGAAAAAGCCAGCGTTAGCCCGGTAGTGGGACGTTTAGAGGAAGCTAATATGGTAATACCAATATTAAAGTATATTTGGCGAAGTCCAAGAAGGTAAAAAACACGTTGGAATATAAAAAACATATATATTTAAATTTCTGATGACGTTATATAATAATCTATTAAAATCAATAATAACATATAACTTGTATGCAAGAAAACGTAGGGATGCCCCTCCGAATTCGATTTTTAAATATTCGGGTAATAACTTTATTGAAACAATTAACCAAATTAAAAAATAAAAACTTAAAAAAATATATATTTGGAGAATGACACAATATACATATATGAGTGCTAACCCTTATACTAGTACTTATACTATCTCTAGATCTCGCTCTGACACCGTACGTTTGACAGGGATAACAATATTATTGCGACATAATAATAAACATGGATTAATATTTGAGAAAAAAATATTTAAAAGGTTTAAATTATAAATCCAAAGTTATTCGATTAATATTTATACATAATAATGATTTTGTACTGAGTTGTTAACCAAAATATTCCTTAAGAGAGAAAGCAGAGACACACCCCTGTTTGAACTTTGAAGTCGTTTAAAAATACATAAATATTTACGAATTATTTTTATATTGGTAATAATGTCACGACCTTTAAAGATAATAAAAATGTGCTGATATATATATAATAAAAATAAACAGTCTCGTAATATCAAATACTATTTAAAGTCAAATCCAAGTATAGGGGTTTTATTTATAAACTTGGAGCTTAAGTCTGGATGTTTTTAATAAGGTAGGAGTACTTACATATGCGTTATAATATGTTTACAACAATATTACATAATACATAAACATAATCAGCCTGTAAATTTCCCACTGCTGGGCTAAGGCCTCCTCTCCCGTTGAGGAGAAGGTATGGAGCATATTCCACCACGCTGCTCCAATGCGGGTTGGTGGAATACACATGTGGCAGATTTTCGTTGAAATTAGACACATGCAGGTTTCCTCACGATGTTTTCCTTCATCACAAGTTCATTGAAAATTCAGTGGTGCCTGCCTGGGTTTGAACCCGAAATCATCGGTTAAGATGCACGCGTTCTAAGCACAACGCCATCTCGCCTCTAACAGTTATTAGACCGATTATTGATTATTGACCAATCATCATTAATAAAAATTAAATTATTTTATAACTGTATATATTTAGTTTGGTCTTAAATTTAAATAACTATTAACCAATATATAGTCGTCGCGTTTAGAATAATATAATAATAATAAAATAATATAAAAAAATAACAATTATTTTATTAATTACTGTGTCGTATTCGGTCGTTACTATAACTCACTTAACAGACACGCGTTATCACAACGAAATGATGAATAAAGTCGACGTGTTTATTACGCTTCGTAGACAATTCTATCATCCGTTAGCAAAACGCATTGTTTCTTAAATACAGTGACGACTCAGGGATGTCCTGCCAAATAAAGAAAATGTGCAGCGGCGTAAATTACGTAAATAGAGATTCGTTGAGTCAATATGCGTTACCGGATAAATGCTTTAACACTGATTAACAACGGTCTTCTAATATAAATATGGCTTTATACTTAAAGTGGTAATAGGTATAATAATTATATATATGTAGATATGTAGATATATAGATATACAATGAGACCGAGATGGTCCAGTAGAATATACGAATATTAAATATTTGCTTAGTCTAACTAAATGGTCTTGTTTATTTTTATATTTATTGGCCAATTATTTTTATCGGCCAAATAACATCAAGAGTCCCACGAGAGTGGTAGTGCTTTGTGAAAGCCTGCCTGGTTCCACATTTATCAGATATTCTGCTGCCAAACAACTGTATTTATTGTTCCGGTGTGAAGGATGGACACTTAAAATCTTAGTTCCCAAAGTTGATGGCGTATTGCTTATATGAAAAATAATTAATATTTCTTCCTGTACCAATGTCTATGTTCAGGTCTGGCCCATTTGCCAGTTCGCCAGAAAAATATTCAATTATTAATTTGATTTAATTGTTTAAAATCTATTTATGTTGTTTACAATATTGCTACGATTGGGTATCCCGATTTAAACGACTAGCACATAAGGTTTGAATCCTATGACAGGCGATAATTTTTTTTGACAAGGAATGACAATAAACGTGAAGTAAGATTGCAGCATAACGCTCGGTACTTTGAAAGCACTTGTCACGTTTGACATTGATTTACTCAGGTCATTTTATTACAGGAGTATCATGCACCTGTGTGTGTGCATCCACACATGTACACTAAAATACCTCCTGTGCAGATGGTTAGTCTTTGTGATTGATTGTGGTGGTTTGTAGAAGTACGATGAAGCTGTTAAGTGGATAAGCATTCGAGTGTGTCGGTTGAATTGAATTCATCAGACAAATCGCTAGTAGAATTGACAAAAGAACTTAAAAGTAGGTATTCGTCGAATATCGTTGCTTTTGTGTCTTTATTTACTTTTAATAAATCTTTTTCGACGTAAATGGTCCACCACTGCATTGATATTGCTACTGTAAGAAATATTAATCATTCCTCACATCACCACCATTGTGAAATACGATGTTATGTCCGCTGCGCCTGTAGCTATACTGGCTCATTCTCCCTTCAAACCGGACCACAATAATATGAAGTACAGATGTTTTGCGGCAGAATGTAATTACAATGAGTGGGTGGTACCTGCCAAGTTATTATAATAATTGACTGTATGTTATTAGGCCTTTCTTTAAATGAAATTGGACCGGATTTCTAACAGTGGCACATTAATAGTCTGTTATTGCTGACAAAATAGTGTTTGGTTTGAAGAGTTTTAATATAAAAACTATTTTCTGATGACCTCTTTGATGATCTGGCTTCAGGGATCACTAGTAATGTACTAGTCTTCTCGAAAATTCTTTACTTTTTTGTGTTCTCCGACCACTATTATTTTAAATTTTGTGCCGCCAATTTATATTCATGCGCAATTGAAAAGACAATTTATGCACTAAGCTTTAAACCGTATTGCTCCATATTGTATTTTAACTCGTGGTATCCTGTTGTTCATAAACTTATCTAATTACATCTTCATTACAATTTCGAAGTCATTACTCTATTAAGCCAGGTTATTATAGTAAGTATTGTACTCGTTTAAATTTAGTTTTTATCCATTACAGAGTTTTTTAGTTGATCTCGTTGAATAATACTTATAAATACTTAATATATGGGAATACCATTTGTTTTATTACTCTGTATTTATTTAGAATTTGTCATTATTATTAGAATAACAATATTTATTTTGGAAAATGTATTAGATTTGTTAAAAATTGTACATCAATTAATGTTATTTATGGTGTTTGTAATATAGTTTTGCAAGGTTATTATCATTTGAAAAATTAACCATATAGTTCTTAAAATTTTTAAACAATTGACGAAGTAATTTTCTACAAAAATCTTAATTATGTCGGTAGAATTTTCGAGCGCTGGTAGTATTTATATATAAAACTTGTCCTCCGTATCATTTGTCCACAATTCGTCGACCGTATTTTGTTTTTGTTTTGTTTGATTGCTAATTAAAAATAAGAATAAAAAATAAATCTTCAGTGACATCGACCAATAAGGTTATTTCTATAAAGGTCACATATAAATCAATATTATTTATTACTATAAAAAAGTACTTATATTTATTTTTTATGCAAATCAGCATATGTCAGATGACTTCATAAACTACGTTGTCATGCAAAAGAAGTTTATTATTGTTTATGGTATTTAATCGAGCTTTTCCTTGATCTGCAATTCATTCGGATGATTAAATAATCTGATACGATGATCGTTATCAATAGTAATATGTAGGTATGAAATTTTCCTGTTGAATTATTCTCAACTTTACGTAACAATAATTTTATCTTATTTCCTTATTTATTTTGATTTGCGGACTTAGGGTTTGGTGTCTCAGCAAATGTTCTTTTTTTTATAAATTCAGATACAAAAATTTAGAATATCAATACAAAGTCGACATTTAAATAAGAAAATATAAGTTTAAATTTAATTAGGATTTAATTGTTTTTGGTAAAAAAAAAACATTTATTCATGCCTATGTGTTAACTAGAATGGATTATTTAAAGAATCAGACAATTTATACTAAGTACATAATATACTAACTATTTTTTTTTAATTTGGTATATTTTTATATCACTTTATAGGATATCACTATCAGCAGTTGTTTATTTTAAATGTGCCAAATCAGTAATAGCTTTAAATGTTGCCAAGGAAATTCCAGAAGCTTCTAGACGAAATTTACCTTCAAACGAGTTCACGGTCAAAACAGGTTAACAGGTTAATCACTTAAGGAAAACTTAAATTTAGTCTAGACTATTATATAGCCTGTTTTTAATATTTCTTTGATAAATTTGATTTTGTAATTATAAAATTTTGTTAATTAGGAATGAGCCGAGATGGTCCTGTGGTTAGAACGCGTGCATCTTAACCGATGATATCGGGTTCACACCTAGGCAAGCACCACTGAATTTTTATGTGCTTAATTTGTGTTTATAATTCATCTCGTGCTCGGCGTTGAAGGAAAACATCGTGGGGAAACCTGCATGTGTCTAATTTCAACTAAATTTGCCACATGTGTATTCCACCAACCCGCATTGGAGCAGCGTGGTGGAATATGCCAACTCAACTCAAACCTTCTCCATTAAAGGAGAGGAGACCTTAGCCCAGCAGTGGGAAATTTACCGGCTGCTAATGTAATGTGATGTAAAATGTTAATTAGGAATACAAAAAGCGTAAATAAAAGTGAATCCATATTTTTATTATTTAATAAAAAAAAGTGATTTAATATCATCACTAGTCATTAAAACTAAAATTTATTTTTATTTTTAAACACGTTACAAGAAGGGATTTCCAATTATTCATCAACTGTAGTATCATTAATACAAATAAAAAAGTAATTTAATTAAGTATATAAGTTATCCTCATGAAAAAGTAAATAATTGTTTACATAATTATATTATTATATACCTATAGTATACACGCTTATTTTTTAGTTTTATGTATTAAATATTTTTACATTTTCAGAAATATAAGTTAATATGATGTATCAACTGGTACTCCTCGCTTCGGCAGCTATCTTCGTTGGAGCTCACACACACACACACACTCACACACACACTCACGATGAAGTAAGTATAAATGTATAATACAATATTACAATGTTAGTTATTTACAGCTCATGAAAATAATAAACAGGGGATCGGGAAATATATAATAATATTATATTTATATATACCTTAATATATATTTATATAAACCTATTGAGGTTTATAAGTTAATTGTAATGTAATACCCGAACCTCCTAAAATGGCGAGACAGTCACCAACAAAACAGTTATCACGACAGTGCATCTATTTATAATTAATTAAAAACGATACCACATCTGTAGATGATGTACTTGGCTGGAAAGGATGGCGTTCAGGCCAAATAAATATAACACAACTGTTCATAAAATATTTTCTACAATTGTTAACACGGCACGCGACTAGATTTTGTCAGTTATCCTCAGGTCGGAGATATTCTTGACCAGCAGTATATATTTAACAATTCATAAGCATTATTACTATATAATAAGTATTTTGATTACTATTTAGTTACAAGCAATATAGAATTCAGTATTGGACTCTGCGATAAGACTAAGAAAATATGGTTCATTTAGTATGTAATAAAAATGAATACGGAATATATCAGTTCATTTATTTCCAGCCCTCCGTACCTCACGCAGAAGGTCCACTCCGTGGAGTAGCTCGCCTGGCTAGTCCTGATGGCCGTGATGTTCACGGTAACGTGACTTTCACCCAGCTGGATGGCAAGGTTGAAGTAAAGGGAAAGATCTATGGTATGCCACCTGGTGAATACGGATTCCACATCCACGAGACCGGAGATATCACTAACGGTTGCCTCTCAGCTGGAGCACATTTCAACCCTGACAAGGTGCGATTTTTTTTTAGTATATTTATTTATTATAATAGAAAATTTACCAACAAATTCTTGTATGTCTGGAAAAATGGAGTATAATTTAAAAATTCTCTTCGTAACTGAGCATAATTTTTAATTGCTTAAAAGAATTGGAATTGGTCTATCTGTTTGGAGTGAGCAGATTTTAATGCCAATTGACCGATTATCATGAAAGTTGATAAAGATCTTATATATAGTTTCTTGGAGATAACTTTAAAAGAACCATTTTCTTATCGCACAAGATTGCGCTGTACCACGTCAACTTCTAAACCTTTTCAACCGATTGCTATGACAATTGGTATTTAGACAGACAAATTGACAGTAGAATCTACTAACAAATTGACACATCGCAATCGAATCGAAACGTTTTAATAATTATTAATATATTATTCCATTAAGCCATTTTGGAATTCTACAAAGACATCGGTCCAATTGCATTTTGGTCAGAATATTCCAATTGGATAGGAATATAATTGGGAATTTATCACCGCTATTAGAATGATAATATTCACCTGATTTTTTTTGTGAGGAATGTCATCGGGAAGGTCTCGTACTCGTTATAAATTAAAATGATCTCCCAGTAAACGTCTGCCGGGAATAGCTAGTAATATTTGTATATTTATAACATTTAGTTCAATTTGAACTTTGTCAGTCCATCCATATTTAGACAATATTTCTATACTTTTATATAATATTTTATGTATTTTAACATGACAGAAGGACCATGGTCATCCTGATGACGAAAACCGTCATGTTGGTGACCTCGGCAACGTGGAGTTCGACAACGAGCAGCTCAGTAACATTGACTTCACTGATAGCGTGATAGCTCTCTACGGATCCCACAACATCATTGGCAGGGCTGTCGTGCTTCACGAGATGGCAGACGACTTCGGCAGATCGGACCACCCTGACTCGAAGAAGACTGGCAACGCTGGTGGTCGCGTTGCTTGCGGCGTTATCGGAATTTTGTAATTGTTTCGTAAAGACTAATCTCTCTTTATTTTATAAGATGATTCAGCTCAATATTGTTAATAAAGATTTTTATTCGATATACGTCATTTTTGTCTCTCTCACTGTACGTGTCTGCAGTAGAAGTTAATATTATTAAAAAAATCAAATTTAGTAACTAACACCAAAAAATACTTTATCTAACGATGCAGATCTTTTCCAAAAATTTGAATGAGAACCTTTACCGTTTTGATTATACCATGTTTTTTAAGAAAATTGCTTTGTCTCTATAATATTAAAAAAATAAAGAAGTTCTAAGTCTAGCTGTGGAATATTTACAGGTTAATCATTTAAATAGACAATATATATTATATATTTCAAAATAAGAAGTCAATAATGACCGTAGTTTGTTATGGAATGTCTACTAATATTGTGTATCCAGAAGTAACTCTGACTATTTGTTAACTCATCACGACTAAGGGTTACATAGATTTTAAAAAGGACAGCGAGGAGTCGCGGGTAACAGCTGTTTCCGCTCCTTTTAAGCGTACCAAATCGAGCGAATTAATATTCTCTTATTCGATGACTTAGGGTAGATATTCTACATACACCGTGTTCTAATAAAATGTGTAGGTATGTGTACTATATATTTATTTTTGGTACATTAAATATGTGTTTTTAAAAGACACCTAGAATTTTTGCAAAACGCAATACTAAAAATATTTGAAATCTGATAACATTTTAGAAAAAGCATCTATTGAAACGCTTCTTTTAAAGTTGCTGTAAATAATTGTTTAACGTTGATAGAAGTATAACAGAAACATTTATGCGAGGGTTTTTTTTATATGGCGTAGGTAGATCGACGAATAAATGGGCCACCTGATGGTAAGTCATAGCCCATAGACATTGGCGCCTTGAAAAAAACATTCCTTACATCGCCAATGCATCGACTTTGGGAACTAATATGTAATGTCCCTCGTGTCTGTAGTTACGCGGGCTTATCTTTCAAACTGGCAAACAACAACACTAAATATTGCAGTTTGGCGGTAGAATATATGATCAGTGGGTGGTACTTACCCAGACATGCTTACACAGAGCCCTACCACGTGCTGAACATCAACAGCAACACCTTTAATTCAATTAGATGAATGGTATAAAAATGAAACAAATAAATATTAATTTTTATATACAAGATAAAAGTTCAATATATACGGAAACTTATACCGATATTTCTAATTGTTGACTTATACAAACTGCTTAAGTAAGCTGCCCGCGATACATCGAAATAAAAGAAATCTAACATTTGGTTTTCCCCAAAAAGTACGTTACATGTGGTATATACGATGAATACGACTAAATAATTAAATGTTGACTCCATGTTTATCCTATGTGGAAAAATAATCAAGTTATAGCTTCATAAACCTAAATACGTCCCAATTTTTATTGTTATTTTTTTTTATAGAAAATAAAGATCACTCATTTTAACTGCGTATTAGTTATTCAACCATAAATTCGATAAATCCAAAACAAGTCCCATCACTAATATCATTGGTTAATGTTAGCTGGTGAGTTAACGGTTCGACAAATATTTGAATAAAATGTTTGTCGTGAACTATTATTAGTAACTTACAGGGTACAGCACAGAAATGCTGCATTAACATTTTTAAGCATACTAGGGGTCGCTCATTGGTCAAAATCCGACCATTACTCAATGCTAATAAAAAGTATGATACATTGATTTTGAAAGATTTAAAAAATTAGGCTCATTTGGACGTTACCTATTCATATAAAAGAAAAAAAAAAGGTAAATGTCAAATAACTACTTTTTGATTAAAAACAACATACGTCATGTCAAACTATGTTGTTTTCATTGGCAGTATGAACGAACGATGGTGAAATTATCTGTGCCCTGTTCAAAATATGTTTATTGTGTTACACGAGTAAGGACTAGTAACCAAGTTGGCACAACTAAGAGCCATTAAACTAAGAATTGCAACGAATTTCTTCTATTATTTTCGTTTTATTAATTAATTTAATTTATATATTTATAATACACAAATTAATTTTAAGCACATATTAGCTTTCGTCACCCATTCTCCATAAAAATTTTAAATATACCAAAAGGCACATTACTGTTTGCGTGCAGAATGTAAACATTCTACACGCAAATAGTAATAAAGCAAAAGGGTCATAAATGTTTTTGTCTGCGTATTAATGTATATATATTTTTTTGTATACAGTATATAAAATTTCTATTTATTTAATATAAATACAGCTACACCAAACATCGTTTATTTGAAAGTATTTCTTAACTGATTACAACTTTAATCGGGTTAGTTATGGAAATTTTTGCATCGAATCGAATTTCTGCATCAGGGTATCTGAGAAGGCTGGCATACTTTTTTTTGAGAGGGAACCGCATAATTTAATTTGCTTATAGTTTCAAGACAAACAAGACAGAGAGCAAAGGCGACTAGAGATGATCTCGTTTGATCTCGTAAAATGAATTATGTATTTACTAACAATTGCTTAAGAATCTATGAGACAACTAGGACAGAGAGACAAAAAATGCTTATCTAAACAAAATTGGCCGTTTATATCCTACTTTAAAAGTTAACATTACATGGTATACGATTACAATGTTTTTATTAGTTGTCATTCTGTCAAATTTCTACACAAAAATCAAGAAAGCTGGGTTTAACAGTTTTGGCCAGTGACATTCGAAAATATTATTGACTGGAAGGAAGTTCCATCTTTAACATAATCACTATTCTGAGTAATCTATTCTCCTTTCATTATAATAGTACTCGTATTATATATATTATAAAAAAAACTATTTAAATTAAAAAACTCTTATCTGAACTTAATTTTTTATATAAAATGATAAATTATAGTCGTGCTAAAAATAATTATTAATAAGTAATTGTGTTTCTTTTCAGGAGTCCTGTTAATGGATGGATGATGAATGCAGCATCCAAATTCGTGACCGCTACAATTGCGAGCTTCCTAGTATCAGCCAACGTCGCTCTGTTCCAGTAAATTATATATTCAATAATACACGCATAATTTATTTATTGTTGTTATTTTCATTTACATAAATAAAGAAGTTTTGATTTTCTTTTGTTTTTAACTTCTTTTTATACTTAGAAAAGACTCGTACTTTTTGTTGTGTTTGCACAAAGCTATTTTATTACCTGTATAATTTATGTTGTGTTTGCACAAAGCTATTTATTATCTATATATTTTAGTACGGTTACTAGTTACAGTACAGAACATACGTTACTAGTAGTCATCTGCGGCTTCGCTTAAGGGATTTGTCGTCAAGCGTCATGCAAAAAGTAAACTATGTCTCTCCTTGAAGTTCAAGCTTGCTTCATTAAAAGTGCAACAGACAGACAGACGGATAGATAGATTTACTTTCGCAATTATAATATTAGTATAGATTATAATAGTATGACTGCCTCTTGGTCTAGCGGCTAGACATTAGGCCAAAGAACCCGAAGTCCTGGGTTCAAGCCCCAGGTCCACCCAAAAAGTTACTATCGAAAAATTTAAATTGTAAATTGTGCCTCGGACAACATGTAAAGCCGTTTGTCCTGCGGCTGTCTCTTTGCGGTCGTGTCGTCCTATTTTTCCGTCCCATCGGATTATGAAAGAGAGGGATTACAGAGTGCACCTTTGCACGCACATAACATGATATCCTGTATATTTGGCTGGACTCTTATGATATTGACTGCAATGGTCGAAATCGGTCTGGACGACAACAGTATTAGTATGGACATATTAATATTTTTTCAAAAGGGAAACAATAACAAACAGTATAATCATCTATGAATGAAGCGTTCATCGTTAGTCTACTTGATGCACTCCCTTCATTATATGAGGAAAGCGAGGTGGGCATCCATATATAAAGTAATGCTCGGGGTCGAGTCTGTTCATGAAATATTATCACCAATAAATTATAATATTTTGTTTTAAGTATAAGTATCAGTGTGTAAATATTTGTATTTAAGTTTATGACTGCATCGCCTACGCCGTTGGTTTTGAAAATCTCTCTCAGATTGGGTTGTATGGAAGAGATGGCTAATTAGCCATAAGTCCGCCCATTGTACAACACACGTAATCAACATTTATTTTTCGTATTTTACTAACTTTGTTTTACTTTTTTTTTGTGTGTTTATTCATTCATTCATATTTTGATGATACTCGTTAGAGCGCTTCTTAGTAATTTGACTTCTTGCAAATTCGACCGGGTAGATACCTTCAGATATCTACCACAAGTCAGTACCTAATATTGTTGTGTTCCGATTCAAAGAGTGAGTGTGCCAGTGTGGAGCCAATTACAGGCACAAGGGACATAACATCTCAGTTCCCAAGATGGCGATTTACTAAATGGTTAACATTTCTTAAAGCACCAATATTGATAGGCGACGGCAGATTTGTCCGCCCGTCTTCTTATTGCATAAAAACCTGTTAAATGATTCGATAGAGTTCTAATTTGTATGATAGTCGTTGTCACTTTAGCGAAGATTTCTGTCATAGAACTGTGCACAAGTTGTTGAATAATAGTTTAGTCGGACATTAGCTAGTTATAAATAAATATTCAGGCGACTTAAAAACTGGTTTCTGTCGGTTTTTACTTGGTGGTAGGGCTTTATGCAAGCCCGTCTAGGTACCACCCACTTATCAGATATTCTACCACCAAACAGCAGTACGCATTATTGTTGAGTTCCGGTTCGTAGGATGAGTGAGCCAGTGTTACAGGATGCAAGGGATATAACATATTAGTTCCCAAGGTTGGAGGCGCGTTGCCGATGTAAGGAATGGTCAATATCTCTTACGACGTCATTGTCTATGGCTGGTGGTGACTATTTACCATCAGATGGCGTATTTGATCGACCGCCTACCTATACTATAAAAATATATATATATATATATATATATATACTAGCTGTGCCCGCGACTTCGTTCGCGTAGTTGTCGGAAACACTATCATGATTATCGTTTGATTGCTCACGTTGGTTTTTGTTATTATAATCATCAATAAGATTTAATAATATGTTTTACAGTACTTCAGCGTAGATTATATTTTTAGTTTTATTTTCTTGTGGTAGAAGAACATACTGATTTTGCCCGCAACCCGATCTTGACAACGCGACATATAGTTGGCCGTGTGAAAAGCAGTCTTGACGTAAATCGATTCCTACGTGTTTAAATGTTTGGCCCTGTGATTTATTAATGGTTACGGCAAAAGATAACTTAATGGGAAATTGAATTCTTTTAAAATTAAAAGGTAAATCATTTGGAATCATTGGGATGCGAGGTATAAGCACTGTTTGACCAACTGCCGGACCAGTCAAAACTGTTGCAACGATCACGTTATTGCGAAGGAATTTTACTTGAAGGCGGGTCCCGTTACATAAATTTGGTGGTTTAAGATTTCTGAGTAAAATTATCGCAGCACCTATTTTTAACTTCAGGGAATGTGGTGGAAGGCCGCTCAGGTTTAAAGAATTGAGAAACTCTTGTGGGTAATGGACAGCATCTTCTTGATCCATTACATTATCAATAGATGTGTAGGTAGTTATATCGCCTGGAAGTTTGGTTAAAATTAGGTCGTTAATTTCGTCAACGCTACTATTTCTCGCCGCCAATATTGCCCTTTGACACATCTATTGGTAATGTTTATTTTCTATTTCGACGATATTAGGGTAAACTTTTGATATTAAATCCTCTATGCTAGTCACTTTTTCTCCTAAATCGCGATCAATTTCAATTTTATTTTCAGAATGAGGTACTTTTCCATCTCCTATTAAAAGTAACTTTGAAGGAAAATTTGTACTTCCTCCCCCCAAATGTGCTCTCATATTCGTAGATAGTTTTAAGGTATGGACAAATTTCCATAACGGTGAACTTTTAAGGCAAGACCTTACAATGTCTGCTCTAGTTCCTCTTAAAATTACCGGTAAAGTTTGTCTAAATAAATTACCAACATCTGTGTTTTTATTGCTTATTGTTATACGGTCAATTATGACAACCCTTTTCTTAAACATAAAAGAAATATTGTACAATAGTGTATGATTGCGAATATTTTTTTTGTTAACAATTCGGTGCAGGTGTATCGACATCTGGATGTAAGACAAAAGAAAAAGTGAATTGTAAATAAATAAATCACAAACAAAATTCATACTCTGCCAAAACAAACAAAACGTTCAACAGGAAATGTAATAGTAAATCTGAATGACTTTTCTTTGTCTTGGATTAGGAGAAAAGTTCATGAATTGTAATACCTGACGGTAGACATGTTTGCTTAAACACTCAATTTTGATTCCAATTTTTTGTCATTATATAGGACCACTATGTACGTATAGGGTTTAAAAAAACATCAAGAAGAAGTGTATTTATCGATAGACCAGATTTACAAATTTGGAGTATATCATATATTTACAAACCTACCTTGGCTGACACCGCCTCCAAAAATAACAATAATTTTAACTATAATATATTATCGTAATAACTTTGCTGACTTTTAAATAGTCTAAATATTTTTAATTTCATTTTACATAGTATAAATCTAAAAAATATTGTGATCATTGTTTGTTATTCATAGGTTTGTGTTAAGTTAGATTTAAAGTGGGTAGGTACATACTTATCTCCTTGCGTGGAAACACAGAACGTACCTACATATTGGTAAGTAGAATAAGTTACTTGATTATTAAGTTGTAGAATAATAAGCAATTATTTTTTACTTTTTAGAGCATATTACTTTTTTTCTCTTTTGAAGTCGGTTTTTTTTTTGTCAAAATTTTTGTTTCTAAAAGATTCGGCCGAGTATCGCTAACGTGCTCCTTAGAATTGTTCCGTTCCCTTCCGTACCGTTACTTTGTCAAGGATCCTATGCTCAGAACCTTACCAAACTTTCACCATAGTACCCTTGAAGTATATCCTTTATAATAAAAAAAGAATCATTAAAATTGGTTGGCACAATTTTGAGTTATTCACCTATTTATCGCGCACATACATAATGCACATTTAAGACTTATATCGTTTTCATAGGGATACCATCATCGTAACAGGATAAAATTAAAATGGGGCCCCACGGGAAGCACTACCTTTCAAACAAAAAAAAATTATCAAAATCCAGTGAAAAGTTATGAGGTAACAAACATATAAAAAAAAAATACAGACGAATTGATAACCTCCTCTTTTTTGAAGACGGTTGAAAACAAATAATATTAACTTAAACGTAATAAGATAAACAAACCGAACAATAAGAAGTTTAGATTGTTTCTCCTTTGGTGTTATTATTTCATAAGGTGATTATAGTACAACCGTGTTGAATATGCTTGAACGTAATAGAAATTACTTGAAATATTGAACCACTAATTTATTTGTGTAGTCATTTTAAACGATATTCACCTATTTGCTTATTTGTTTATTATATAATTTATTTTCTCAGTGATGATTAATCTGCATCGGTGAAAGTATCGCTCGCCATTTTGAACTTTTTTACGTGTGTAATGTAATTTTTATACCTTATTTATACCGTGAAACGTTTGAATTGTTTACTTGCAAAGTACGAAGGAATGTTCATTGACATTTTATCTTATATCGTAAGTTAAAACTACAGCACATTATGATTTAAATATAATCGATTTTAAACGATAAAAAATAATGAGCAAATAAGCTGATAACAAAACCTAATTTTGATAAATAATTTAACTATTAAGAATGTTAATTTTTTTAAGTCGTTATGTGCATTGCTACTTCGCAGAACTACACCCGCGGGTGAGAGTGGCGAGCGCGGCGGCGGGGCTGTCCCGCCTCCCCCTCATCCGCCGCCGCGCCCCGCCTGCTAGCACACTCTTAACAAATAGACATATAGTGTCACGGACTTTTTTTTATTATTAAAAGAGGAATATATCTTTCATACACATTTTTTGAGTAACTTAAAACGTTTATGCTGCACACGCATCGAAAGTCCATAAATGTGAATAATTTTCCCCGTTTTTGCAACATTTCTCACTGTCGCTGCGCTCCTATTGGTCGCAGCGTAATGTTATATAGCCTAAAGCCTTCCTCTATAAATGGACTATTCAACAAAAAAAGAATTTTTCAAATCGGACCAGTAGTTCCTGAGATTAGCGCGTTTAAACAAACAAACAAACAAACAAACTCTTCCGCTTTATATATTAGTATAGATATATATAAGATATTCCTTTTGTAACCATAATCCTGGTCCACAAGGTTCCACGAGGCCTCTCACGAGGGAGCGAGGTGAGCAATTGTATCGGCGATACTCTGCAGAGTATTGCCAATCTTGGTTGGCGGAGACGAGTAAACGCGTGAGGCGAGTGGTTCATTTACCCTATTTCAGACGGACCTGATGGGGACGGCGGCAACTTATAACAATTATTTCTCGACTGCATTGGCTTAGCGAGTCTCTTATTGGACAGTTTTACAACAGTATCTTGGTAAATGTCCAAAACGCTTCTGTTAATAGCTTGATTTGTTCCTTCACCCTATTATCTCAAGTTTTAGTTTGCGCATGCAAATCGGTAGTTCTTACTATGATCATTAATATTTTCTATTCAAGAAATATAGATATAATATCTATAATAAATTTACAAAATATAGGAATAAGCTTTAAACCAAGTTCATTTTCAATTTGTAATCCATTATTATAATATTATACAAAGTATTAAACAAACATAATCAGGTAAAGGGTCAGAATTGATGTATTCTAAGAAATTATTGTATTAAACGAATAACTATGTATGAAATCATTCATTTGATACTGATTATTTATTTATATTGCTATATACGAGTATAACATTGTTAGGTACGCCAACTTCTATCGATCGACGTGCCATAAGGTCAGTTGCAGTATAAGGTGTTCTAGAATCCAACGTCTTACGTCTATAGCATATACATATCGTACAATCGTTATTTAAAGAAAAAAACGCTCAATAATCAAGATTATTCTTGTTATGTATTGAAATGTTTTACTCTTCATCTTGAAATAATACTTCGATGGCCCCTGATTTCCATTTAATTTCGAAATTAAAACTTTAGTTCTAACCATGAGAAGACAGATGTAAAGCTTGTGATTGATAAATCTATTCGAGATCAACTTATTCAATTCAATTCCTTTGCTTCGGTAACTGCTTTCAAGTCAACAACGTCAAGTGGGTTAGGGTGCATATTAGATAAATGTGAAGTTAAATTGTTTATTGCATACAACTACGATGGAAGATATGTAATATTTTTTTCTCGTGTTACAACGACTATAATGTTCGGGTTTGTGGTCGAATCGTCAAATATCTGGCCAAACTATATAGTCTGATTAAAGGTTCGATAATTGGTGCGCAATTCCAAAATTCGCGCGAAAAAGTTGATTTATATGCACCATAACTTTACTAATAATTAAGTTCAGCTAACACTAGGTATTAGTAAAACAAAAATAATAATTCAATTAATCAGCTTTTTTTTTCTGTTGTATACAAAAAAGTACGTACCTAGTTAGTTTATCTTAATTTGATTATAATTGAAAAATAATTTACGTAAGATTCTTTTCATTAATCTTTTAGATACATTAAGTTAAAAATTGCGCCCTTTAGAACTAGGAATGTATGTTTAGCATTGATAAAATATACTTGTTTAATTTCTTGTATTTTTATATTTTTTCACTTTTACTTTTTAAGTATTCGGCGACCTAGGGTCTAAGAGTAATATTAATATTCGTTGCAAATCCAATTTATTCTAATTGATACATTTATGAGCCCATAGTTCAGTGTTTAGTTATATAATTCAGGCTACCCAATGAATATTAGCTAGCTCGTCACTTCTAGTAACAACGATATTTTAATGAGCGTGTCAAAAATTTTAATCTTTATGTTACAATTTTTATAATTATAGACATTTTTTTATAATAATTATATTTGAAAATGAGTGATCTCCACATCTCATCAGCAGATATTGCTACTGTAATATATATTAACTATCCCTTGCACGTGAATACGCCGCTAACCATGTGTACATTGGCTCACTCACCCTTGAAACTTTAGGAAAAATGCACCTAAGACTGAAGTGTTTTTTATATCTTTAAGGCTTAAACTAAACTGCAGCGAGGAAGTTTTGTTACTTTTTGTAACTGACGATTATTGATTATTGTATTATAAATATATGTATAGATTACATGTAATTAAGTGTATACAGCAATATATTGATTTCACGTTACTTTGAAATAAATTTATATCATCTGTTAATTCTCAACACATAAAACATTATAAAAACATCACACAATTGTAGCTCCTCTGTATATCTAATTAAAGACTATTCTAGCTTGTGTTATTTTATTCCTCCTATGTTTGTTACTGACTGTTCATAGCGTTTCATACAATGGAAATCGACCATAGGCTTAGTCAATGTCAAATGGTCGGTCGACAACAAGTGTATTAAAGTAAAACCAATAAAAAGGTCTACATATAAAAATGTTTGTGGATGTTAATAATGTAAGTCGCAGTTGTGCCAAAACACTACTTCTGTTGCTGAACGGATGTTGCATTGTAAGTATATTTATACGTAACACTAAAGAAATTTTGCCCACAGTAATTTGCGATGAAAATATTTTTTACAATTTTTGATCTTTGTTTTGCTCAATATTGTATATTATTGAAATAAATACCATGACTGTGTATTTTAATTAGTTAATTATTTGACACTCGCGTCAAAATGAAAATGTCTAGACGTTAGCCTGGTTACTCACCCGTCAGATATTATATCGCCAAATAGCCATACATAGTAACGTTGAGTTTCGATATGAATGAGCCAGTATAATAGTGGTTCTCTTAGGGTTTTGGGAGCTCCCAGGGTTGGTGGTGCATTAGCGATCTATGGAAAGGTTAATATTTCTTACAACGCTTTTGTCAGCAGGCGGTGGTGACCACTTATCATCAGATGCCTAATTGACACGTCTATCTATCATTATTCTATAAAAGCTAAGGATAAATCAGTTTAGTTCCAATTCTCCTCTGTTTGTCAATCCTTTTAAAATTTTAATGTTATTTATAATAAAGAAAGAAATCATCATAACTAAAAATACATATTTTCATGAACAAATTTCAAAGTAAAATAATTACAGCCATTAATTTTTTAGTCGAATACTAAATTCTAAGTATTTCTATAATAGTCCCTATAATTTGAAACCGTCATTTTAAATTTCATTCAGGTGAACGCAACTAGACTTTAGATTGGCATAATATTAGTATTTATTTGGGTACTTTCAGCTCGTAGCGTTATGTACCTTCATTTTCGCTGTGGTGGACACCAAGATACTTCAGCAATATGGCGAGGACCGGGCGAATGGTACATTCACTGGCGACATCATCATTATCGTCGCCTGCATGTTACTCATATGTTTGGCTTCATTTGGGTCTGTGGGGGCAATGAAGGGAGATGTCAAGATACTATATTTCGTAAGATTAATTTTATACCATTTACTTGTAACACCTATTCATTCGCCTACGTTTTTGCTTATTGTCGTGTTTTGTTTGAAGGGTCAATGTAACTCCAGATACATGACATCTTAGTTCCCAAGATTGGCGTATTGGCGATGTAAGGAATGGTCAATTTTTCTTACAGCTCCAACGTTTACAGCTGGTGGTGACAACATATCATCAGGTGGCCCATTTGCCCGTCCGCTTGTTTGTATCATAAATAAAACCCATTCCATAACTGCTTAAAAAATTTTGAACAAAATGTTTCTGTATAAGATTTTAAATTAACATGGTTATTTTTATTACTAATAGTATCTAAAACGGGATATTTACCATGTTTTTTATTTTTATTTGGTGGAGCTCGATATTTCGACATTATCTAAGAATGTCTTGTTGTCTCGTGAACAAGACATTCGTAAAACATGGTAAATATCCCGTTTTAGATACTATTAGTAAAATGTTTCTGTTGCCAAATTTTAAAAAATTGTTAAGGAACGTTTGTTTGCGAAAGGGTACTATATACAATTAGTGAGTTTATGATTGATAGCACACCTTGGGAATGAAACAATCGCCTCCGGGCTATTTCTAATCATATTCAATATATGTACTTAATTTGATTGACAAAAAAAAAAGACCCGCTGAGTTTCTTTCGCCGGTTCTTCTCAGGTCGGGGTGTTTCCATTTCCGAACAGGTGGTAGTGTTTAATTTGACTATCAATAAGTAAGTATAATGCTTCTATATTTAATAAAGGAGTTTGAGTTGAGTTTGACTTGATTTTCATTAATGGTAACAGTTGCAGATTTTTTTTATATAATAACTGCTGACCATTAAAAAATAGAAATATCTAAATTTGTATCTCATTTGTGACTATAAATACGAATATATTGGATTAGGGAATCAAATATATTGGTATTGCGATGTTTTAAACATCGCTACATATATTAGTATAGTACTGAAAACGTAGTTCAGTGCAGAATAACTGACTGTTTTACTCAAAGCTGTAACCACTATTAGAGAAAAATAGTTCCATTCTTGATTTGAAATAGGATAAAGTTAATAAATTTTTTTTATTCTGTAATTATAAGTTAGTTTTTTTTTGTAATTCATATATGCATTGCTAAAGTAGAACCGTTATGAATATTAAGGAAAAATAGTGCCATTAGAATTAAAATAAGATAAAATTTATTAAAATTGGTCATTCAATAATCCTAGCTTGGATTTTTCGGAATTAAAATATCTATAACTAAAGAAGAGCAAGGGCTCCAAAAATAATTGTATTTAATTGAAGAACCTAATTTTTTCGTGTTTTCATCCAGTACATCGGTTTCCTCATGATCATGGTGATATTGGAAATGATGATCGCAATATACGTGTCCCTGCAACGCTACGGGCTGGAGTTCAGAGTGTCCGAGTGGTTGAGGGAAGACTTCTTCAGGAACACCACTGACGATATCGTGCATAACGATCTTTGGGATAATTTGCAAATCACCGTAAGATATTTTATGGTTTTTATGGTAAAGAGTGACGCTCGGAATAATGTAAGGATAAATCTGTTCTGGCATTTAAAGGTTATGGAGGAATAAATAAACTTTCATACATACATGACCTTAGATGAACTCCAATAACATTTTTCTCTATTTTTGGGCAGTTGTGTAAAAAATATATTTATTTTAAAAAATCTAACGTCTTTTAGCCGAGATAATTATTTCTGCCCGTTTTTAGCTTTAATTTCGCTAATATGTTAACTTATAAATGTTTATTTTTATTTATTTAGTATGAATGCTGTGGGCTCAATGGGCCCGATGATTACGAAGCTGTTCGTAAGCAGATCAGCTTGTCATGCTGTCCGCGTGCCTTCCGCGCCAGGACGACATACGCACGGCAACTGCTTTACCGATCTTGTGTGGAGTAAGTACTTTTGTTTTTTTTTTTTTGTTTCTTAATTTGGATAATGTGTTTACTTCTCTGTACCCCAGTAATGTAAATTTAATAATCTGAATATTATTATTCTTGTTCAATTTAACATTTTAGCAAGGCATGTGCTCGCAAGAATTGCTATTTTTTTACAAAAATATTATTTATTTATTATTTATAAATGTAAACTGATGGGATATTCTGCAAAACATCGCTACGTATTTAATTGCACTCGCGAAAAGTTTCATAATCATAAACTTCGCGATTCGCGAAAAATGGGGCGTTTTAAATGTCAACGAAGTTGTATTTAGAACTTTGGAAGTTTAATTAAAGTGGATATAAGTACATAGATACAAGTATATTAATCAAGAACTGTTAATAGTGTATTTTAAAGTAGAGCTATTTAACAAATCTTTTATCCTCGTAAGATGTTAACAGTTTAGATATATTAATCATTTAATCACTTAATTACAAGTAGTATAAAAATTCAATATAGTTGAAATTACTGCTATGTCTTTTGTACTAGCTACCCGACCTGACTTCATACGGGTACAATTTAAGGGTACTATATAAGTTATATAATATAGCATATACATAACTTTTAATTAAAAGAAAAAGTAAAAAAACTTGTTGTCTTTTTTCCAGCATTCCTTAATATGATTGTATTTTAAACGTTTAAACGTAGTTTTTAATTCATCAACCTAATCATTAATAATTTATCACTCTTTTTATGAAAACCGCATTGAAATCGGTTGCGTACGGACGGCGGGTAGCGACTTTATAGTATGTTGTGATGTACATATATGTGGATAAATAAAAAGGCAATGACTAGATTTGTAATACCATTTGTTTGAAGGGCATTATATTTATGTTATAAAATTTTGAAAGATTGTAAACAGGTGTGACTTGTCTTATATTAGAATTTAGTTTATACCGTATATTCTGTTTACAAATAGACTTATTTTCTCACAGGTCCTCCACTTTCTACAACGACGGCTGTGAAGATGAAATCTTGTATGCATTGAGATCAGACGCTAATTGGCTCGTTGGTGTTGCCATTACGAGCTTTTGGTTTGAGGTTATATTATAAATATTTTTTTACATTTTGTTAAATCAACCATACTTTTTATAAAAATCTGAATTAAGAACTATGTGTTTTCATACACAATAACTCTATGAGGCATCTATTAATCATATTGTTGTCAGATAGTTGTCACTAGCTTATCCTCCTTGAGGTTCAAGCTTACTTTATAGCAACTTTCATCAAATTCGGTACAGCGAAAGAAAGAGCTACAGACAGATAGACATAGATAGAAACTGAGTTTTGGTTTTATAGAAATATTTTCTTTGCAGGCAGCATGCATGTTACTCGCCATGTGGGTGGCGAACAACTCCAGAAAAGAAGTATCAGTTTACGTGCAAAGTATTAGATACTAGACATGTTGTAAATTTAAATAAATAATGAGTGTTCTTACATTTTCCAATAATATCCACATACATATAAATAAAAATAATTACGTAATTATTTTTTCATTTTCCTTTTATTATACATATTATGCGTATAGTTATGTATAGGTATATATCCTGGCACATGAAGGCACACTCGAATAAAAAAAAATACAAATCAAAAGTCACCAAAGGTGCTGGCAAGATGTATGTATGTGTGTGTGTCAATCTTAACAGTGCACACCAATAATAATAATTTACCATATAGGGGCGAGTCTTGGTAAGCAAAAAGATAGATAGATATAGATCTATCGCGGGATTTACTAGGTTGGTACCAGCCAAAAAACTCTGTATTGCTGTCATTTACGCAAGTACTCGATTTTGCAGCGAAAGGTAATTGAGCCCATGTAGTTAAAGTCAGAATTAACAGCACAACTTAAGCATACTTACTAGTTTTAATATTTTGCTATGCCATCGAAGTGAGCGCTTACTGTCGCGTGGCTGACTTGCTCCGAGATTTCAGGGGTACTCGGATAAGTCAGTGATGGGTTTTGTAGTAGTCTATTTCAAGTCATCTAATAGATATGATAGAATATACTTGACAGTATTTAAAATAACAGTTATACCATAAATATAGATAAGTATAGATTTCTGTACAAAAAGCAGAGTCCCTATCTTTATGATAAAATATCATAACTGTAATACGTGTTAACTGGAAATCAACGAATATAGATTATATACTCGTAAATGTGGTTGTATAAAGTTGACTTCATTTTTATTTGAGAAATATAGTAACTCGGTGGTGGGACTTTTGCAAGTCCATCTGGGTAGGTACCATCCAATCATCACATAATGTACCACCAAACAGTAATGTCGATTCATCTAAAACATACATCTTTCCTCCTGAATAATATGCTCTCTGGTCCATCTCGGCTTAGGGTAATTATTCCAATTATTTTTAGGCAAAAGTTGCACAAGAATACTCTTATTTGAATTACTTGACTACGGCAAAGCGTAGAGGAGGATTATAATTTCAGCCCGTATTTATGATCATCTGTTCTTGCATAACTTCTAAACTACTAACAAATTTCGACATATGGAAATATCGTTAGAAGGTTACATTTGTGTAAACAACCTACTATAACTAGGATCAGATGGAACATCAAAATATATGTGTTAAATTAAAATTTAAGTTGTCTTTTTTATGGGCCACCTGATGATAAGTAAACACCACCACCCATAGACATTCTAATAAATACTAATGCGCCACTAAACTAGGGAACTAAGAAGTTATGTTGTGCCTGCAGTTACGGCTGGCTGAGTATGAGTGGGACTGGCTCAACCACCCATCAAACCCGAACACAATAATACTGTTTGCACAAAGCAATACCATCAAGTGAAAATGTGTACTTATTAGTACTTTAGTTTGTGGATAAGGACGTCGGACAAGAATATTGTTACGTACTTTTAAGAATAAAAATTTCCCGTACTTGGGTTTTAGTTTACACAAATATTTTTTATTCATAAACCATTACTTTATAAAAATTTAATTCCGTTAATTTATAGATTTTTTTCCAATGATGATTTCAAGATATCGATTTAAATACACATTGAAATAAATTGACTTTTCGTCTCTGAATTTTAATCGGATGTAGAAAATAAAGTGTTTTTTTTTTTAATAGCAAGATTGTTTCTGATAAAATGTGACTTCCTGTAAATGTTCCACTATTGGAATAATGACTCATCTCTACTTGAGGGGAAGGCTTGGATATTATTCCAACTCGCTACTTCAATGTAGATTGGTAATTGAATTTCGCTCGACACATGCAGGTTTTCTCACAATGTTTTCCTTTACTGCCAAGTGAATTGATTCCAAAAAACTAATTAACCGGATTGGATAAACACCTATGCTAGATCACTAGCCTCACTGTTTAAGAAAAATGTTTTTTTCAATAATGTTAATATGCAAAATATGTTCACTATTTATATTTTATTCTATGGTATATTTTATTTATATACATTATGGCCTTAATTACATACCAATAAAAAAATAAAAATAGCTACTGCATAAATCAAGACTTCTAAGAAATCAATAATTCTAAGTTTCACCCGCACCACCTAGATGTCCGAAAATCCACAACGCCATTTTTAAGACATTTTCTGCCTCGCACAACCACTCTGTGGAACCAGCTTTCGCCGGCGGTTTTTCCGAACTTGACTTTTTCCGACTTGGGAACCTTCAAGAAAAGAGCGTATTCCTTCCTTAAAAGTCGTCAACGCACATGCAAGCCCCCCGGTATTGCAGATGTCCATGGGCGATGGTAGTCACTTTCCACCAGGTGAGCCTCCTGTTCGTTTGCCACCTATGACATAAAAAAAAGACCGCGTTGAATCCCAATTCCGATCCTCTGGACGAAAAACTAATCAAATATTCACCAGTGGAGGCAATAAAACCAGGTTTTAATATGTTTTAATACGTATTCAATGTTTCAACTGCAAATGGAGCAAATAAATTGGAACAATTGCTTCGTTTATTCGCTTAAGCTTTTTCTACTAAGTTCAAAACTGTATCCCTGATATGGGACGGGGCCAGTGTGTCATGCGTATGTAGCGTCCACGTAGAGCTTACTTGCTTACTCGTGGGACCAGTGGCTGTGGCTCTTTAATTGATAGAGTTAGAAACTTGACGTGGCTTTATGCTTTTATTAAGTTTTGTGTCAAACTATGTAGTGTAATTATAACCAATGGCTATTCCCGGAGTTTTTGCTTGGGATTCTAACTTCCAAAGGAATTACGTTATAGGAGCACTTTACCTTCTACATAAAAAAAAAAGAAAACAGAATTTAGAAAGAAAGAAATGTTTTTTTTTTTTTTATGGGAATAATTTAATCAAAAAATTACTTTTTGTACGTAACAAGCGTTCATTAAACTTCTTTACAGAGGAAAAAACATGGTATTCCATTAAAAGTTTGTGCAAAACGTAAGCGAAAATAGTAACTAAATATGAATTTATATCAATTTAACAAAAATGAAATAGTGTACAGAAGTGATGATTTCAATTCAATGACGGTATATTATCTAATTTAGAATTAGTATATTAGTTAAAAGGGAATCAAGCACTTCGTTTGAAAAATTGCAAAATGTATAAATGCAATTGAAAATATCGCCTACCGTACATGCAAATTAACTTTACCATAAAGATCGATTAAACGTTCCATAAATTACAATCCATTTTATAACTTAACTATAGATGAATAGAAACTATAATTGATTACCAATTTATTTGAAACAAAGACGTCCATGAAACACGATGTATGGGTAAAATGACATCTGTTTTCCCACGCCCTAGATTTTACGTCTTTAAATATTAAAGACGAGGCAAAGCGGCGGACTAATAGATTTCAACCTTTTCAAAAATGACGTGATAAATTTAACGACGACGAAAAGAAATAAAAATATATATAAATTTGAAAATATTCTTTAAAATGATGGAACAAGGTCCACTTTTTTAATAATTTAAATAAATAAATAGAATGTTCTTTATTTGAAACGTTAAGTTTTTATTAATTTTTTATAAATGAAAGCTGAAAGATTTTTGCCATTGCATACATTTTATGTCATTGAAATTGTTCATTATAAAAAATCTTTATATTACTAATAATCTCTAACTCTAAATCAATGTAAACATTAAAATCTAGACGAAAGATACCTAACTTAAAATCGAATACAAACATTTAAAGAAATATCAAAACACGCTTCGCTTATCACTTGATCACGGCCAGTAATGACCACCTACCACCCAGCAGGTCGTCAAATGCATTGATCGATACCACCATTTACCTTCCTAACCTCACCGTCACCGGACATCTGATACTGCGGCGGCTGTACAAGTTACAATGAAGCCTAGAAGTATTCGCTGTATTAAGTTCTTTCTTGCCCTCTTCAATATTATCTTTATTGTAAGTTTGATGGAATTGTTTTCTTAATATTGATCGACCCTATTTAAATATAATATGCAACACGAATGCTGCACGCGATTTCCATTTTTATAGAATTCATTGTTCGCTTATGAGCTTTTAAATGTGGTCATTCACAATTTCGTATCGAAAGTATGATTCTTTTAAACGTATTGGTTATTAAATATTAATCATCTTGTTAGCAGTTCTAATATATTTATTAAGGATATTTTGTTTAATTATTTTAATATATTATATTATTATTTTATTGTTTAGCTTTTTGGTCTCGTACTGATGGCAGTTTCTGTGATAAACATGCGTGAGCGCAAGTCTGTGCCCGATCAGCAATCTACGCTCTCCCGAGGAGTGCTGTCCTTCCTCCTCACGCTCGGTGTCGGGCTGGTGGTGACGGCTGTGCTGGGATGCATTGGTGCTTTGCGAGAAAATATTAAGATACTTTACTTGGTAAGTGAATTGGTTGTACATATGTATATAAAACTCAGCGGTTCATTTGTCAATTTGTTATGACTTTTTTGTTGAGAAGATATAATTTTAAAATACATTCTAAAAATATAATTAAAATAAAATAAGGTTTCATTCTTTACTTGTATAATAAAAAAAACAATAATAAGATATTGACTTGTTCGATGAATTGTTACTGTTAAAAATTGTCATCGGATAAATATTTTAAAGGCGAAAGTATCCGAACTAAATCACTGAAGCGATCGTAATGAAATTTTATATTAAGGTAGTTTGGGGACCCTGATACACAGATATGCATATAAATAAGGGATCGGGGAGATCACATTATCTGACTTATATTCATCTAGTTAAACATAAAATATTTCCTAACAGATAACCTAGTTTTTACATTATTAAAAAAAAAAAAAGACAATGCTTATTATTTATTCTAAATTATTTCTTTTTTACTCAATAAAAAAATACCAATGTATCGATGTGTATCTAAAGTTACTCTTATAACATAACATAGGCTCAAATACGTTCCTTTCATTTCGTTCCATTTATATTTTTGAATATAAAATTGATGCATAAATAGCCGTAAAAACGTACACAATGTTATACCACCAGAAATGCTAAACCTGTGTGTAATGTTACATGACAGAGATAACACTCTTGTATTAATAATCTGTGCGTCATAACATCACTGTATTCTGTGCATTTCCTAAAATAACTTTAGAGCTCATTGTAAATTGGTCGATCTATCTATCAACTGGCTTTACTGCGAACAAAGATCGATTAGATAACAGCTGTTCCTTGCACTTCCTGAAATAAACTTTAGATAATATCATGAAGATTCTTTTGATAACGGCTGTTCCAGAGGTAGAAAACTAAACCAGACGAACTAATTATTTACGAGGCACATTTTATGGCATGACTTATTCGCCAAACTATTATTGCTATTACTCGTTGATATTCAACCAACATCTAATGTTATGTAAATAATATCCAATAACTATAAGGTATAATAAATGTTTTGTGGACTTCTAGAACAGTATATATTTTCGTGTATGTATTTTATCGTACATAAATAAATATTATCATGTGTGCCTTTAGTACTTTAGCTTGATATCAATCAAATACGAAATGTTAATAAATAGAAATAAAACTATATTGGTCTTATTCAAAAGTTTTGCTTGGTTATAGGGCTTTGGACAAGCCTATTTGGGTATGTACCCACTCATCAGATATTCTAGGGCCAAATAGTAATACTTAATATCGTTGCGTTCCAGGGGAATTTTATTGGTGAGTGATTAATATTTTTTGCAGCACCAATGTCTATAGGCTAAGTCTATCTCACCATTTACCATCAGGTAGCCCATTCGCCAGTCCACCTACCTATGACATAAAAAAGTAAATTGAAATTGAAATATGCTCGCAGATACTATCATAATTTATATTCATTATATATATGTATATATATATTTATATATATACATTATACAAGCGTAATACCATTGACACATCACGAGATCTCTGAAACTGTAGGTTCGATTAGCTTCTAACTTCGAAAGGGGAAAATAAGGGGGGTAACTGTGTATTAATTTTACCTATACAAAGTCGGGACGCGGAGTAAGTGATCTATATCATACTTAATATACATAATATTGTTGTAAACATATCGCAACTATGAGTACCTACTTGAACTTCATTAAAAAAACCCCGAAAGGAGTGTTGAGCTCCTTGATCACAAATATGTTTCAAAAAACACTCAAATATTGATTTTTACGAGCATGAAAACCCGAAAACAAAAAATAAAAAATATTAATAGATTAGGTTCTTCAGAAAGCAAAGGGAGTTCTTAAATACAGAATTGTCAGCTCATTGTAAACACACAAATGTTTGTATGTATACCATGCAAAAACGCACACACGGTTACAAGCACGCACACACTGCCACACGCAACACTCACGCAAACGGTACACGTACACGATACGTTTTGTGTGTAAAGTTCGTTAATCAGATGAATACATTAGCTTAAAATTAAAACAATTAAAAAAATTTAGCACCATGTAGGTACTTAGTCAGTTATGTATAATTAGGAAATTTTGTGGGAAGCAACAATGTATTCCACCTCTAACTCTAGCTAATCTGACTTAATTATCGTATAAGTTGCGAAATAAACATTATTTTTTTAATTTTTTATTATATATGCTACAACGGCTTAGGACTTGACAGTCACGAACTTAAGTTACCTAATATATGCCTTTCTGAAGTATATTTAATTTGTTTCAGTGTTTTAATTTTTAGTTTCTGTATATAAAAATATAAATAACTATGTCAGTATATGAAATCTTTGAGAATTCTCGTCTAATAGTTTTCAAAGTGTATATATATATTTAGCATACAAAAGTGAAATAGATAAAAAAAGACAAGAATGTAAGTTAGTTTAAACAATTTACTAACAAACCAAACAGTTCTAACTTCGAATGTATTTTAACATAAATAAATCACCAAATCATACATATTAAAGTAAATTACTTACTCAGTTGAGCTTACAAATCCAAATAAAAACACAAATAACACTTTTAACAAATTACAAGTCGCGCCAATATTGACCTTACTGTCCGCGCCTAAAAAGCCAAAGTAATGACAGCTTGATACGGTTTCGCGCGCTTTTGTTCTCTTTTTTTATTTTATTCATTCCAGCCAGTTGTATAGTTAAAGGAATCTCCTAAATCGGCCGTTTCTGACATCGCGACGTCCTCGTAGCGTTGGTAGCGTCGCTCTAGCTCGGAGTCATACTCGTTACTGTGTCTCCAGAAGAGCCAGAAAATTCATTGATATGATCCAAGGTACACCGACGATTTTTCTGCAATTGGCTCACATTCGTCATCTGAAACAGTAACATGTCTAGATATGCTACAACTTGTATAGACGGAAAAGAACCTAGGCACACACAGCTAACTATTAAAATAAAAATTATAAGTGAGAGCTCTCATTACTAAATTTACCCAATACCATCTCATATATCTTTATTGCGGTGAATTCTCCGGAGACAGGGTCCGGGCGTTGTAATATCTGTGAACAGAGCAGCAGACAGAAGGCGTCCCGACTGTCTGAATGGACCACATGTCCAACGTGACCCAGCGTCTTCCAGGACCACACGTCCAAGACCAAGCGTCAATGAAGACCAAGCGTCTTCCAGGACCACACGTCAAAGACCAAGCGTCTTCCAGGACCACACGTCCAAGACCAAGCGTCTTCCAGAACCACACGTCCAAGACCAAGCGTCTTCCAGGACCACACGTCCAAGACCAAGCGTCTTCCAGGACCACACGTCCAAGACCAAGCGTCTTCCAGGACCACACGTCCAAGACCAAGCGTCTTCCAAGACCACACGTCTAAGACCAAGCGTCTTCCAAGACCACACGTCTAAGACCAAGCGTCTTCCAGGACCACACGTCCAAGACCAAGCGTCAATGAAGACTAAGCGTCTACCAGGACCACACGTCCACCATAATCAATCTTCTATGAAGATCAAGCGCCTTCCAAGAGCACACGTCCATCATGACCAATCTTCTAAGAAGACCAAGCGCCTTACAGGACCACATGTCCATCATGACCAATCTTCCATGAAGACCAGGCGCCTTCCAACACCCTGATCCAATTTTTAGTACCGGGCATGATATCAGGTAGCTTCTGTAATAAAACTTTAGAGCCAACCAATTAACATGTCAGTCTGTATGCCTGTAATTGGGATTATTACAACTAATACCTAGGGAATGAAAACAATAACTAGATTAACGTGACATATCCAAGTCACCTCCTCTCGCATGATAGCTTTTATTTTTTACTTACATTCAAAAAAGTCTGCACAAGACTCAGGACACCACTCTCCACTCCAAGGCACCATATATTCGGCAGCAGCTTGTGTTGTTTTCCCGTAAGAACCGCTCAACAACTTCAGTTGATAACGATTACTAGGCAGGATTTTAATCACTCGATAAGGTCCTCTCATGCCCGAATCCAGCTTCCCTGTGGACTGGGTGTACTTAATTACGAAAACTAAATCATTAATTTTAAAAACACATGGCGGGCGTCGTCGCTTGTTAACGTAAAGGTCTTGACTGGCTTGATTTTTCTTTAAAAGTTCGCTAGCTCTAGATCTGCACAATTCTCTCCAGCTCTCATGGTTCTGTGACATGTCTACCGCCACGTCACGAACTAATGCTCGTATGATAGGTGTCGTGGCATCAGTTCCGATAAGAAGCTTTAGTGCTGATGCTCGCGTCGTCTTCTGCTTTGTTATATTCAAAACAAGTTGGAGCTTCCACAGTTGTTCAGACCAGGAAGTGTTTTTATTGTTTACTTCAATACGTATCATGTTTAAGACAGTGCGTACGTATCTTTCTGCCTGTCCGTTTGCATTGTGCATTTCGGGTGTAATGTAGTGAATATCGCAGCCAAGCTCAACAAGGAATGACGTAAACTCAGTGGATTCAAACATCCGTGCTCTATCAGTAACGAGGAGTTTTGGGGTACCAAAGAGGGAGATTGCGTTGTTGAAAGTGCGTTTAAGTTCGTTTACATCTTGTTTATAGATGGGATACAATAAACAAAACTTTGTAAAAGAGTCAACCATAAGTAAAACAAATTTGTACCCGTTGGATTCGGGTAATGGACCTAATGCATCTAGATGCAACGTTTCAAATGGGATGATGGATTTTTTCCAAGAGACTATAGGTTGATGGGAAGTTCTTGGAATGCGTTTCATAGAGATACACACCAGACAATGTTTGATGTACTTGGCCACAAACTGGCGAAGCCCCGGAAACCAAAAATATTTCAGTATTAAGTCCTGTGTTTTTTCAACACCAATGTGCTCTTGTTCGTCGTGAAAGACTCTGAGTAAACTTAGTCGGTGCCCTTTGGGAATGAAGCAAAGAAGTCTTGGCTCCTCGCCTACTGGTGTATAACGATAATACAGAAGTTCGTTTTTACAAACGTGTCGTTGGGGGTCTAACTTCCCATCTTGTAATTTTTGTAAAAGAATCTGGGCCTCTGAGTCGGCAGACTGTGCAATTTGTGCCCAACTACGGGGTTTGAAAATATGGTGAACTTCGGCAGGAATAGGGTTGCGACTTAGGTAGTCTGCATGTGGCATCATGATGCCCTTTCTGTACTCTATAGTGAAGTTAAAGTCTTGTAAGTAGATCCACCACCGAGCGACGCGTGGCAAAAGATCTTTCTTTTTTTCTGTGGCCTTGAGAGCATTGCAGTCAGTAATAATTTTAAACTTTAAACCAATCAAATAATGTCGAAAGTACTGTAAAGCTCTCACGACCGCCAGAGTTTCTAACTCGTAAGAGTGATACCTGCATTCGGCACCTTGAGTGGTTTTACTAAAATAGGCTACCACATTTTTCATGCCATCAGCCTTTGCTTGCATTAACACAGCACCATAGCCAATGCTACTAGCGTCAGTGTGTACCTCAGTCGATAGTACAGGATCAAAAATGGACAGTACAGGAGAGTTTGTTAGTGTGGTTATTATTTCTTGTTTGACTTTTTCTTGTTCTGTACCCCAATGAAATATTATGTCTTTCTTGGTCAGGCGGGATATGGAGGTGGTCTTAGCTGCATAGTCTCGGATGTAGCGTCGGAAATATCCCGCCAGTCCCAGAAATTGTCTAACTTGTTTGACATTAGTGGGAGATGGAGCGTTAACTAGGGCTTTGATTTTCTGAGGGCTCGGCTTGACCTGACCCTGACTAATAACACGTCCTAAGTATTCAACTTCTAAAGTGAGGAAAGAACATTTACTAAGATTAATCGAAAAACCTGCCCCCGTTAGAGTTGTTAAAACTTCCTTCAGCAATTGTATACCCTCTTCTATGGTATTGCTCATAATTAAAACATCATCGACATACACTAAGACATTACCAGCCTCAATATGCTCACGTAGTGTATTATTAATAATACGCTGGTACACAATTGGCGAGTTAGTTAAACCGTAGGGCATACGCAAGTACTCGTATTGACCTTCGGGAGTCACGAAGGCTGTCTTATGAATAGACTCATCATTGATAGGGATCTGGTGAAAACCAGTAGCCATGTCAAGGCTGGTGAAATATTTAAAATTCCCTAACCTATCTATGTGATCCTCTATTAGGGGTAAAGGGTACCGTTCCTTAAGCGTCAGTCGGTTTAGCGCTCGATAATCGACACACATTCTGTCGCTTCCATCTTTCTTTTTTACAAGAATAATGGGGCTGGCATACTCAGACTTTGAGTCTCGAATAATACCCTTATCCTTCAGGTCATTTATTATGTCACGAACTTTAAGTTTCTCTGAGTGTGATAGCCTGTATGGTCGATATGCAACAGGAGTGTTATCTATGACGTTAATGTGCATTTCACCCGTAGTTACAGTAGTTGATGCTGTACCCGAAATAAAGAATTCAGAGAACTGTTCAACTACCCTCATAAGAGATTTTCGCTCAATACCCAGAAGGGGCATATTAACGTGTTCTACTGTTTGACTCGATACTACATGAACATTTTTTTCTGAAGACCGAGTAAGATATTGCTTGTTTTTTGTGCGTACGAATGTAACACCATCGCGGTTAAGAATATCCGTACCTATTATAATGGGGGTATTCATACACGACCCCGGTACTACTACAAAGTCAGCCTCGAAGGAAATCTCATCGCGTTCGACAGTTAGTGTCACAAAAGAGTCTGATTCAATTATTGAATTGCTTATACCTTTTAAAGTGCAACGTTTGGGTTTTCTCTCGCATGATAAGTATTTTAGAACATCAGACGACACCATTGAAACATTTAAAGCACCGCTGTCGATAAGAACATCGATGGGAATTCCTTGGACAACCGCAGTGGTTAAATCAGTATGTCATGGGGCACCAGATAACCTCAGCGACGGGTCAGTGCAAAGGTTAACGTTACGAGTATTACGACTGGTAGACCGGTCTTTGGCGAAGCAAGAGGTCTCACTGTGACCTGCCTTTTTGCAAAAATTACACAGTACCTTACCGCCAGTTGTATTTGATTTAGAAATTTGATTAGAAACCCTCTTATTTGGGCATTGTAAATATTTGTGTCCGGTTTGACCGCACGTAAAACATTTCGTCCTAATAGGGACGTTTTTCGAGCCTTTCTGTGGTTGACATCGACTGTCTTGCTGACTGCGGGTAGGCTTAACATAGATCGACATAAACGACACTAAATCTTCGCAAGAAAGGTTAGCATTTGTTGCAGCTGCTCTAACCTGCACGTCTGTAATGCCCCGAATCACGATCAGTACCCTAAGTTCGTCACTTAAGCCCTTTACTATTTTAAGGCGCATTAGCGTTCTTCGGGCATACTCTGCGTATGTTTTATATTTGTCAGAATTTGAGTGCAACGCATCATATAAAATATTCGCATAATCAAGTTTTCGCGGACACAATGACTTGAATTCACGGCAAAAGTTTGACCAAGAGCGATCAGTGGTTACCCACTCATTAAGCCATGAATGTGCGTCACCCTTGAGACAGCCCGACACGCGTGATAAACATTCAGAGTCATGCCAGTTATTAGAAATCTTGGCTCTTTCAACTTCATCACACCAAACATCAATATCATGTATGGCGGGATCAAAGTTCGACACAAAATAGTTTTGTTTGTTTGATGAATTCAAAGATTTAAGAGCTTCGGCAAGAATTCGGCCCGAGTCAGTTAATACTGGATCAACGTGTGGCTGATCAGACGCAGTAGCCGTCAGCGGTACATCAGACACAGTACTTTCATGTGGACGCACATTCAAGGAATCACAACCTGAAGGGTTTACAGATATCAGCCTATTAGTAATGTTAGCCGCTACATTTTGGGTTTCACTATTATCACGCGGAACCTCGAGATGGCGATTTTCGAGAGATTCTAATCTTGTTAAAATTATTTCTAACGTATTATGCAAAGAAACATTCTCATTTCGAGGCTTAGGGTGTCTTAAAGGAGTTCTACCTCGGAAGTGGGAATTAGCACCTGAGCGGGATCTTGTGCGAGAACGTGACCTACGGCACTGAGAACGCGATTTTCTTCGCCTTCGAGATGAATTCCGCGACCTATCATCGGTCTCATATCGACGCGACTTGTTTCGCGAACTACGCTGTTCATCAGCCATAATAATTTACGAAATTCTATCTTACAACAATGAATTTGGTGTTTTATTTATAAATTATTTACTTACTATTCTATTGAATAATAAGTAATTTTAACTGAATAAATAAACAATAAGAAATAAGAAGCCTGAAGGGTATGGATTAAATATCCCACTTCTGAATTTAGCATACAAAAGTGAAATAGATAAAAAAAGACAAGAATGTAAGTTAGTTTAAACAATTTACTAACAAACCAAACAGTTCTAACTTCGAATGTATTTTAACATAAATAAATCACCAAATCATACATATTAAAGTAAATTACTTACTCAGTTGAGCTTACAAATCCAAATAAAAACACAAATAACACTTTTAACAAATTACAAGTCGCGCCAATATTGACCTTACTGTCCGCGCCTAAAAAGCCAAAGTAATGACAGCTTGATACGGTTTCGCGCGCTTTTGTTCTTTTTTTTTATTTTATTCATTCCAGCCAGTTGTATAGTTAAAGGAATCTCCTAAATATATATATATAATTATTATTATTACGCTCTTTGAAAAAATCTTTAAGGAGAATATGTATATATGTTTGTTTGTATGATATGAACTCAAATATTAGTCGACGCGTAATTAAATTATTAACAACAGAATCATTAGGTACAAAACAAAGTTGCTTACCGCTGTCTGTCCCTGTGTATGCTTAGATCTTTAAAATTATACAACGGATTTTGATACGGTTTTTTTCAATAGATAGATTGATTCAAAAGGAAGATACTTATATTTTTTGCGCTTATATTGCAAACGCTGGCTGAACCCTACGAGATAGATCTAAATAATGTACTACAGTATTGTACACCTTAAAAAGCTCTTCAAAAAACTCCGCGATGGTATATATCTATCTCTTAGGGATAATCCACAATAACCATTTTACAAGAAATAATGACTTATTTTCGAAGCGATTTTAGGCAGTACAGCATTAATTTTTATCTAATTAAGTACCATACATTCAGTAGCATACATTGTGCATATAATATAGATCAATGTGGCTTTGTACAGCATGTAATTTAAATGAATATTTTCGAAGATATTACAGATTTTAAGGGAGGGTCGCTAGTAGATCATCTAATCATTCTAGGTAATGTCGCGCATCAGCTTATGATATTTCGTCACGCTCGTGTTCTGCGATGAGTTTCGAGTTTCTTTTTACAGAATACATAGCTGTACTGGACCGGACTGTGTATCCACACAGGAAATAAATGAGGAATTTTACACGTTTTCCGAGTAACAAGAATGTCTCAACTTCCTAACTTTTTAAAACTGGATCCGAAGTTTGCTCCTGACGTCTCGGGATCTACTGCCTTATATATCCACATCCAGGGCTGGATGTCTGATAACCATGTCAGAGCATCTAGGCAATGAACGTCTCCGTGTCCCTTTACTTTTTTCTAATTTACTAAAACATATTTTTTCTTCTACAACGCAATGTTATAATATCAATAGGAGAATATTATTCCAATAATAACATTAGGAATGAATTTTAAAACCTTACCTCTCAATTTTTGACCTAACTAGGTTGCCTACACTGCCTAATGGATAATGATCACGAGACGAACAAGTCTGTTTTATATAAACTTTTCCTTGATATACCAAATTTCATATTCTTGGTGGTAGCAGTTAGGTACCACCCACTTATCAGACATTCTACCGCCAAACACCAATACTTAGTATTGTTGTATTCCGGTTTCAAGGGTGACTCAGTGTAACTACAGGCACAAGGGACATAACATCTTAGCTCCCAAAGTTGGTGACGCATTGGCGCTGTAAGGAATGCTTAATATTTCTTACAGCGCTAATGTCTATGGGCGTCGGTGACCACTAATCAATAGGTGGTACATATATTAGCCCGTCCGCCTACCCATCACTTAAAACAATAGTAGTATTGTAGATGTATTAATATTTTATTCATATCAATATCGCTCTTGTCCATGCATAGAATAATGACCTCTATATATAAATAATGAAGTTGTACTTCTTTATTAATTAAACATAATCAATAGAATTTATACAAATCTATAATTTATAAAATTTTCACGAGCCAGGTGGATTTACGTTATTAATGCTCCTTAACCTCTGTGCCACTTTTATTTAACATGGAAATGAAATAGATACCTAAACTTTGAGATATAAATATTTATAGATTCAATCAATTTGGATGAGATAAAAGACTAAAGCTACCTTAGAATACTGTACCTTAGTACCCTGTAATAACCCAAAATGTAATTACCCTGAATATTCAAAGACATAACTCTTTGAATTATTTGAAAGATAAATGTTATTGTTAAATTGCAATCCATATTAACTTAAAAATTGTATTTTTTAAAACATTTAAGTACGTGTATGACCTGCTTCGCTGTCAATGGTGATCTGGAACGATGTGGTTTATATTTTTTTAATCCAAGATAATGTTTTCAGTTTATTTGTAGGCTTATTTTTGGAAAGCAGAATTAACGTTTTAGTAAATTCTAAGATCAGCCTTAAAAGGATATCTCTTCCAGCACGCCTGTTTCCTGATATTCCTGGTTACCGTGGAAGTCATAGTGGGAGTCGGTGGCGCAGTGCTTAGCGCTTGGGTGGGGGGTTCCAGCGGGCTCAGCGTACACTTCTATAAGAACACCACAGTTGAAGACATAGAGGGCTCTAATCAGAAGATGTTTTGGGATAATTTGCAATCCGAGGTAAACACCGCCATGTATGAAACATTGGTAAAAGCAGTTCAGAGGTGTTTTTGGAATTATTATATAGTGTTAATAGTATTCGCCTGGGACTAATCCATTGACCGGGTGAATTCCAGGTATTTGAATGTAAATAATGATTTTGTACCTTTACTTGTATTTTTAATTAATTTATTTAGTCGTATCGTAGAAAAGAGAGAAAAAATAAATAAAAATCATAGTTTAAAATAGACAGCTCAAAAATAATACTATCTAGTAATAAATATGTTGTTATAAATATTTTATGGAAGTATTATCACAATTTATAATGCTATATAATATTTTTCTACAGAATCAATGCTGTGGCGTAGAAGGGCCTGAAGATTATGCAATCTTGGACCGAGAGATCCCCGCGTCTTGTTGCTTACGCGCACACCCCCTCCGCGAGGGTGGAGCCCGCCGCCATCTACATACGACTTGCTTGAACGATAAATCATACTACTTGAAAGGCTGCGAGGAAGTGCTAAGACAGAAGAAGTCGTTTCGGGGAAACATATTCATAACGACCGTCGTCATATTTGTATTGCTGGAGGTGAGTTGAATTATATGCTCCGAGAGAGTTTACTTATTAATTAACTCTAAGAAACGATAGACACTAAATTCACTTTATTAAAGTTGAAGTATAAGATCGGCAATATTTATACAATTTATAAAAACGTTCACGTGATAAAATTGAAGTCTGTTATTATAACTTGTGATGTTTGTAACTTGCAAATCGCTGAAAAAGTATTGATAAGAAAAACGTTAAGGATGATGAGGTCAATTTATGATATACAAATGATACACAAAATAATATAAAGCAAAAATAAACACATCCACATATTTTGACGAAGGTGTAGATAATGTGAAGTGAGTTCTTGCAGAGTTAGGGCGTACAGTACAGAGCTAGAAGCTCAGCTCTACGTGAGATCTGATAACTTTTTGACAGTGCGAGTCAAATAATCTCGTCTTGGCAACATTTTACATGGAAATTGTTTTGGTGGATCGAATTGACGCGATATCATTGATCGAGATCTTGAATACTAATAAGACCGTTTTGAATATCGGTGTTGTTACTATCGGAACTTTTGAAGTAAAATTTAAGTTTATATAAATAGTGAAGTAGAATATAACCTAAAGATATATTAACCAAGAACTGCCTGTAAATAATATAGTAGAACTATTAGCAAATCGTAAAGAACATATAAATCTAAGGTTTTTTATTTTTACTACTTCTTCGTTTGGAACAGAATATTAACTCGAATATGAAAGCATTAAATGCTCTAGAGATTAGTCTAGTATCTAGTTACTTACATTTTGGATTTGATGGTGTTTTGGATTTAAATTTTCTACTGACCGAAGCTTATTCCACTCGTCTGTCATATTTGAAATAACAATTAAAATTATTTGATATTTTGGTCACAGATGTTTGGTCCAATATTGGTTCAAATGAGTAGACAAACCCAAGCATATTTTTGCTATTATATGTGATACCAAGACCTTGTTAATCTGCTCGTGGGCTTAATGTTCATGAGCCGAGGTGGTAACAACTTACCATCAAGTGGTGAATCTGGAAATGGAGAACGCATCTCGTGCAATATAATATTTCTTGTGCAGGCTAATCTTCAACACAACATAACATTATTATTATACGCAATTTTGAGTAGTTACGTTATATCAGTGCTTCTATTTGCAGATTATTTGCATCATACTTGCTTTATGGATGGCTAGGTCTGTTCGAATCGAGCGTCGTAAGCTGCAGCAGAATTTACAAGCACATTTTGAATCGTAATTAGTTATAGTTACATATTTTTATATATACGTCACCTATTGTGTTCAATTCACATCGCACATCTAACGCAAATGTTTAATTATATGTACTGCTCTAATTACGATTATCTGGAAGAGGACAGAACAGGGAAACCGTGGAACCAAAATTCAGATTATCATGGCGAACGATCCAGTCACCAGTCGAAGCAATAACGGAGTGTCAAATCTCATATAAATTTTCTTAATGTAAATATTTCTTATGTAATAAACACAACACGAATACGCATTTTTGTCTATGTAATATATTTTGATACTTATATTATTAATATATATGTATATCTATACGATTATTAGATTTGTTTTTAATGTCTTTAAGAAATGAATAAGACATACAGCGGATACTGTGATAAAAAGTAGAATTAAAAGTTAATGGTCACCGATCAAAGAACTCACATATAACATACAATCTGTTCTTGCACATTCATGTTTAATACTGTAATCGATTAACTCTCTTTGATGATATTATCTGTGGTAATAGTGGCGGGTTGGATTCCCGCTTATGACAAATGTTTGTCCAACATGTCTTTGTCGTTATGGGTGTTTTTTGTTTATATTTCCGTTCTCTATTCATGTTTATACAGTTCAGAGTATAGTCTTGATATTTGCACGGATGTATCCGTATATCAGCCTAGTCCATGTTGTATAGCGATTGTGTAGTTACACAATGGTTTCTCCTTTCTTCAAATATGAAATTACTGAGCGCAGAAAGAGACATAAATAGTTGTGTCATTACACCCACCAAGTAATTATATTAATTTATAGGGTCATTAGTATTTTTGATTTATTTAATAGTTCATTGTATGTTATACTTTTTAATTTGTATTTTGTGATCTCATTGTCGTCGTTTTTAAAACAATTTCATATAGTGATATTAAGATTGTGTGTTAATGTTGTAGTGTAAGAAATAAATAAATCGTGGTATTTAGTTCGTCGATTAGAATAAAACATTTTAATACGACGACCTCCGTGGTCGAGTAGTGTGTACACCGGTTTTCATGGGTACGCGATTCAGAGGTCCCGGGTTCGATTCCCGGCCGAGTCGATGTAGAAAAAGTTCATTAGTTTTCTAGGTTGTCTTGGGTCTGGGTGTTTGTGGTACCGTCGTTACTTCTGATTTCCATAACACAAGTGCTTTAGCTACTTAGATTGGGATCAGAGTAATGTATGTGCTGTTGTCCAATATTTATTTATTTTTATTTCCCGAAAATATATATTTTTTTCTAAAAAAACTTGTCAGTCAAGAAGTAATTCGTTATCTTACAGATAGTTATGGATAAATTTTGCTACGAAGCGTAATTCAAATGCATATCATCTTTCGTAAGTTTCGTAGTCGCACTGTGACATATAGGAATTATTTTACTGATGTACAATAATCATTCGTTAAATATAGGATACCACGGCTGAAAAAAAAAGGTTTTTTATTCAAATAGTTTTATTTTAAAATAGATTAACTGTGTATCGTATGTAAGTCGTTCTTTATAATAGTTGAACATGCTTTTTAGGACTTTGTTAATAAGAAGTCTAGGTGCGACGACATTTGCTCTCTGATAGAGATGCTATGCGCCTGCGCAAATTTGTAATGGCAGCGTTATAATGTCGTTGCACGATAACATGCCAATAGAATTAAAATATGTATATGTAATTTTGTATCTAAGTTCAAGTTTTTTGGCTTTTCGTGTTAGTTGTAAGTTTTTGTAGCAAATAAATGTGGCTTAGAGTTGTTGGGGACCAAATGTATCGAACTCATCTTCGGCGTTGCTGCCGACATTTTGTTTAATTTATCACCTTAGATTTAAAATAAAATCAGATCGAGCGCGGGGAGCATTATGTTGAAGCAACAAAAGCGAATACAAAAATCAAAAGCGGTATTTTTTTATCGGTAGTGCAAAACGACGCGTCTTTTAAATACCTAAATAATTAAAGTGACAACACTTTTGACGTATTCACGGAACGGGAAACGGGATCGCACTACCGGAATATTTCTTTCGTCTCTTCATTTTAATGTTCCGCGTACTCCGACTGTATTTTGTTTTAGAATATCACATATATTATTTTGTATTCAATTATGTATATTATTGGTGAATGTTATTGATGTGAAACATTGACTAGCGGCCGTGGGGGTATGGCTCCTCCACCTCCGCTCTCAACACCCCTAAATACCCCATATACTAGGTACCTGGGGCATATAAACTAGGGGGTAGAAAGCAGTACTTCGTGTCTACTTATAGCAATAAGATATTTATTTTATTACCGAGACTTAACGTTTTTATTTAATTCACACCAAATTTATTTATAAGTTTTCTTAAATTATAAATTATTTCCCATGTTGGTTTTTTTAAATATTAGTACATTCAATGTAAAATGCATAGAAAAATCCACTAAAAATTAATTTTTAGTATATCATTATAATATTTTAAACACACAGCGAGGAAACCCCTTTATTTCACGTTTATTGTATTGAATATTGCGCGTCCTGTCATAGTGAGTGAGTGTAGTACACATTTTAGTTCATTTTCGAATTTCGAATGTATTTTCTTTTTTCGAATATGTTTCGAAGATATTTTATTTTTTTAAAACAGTTCTATCTTACGCAACAACAATCGGCTCAATACAAAATTTTCATCTTTCAAAATTCGTTGATTAACTTTGAAAATTCGGTATTTTTCAATTTGCATTCTTTTCAATTTCCCTTTGAGCAACTATTTACGTTAACAAAATCTCAAAGGTATGGATTTAATGAATTTCATTAAAGAAGCTACACGGTCCATGAATTCTGAGTGACTGATCGAGTATCATAGTTGAGAAAATGTTTTCGATGTATTACAATAAATTTTATCGATTTTATTTTTGTTTCGATGAATTAAATTAATTTAAAGATACATGATGTAACAGCAAATGTATAGTTTTACAATGCTTGGTATTATTGTAAAGTGTGATTCTGATCTTATTTGACTTTAGTGCGAACTGCATATAAATGAGCAAACAAACTGTCAATGGTTTTTAGTTTGGACGTACGTTAGTTATAGGTTTTGCTTCAAAGATTATGTCGTCACTAAAACTTACCGATTATAATTAAAAATAGTAATTAGAAAAGATTTAATTATTTTATAAGAATATGGAAGTCTTAGCACGTTAGTTACACATTTTTACACGTTTCTAATAGCTCAATAAATATCAAAATTCGTAAGTTTCTTTTGATGATGATTATTAGTGATGTGATAAGGATATATCGATAAAACACATTTAATATTATATTAATTAAATAAGAATTTATGTAATGTGTATTTTCTATTTCCACACACGATTTCACTAAATTGAGTGTCGTTAAGGTTGAAATAAAAGTCACATTGAGAAACACTGATAGTTTATTTTAGAAGATGTATTAACATTTATAATTTCATTCAAATTAAATTTATCTTAACTAAAAGGGAAGTTTTATTTACTAATTTCATAACAATTAAGGAAGGAATTTTAATTATAAAATTAACTTAAATATACAATCTAACAAATATCGTGTATTTAAAATGCAATTGTTTTTATATAATGTTAAATTAAATATCTTATTCAAAATTATATTTATAACTAATTAGCTGACACTTAGCTGACTAGTAAATGCCTATTCATAATTTTAGTTCCAAAAGTACTAAACGATTAAAATATTTAAAACCAAAGAAACCTGTGCTTTATAATATCATAAATTTCTTAACATTACTATTGTAATTCCATAAAATATTACATAACGTGTCTCTGTTAGACTTTTTACTACAATATTCTTTGTACTTGCAGATAAGGTGGGTTAAATTACATAAAAAATATATTTAAATTTAATTGCAATACATTTTTTTTTCATTTATCGACAATCAATAAATATTGGTACACGCACGTCACTATAAAACTAAATATACTAGTGTTAAAATGTTGCAAGTTTAATAGTTAATACTTTTTAATTGATTTATTTTGATAATCAATAATAAAGTAACATCTTAAACTAAAAAATAAAAATAAGACAATATAGTTGATTAATAATTAATGTTAACAATATTAATTATTAATTAAATATATTTATTTATATATTTCAAATAATATAGCACCAGTAACAAATTCAGTGCTAGTTTTAAAATCTTACACAAATATTTTAAGAATTAAAATTAGGGAATTTTATTTGATATCAACTTTTTAAAGATATTATATATATATATATATATATATAAACATACATTAAGCTCGCGATTATTTATATATATTTAAATCAAATTATAGGTCAACAATTAAATTTAATTGTAGACTATTTGCTTTTTAAAAAACCTGAAGCTTGATTTATATTAAGGCTTGGATATATCTACGTGAAACGGTTCAATTTGAGTTACTCTGATTCATTTTTTTTTCAATAATCGTTACCGGATGTACTTAAAGAAATATATATATATTAATCTACATTATATATAGCATTTCCTCTTCGTCTCCAAAAAACTTAAAAACAATCATAAGTAATAGAAATAAATATGCAAAGTACGTTCTGAATTTGTTATCGTTAGCTTTTGTTTAAATTGGCCTTTCTAAGTGAAACCTATATTATTTGGTTGTATTTAAGAATTACTCGTAAATAAGTTTTAATCATTATGACACAATAGCTGTAATTAGTTTATGCGATCGAATAAATTGCATTCAATTTTAGACAATAACCGGAGCTTAATATATTTATAACAAAAGTTTTACAATTCGAATATTAAAATTTATTTAAAAAGTACCGCTTTTAATCATTTTTGTGTAAAAATAAATTATTTTATTTTAGTACGGTGCTCTAGTATATGTTTAAGCGGTTTCTCGTCCCTTATCTTGGGTTTTGATGGAGTGCGCGAGCCACAGCGCGAGGACTATTCCTATGACCTAAAGAAAAGAAACTTTAATTGGTAGGGGTTTGTGCAAGCCCGTCTGGGTAGATACCATCTACTCATCAGATATTCTACCGTCAAACAGCAATATTTAGTATTGTTGTGTTCCGGTTTGAAGGATGAGTGAGCCAGTTTAACTACAGACACAAGGAACATAATATCTTAGCTTTCAAGGTTGGTGGCGCATTATTGTAATGTAAGAAATATTTTTTATATCTTACAGTGTCAATGTGTATGGGCGGTGGTGACCACTTACCATAAGGTGGCATTTGCCCGTCCGCATCGATAATGTAAAGAATAATAATTAGTATACTGACACTAATTCACTTCTAAGTGAAACATTTATCTTTGAAAATTAACTCACCTCCAAAAAACAAAAGAGAATGCCGCAAACAATGACAGTCATGCCAGCGCTGTGTATGGTGCTAAGGACCTTGTCCTCACAGCCTTCCTGGTAGTATTTGGAGAGGGAGATGCAATCGGAGCGTTTGATTTCATCAGCGCGGTCAGTGCCATCTGGAGGGCAGCAGCTGAACGATGGGTTCAGACGAGGCTCAGAGGCTACGTAGTTATCCGGGCCGGTGACTCCACAGCATTCCAGCTGAAAAATGAGGTATGCTCTACTTATCGCCGTACCGATGAATGTTACTAACCGACAAACAAGTTGTACATTAGCACATAAGGACCTGAAAAAAGGACACGGCTCATATTCTTGGATCGGTATTTTACTGGAACTCGAATACTCTCGTGCATGTGAACTCGTTCACGAGAAAAATGTATACGAAAAAATGCTGAAAACGAAGAAGGGACCGCTGTGTGAATTTAGCCAATTATTTTCGGAAAACACCTTACACAGTTTTTATGAATATACAGTAATTTTTCAATGTTTTTGAAATTTTATCATATCGTACCTTGTTTAAAATTGTTAGATTAATATATACTTTTTATACGCACTATAAACATATCAAGAGTATTATTACTAAACATTACACTGAATTTAAATTTGACACCGACAAGTACTAATACTCATGCGTTTATGATTTTTTAAAGGAAATCTGACGCGACCCGCTCTATTGCGTCCTCTAAAATTTTTCTCCGAATATAATATGAGGATTGAATTACATTGAGAATTAAATCTACGTTTGATATTTTCAGTAGCATCTAACCATTATAAATTGCATTTAATAATAATTAATATAACAAAGATAAACGATCTTTTCGTATTTTATCGCTCTAATTCAAAGAAAAGTAGAAAGAATGATAACTTATTTACTATATTTCATTAATATAATGGTCATATTATAAGTCAAAAGATGAGTTATATTATTAGTGTCAAATTATTCACAATGTTATTACAACGTCAGAAAACCATCGGTAATATGGACCAAATATGATGTATTTTGGATATATAATAAATACTATTTTAACTTACGTTGCTCTGGACGCGATCCCAGAACTCCCTATAAGTGGAGTCTTCCTCTCGTGTAGACTTGTTCTTGATGAAGGAGGCGCGCAGTTGGGTCTTCATTGTTCCTTCGATTTGCGGGCGTAACGCAGCTGCAGCAATTCCCACGGACAACTCCAATAATATGATGATGATGAGGAATCCGGCAAACTAGGAAGCAAGGATAAGCTGTCACTCGGAATAACGACTTCTCTCAGTTTGAAACAAAGTGCGAAAGGACACGTAATTTTGTTTATACGTCAATGTGATGTTAGTTTCATTATATTTATTGGCGTATAAACAAATTATTAATTATAACACACACCATCGGAGATTTTGGATTCGCTTTTGTTTTTATATTTGCTTTTGTTACTTCAAATGTGTTCCGCGCGCCCCATCTGCCTTTAATTTTATAATCTAAGCTTGAACCTCTTATTAATTGTAATACGGCTCGAATGCACAAAACAACCTACAAAAATGTTTGTCAAAACTTCTTTAATTTAAACTATAAAGATGGTGAAAGAATATTTCCTGCCAAGCAAACAAATACATACATACTAAATTTCTTCTATTGGCTACGAACAATAAAATACTATACATATAATATTATCTGGACTTACAATATACAGAAGCTTAGGATTCTCCTTCCAAGCCCCGAAGCAGCCGAAGGCAGCCACGATGATGATCAGCACACCAACGACAATCAATACGACATCCGTCTCGTGACCAGTCGTCTCCATTCCAGCGAAGTCTCTCATGACTCCCATGTCCACGCATGCTGCTGCTATGATCACGATACCGAAGACCTGGAAACGACGAAAATAAAATAGATACGTGTCGTTTAACTACTACTCGTTTAACTACTAGTTACTGCAACTTGAACTTGAAAATACATATATTATTTACGTAAAAAGTCGAGATAGCCAAGTTGTTAGAACGCCTGCAATCCGAAAACAGCAAGACCAGTAGGTATCACAGAATTTTCATGTTCTTAATTTGTGTAGAAACATAAGGTACATCTACAAATTCGCAATAGACCAGCGTGGTGACGAAGATCCAAGCCTTTTTCTTAAAAAGAGTTGAACATCTACACGCCGTCAATAACGTGTATATACATATATTTTGAATGAAAATAATAATTCTTGTAATTTCAAATAAATGGGTTCCATTAAAATACATATTAAACAATACAATCTTAAACCATAGTTTAAAGGTCACCTTATATTTATTGCGTGAGCGGACAAAGTTAACTGGGTTATATAAATCTTATTACCATTAGAAAAGGTACTAACGCTAATACTCTAGAAAAACGTTTTTACTAACATTCCGTGCTTAATGATGAATAGAGTATAAAAAAAATCTACTTTTAAGTTCACGAATTCAACTTCCCATCAGCGCACAGACAAAACTATTGAATCTAGAACGATGAAATTTGGAGTTTCATTTAACTTGTAATATGAGCGTCCGCTAAGAAATGATTTGTGGAATTATCAACATTCAGGATGAGAGGGTTAACTTTGTATGAATTTAACTCGTACGAATTAAGCGGTAAGGCTTTGTGCAAAACCCTTCTGGGTAGGTACTAGCCACTCATCATATATTCTGTCAAGCAGCAAAACTGGTGGCGCATTGGCGATGTAAGGAATGGTTAAAACTTCTTAGATTCTATGGTTAATTTTGTATGAATTTAACTCGTATGAAGTAAGCGGTAAGGCTTTGTGCTCAGAATTATTTACGGTCGGATTTGCCGTCCCATCGGATAAGATTGAAGAAAAAGAGAGTGCACACGCTTGTGCACTATAGAAGTAATTAGTAAGTCTCGTAGAGATTGGCCGCCATTGCCGAAATCTGTTAAGAGGATACCATCATACTGTGGCGAAGTTTCATCCGACTTATGCTCATTTACTAATAATATTATATTCATCGCCGAGCACTATATGAATATAATAAATACAAATTAAGCAGACGAAACGAGTTGTAGGTTTGAGCCCGCAATATTTGAATGACATTTTCTAGCAATTCAACCATCTCGGCTCATTAGTACTACAATTAGATTGCAAAAGTGTATTTGAAGAATTCACTGCAATCCACTTGTCTCTGAAAACAAAGTAATTTGATGTTAATCTAACATTTTCTCTGTCCGATTTGAAGATGCCGAAAGTACATAATTACGCGATAGTGTGATCAACTGACGTGAATTACAAAATTAAGCTGTTGATTGTTTTATATAATATAAAATGTTTTAATAATAAAAACACATTTATAATCATAAAATTTAAAGTAGTTTTGCCTCTGCCGGACGAAAGAAAATATGCTATAACAAGTTATAAAATTCTAACCGTTCTTTAATGTAACAGGATATTTGTTAACATTTGTTTAGAGCTAAGAAATATTCCGAATTTATTCATATGGACTATGTTGACTGTCGAATGTGTATGAGATCTAAGTTACGGAACCACGTGGTACATGAGGAAATTACTCAAAACAGATTGAATTTAAAGCATTGACTTTGTTTACAGAATAGGCTTATAAATTTAAATGAGAAACAATTTTACATGAGATACTTAAATATTGCAAATATATTTAAATTTAGTATACTCTGGCTTGACAGCTATCTGCCAAGAGACATATATCTAATAGATAGATACATTTGGATTGCCTAGGGCCTCAACGTTTATTTGGCTGGTTATAAATAACTATTTATAATTACTGTAAACATTAAGCCCATCCCAGACTATGAACACATAATATTTACGAGCCACGCCATCAGCTGCCAGCAAAGAGGTCACTGTTTAAATGGGTCAGTTTGATGAACCAAGAAAGCGTTTCATTTTTCCAAATGTAATTACGGGCACGGAATTACATAATTCTAGTGACATTTACGACCGCTGAATCATTTAGTTTGTATGTTTTACATATATGAATATATATTTTTTCTTTTTTAACCGATTTCAGAAAAAGCATGAGATTCGTTATGGTTGTAACCTCAGAACTCCGTCGTTTATGAAATGTTTTAGATTTTTTTGGAGACTAGATTGCACAAATTATGTTTAGTCACATTCAAATTAAAAATAAAGTCGCTTATTTTTTGTTTACATTTTATATTCTTGTGATGAAGATATACTTTCTATACGTTTTAGCCAGTTACGTTTACGTTTATTTTATTAATATTTAATTGCTTAAATTCCTAATCCAAAGATGCTTTTATATTTTTATTAAATAGTAAGAACGTACGAGCTATTGGATTACAATAATAAATAAAATAAATCTATACATACAATAAATCAATTTAACATAATTAAATGTGTCAGCTTAAATTCAAAAAATCAGATTTTCTTAATTTAATTTTATTTTTTGAGTTTAATAAAAAATTAAATCAACGTTATAGCCGTCGCTGGATGTATAAAATTGGCTAAAGAATGGATTGACCAATATCACGTCCGAAATGCGTCGGTGCGGATCGTGGGCTTCGAATTACTGACGAAGTAAATTAAAGTTGTGAGATTTTATTTCAAAATTTAATCATATTAGTTGTCACTGTTCTGATAGTATTATTATGCTGATCTAAATATGAATGCCGAAATGGCACGCATTCAACGTCTACCAAAATCTGCTTTGGTTAATGGAAAAATATTACCTACTTATGCCAATGCACTGCCAGGTATGGGGTGACCCCAAATATGGGTTGAGATTAAATTTAATGTTAAGTGAATGGTTCGGCTTGAAGGTTATACCAAGAATAATACTAGATATAATAAAAAAACATGAATCTTAGTAGTAACTAATTTAAACTAATTAAATTCTATGTATTATGACAATATTTAAACGAGTCAGCAATGGTAAGAGTATCTCTGAGAATTGTCTATTATACTTGTCTATCTATACTGTCTATTATAAGAATTCTTTCCAGGAACGACGTTTTTAACTCTACGGTAATCTTTATCGGAAAATATCCTTAAATACTAATTATGTACTTTTACTGCGCTTCATTATGCTCTCAAAAGTTTATCAACAGGAAAATCACACTCGATGCTTCAATTAAAACGATTCGACCTTCAACAAATACATACAAACGTCACATGAACTAATAGCACCCATTTATATTAAGCGCATTGTTGAAAAACATCCAGCCATGTTCATAGACACACCACAATTGCTGAAAATTTATACGTATCATCCATATCTTCGTTGTTCAATTGTGTATATATATAGTTGTATCTACGTATTATCTACTTTATTTAAAGGAATATAAATACATTCTTACCGTAAATTTGAATACATTTAGACTAAAATGTATTATATTACTAGACTAGCATATAAGTCGTATAGTTATCGTAGTTACTTTCAAGGAATTCTTAGCAGCTTACGACACAAAGCTACCACTATTTGTAAATAAAGATTCAAAAATAGAATTAAATGTGCTTAATAGAGGAGTTTATTAATATGATGTAACCGCTTGTAACAACATTTAAAAAAAGGACACATTATAATTTAACGACTTCAATTCTTGTTTGTAAAAAACACCATGTGTACGAATAAAGGAACTGTCTTAATAGATCCAGTCTTTTAGTAAATTGCTTAATTGACGCAATTTAGGTCTAAAGTAGGAATGATTTCATGACAGCGAGCTAAGATCTGTTAAATTGAACATACATTCATGTGGTACGTACGGACATTAGTGTGTTGGATTCAGCTTTATTATAGAGATTTCTAGAAACGTTTAGACCCTTACTTTACTCAATTACCCTCGACTACATTCTAACATATTTCGAATGTCTTCGTAGATAATGTCGAAATATCGAGGTCCACCAAATAAAAATAATAAACATGGTAAATATACCGTTTCAAATACTTATAGGAAAATTTAATATTCGATTATCGTGGAATCGGAAGAATAAACCTTGTATTTTCATAGATCGAATATGAAGATTATTGAAAAAATAAAAGTGCTCTTGGATTAAATCGATACTAATTGACCCTACAATTGATCCTATTAAGGTATATTGATAATGTTGTAAAATACTTGTCGTTCTTTGCTGCGCTAATATTGAGAGTAATATTATTTTCAGAAGAAAAAAATAAATGTCCAAATTATTTTAAACCAACTTCTCATCCATTTCGATAAAAAATATATTTTTCATAGCGAGCATTTCGGTTTTACGAGAGGTCGATCGATAACTGATGCGAGAATAGCACTTCTCAAACGTATTTACGATGCAAGAAAAATTACAGAACGCTATTGGAGTATTCTGCGATTTGTCTAAAGCATTTGATTGAGAAGAAGCTCCTGATCCTATTGTTCATACTTAAGTCAAAGAGTTCAACATGTTTTCAATACCGCTTTTGATAATACGATTTGTAAATGATACGGGTATTTTTAGGATCAACATTAGATTCTAATATTCCGTGGGATCCTCATTTATCGTCCCTAACAGGAAGACACATCTCTGCAGCATACGCGATTAGAAAAGTTAGACAGCTAACTGATATTGATACCGTTCGTCCGTAGTATATTTACGTAGTTTTCATAGTGTTATGTCATACTTAATATAATTTGAACAAAATTAAGAAAAGAAAAGAAATATAATTGAAGAATAAATAACTCTCTTACGAGCGATGAATTGTCATTTTAAGCTGACCTGTTTGGAATGAAGATTATATCGAGAAGATCCGACAAAAATCTCAATAATTGCTCTTTTCCAACAATTGAATTACGTAGCTCAGGGCCGGACCGTAAGTTTAGGGGGCCTGGGCTAACACTACTTAGGGGCCCACCTAATATATATCTGAACGTAGACTTGAATTAAATTAATTGAATGGCTTTGATTAATTGCAGGACAGCGCTGCATACCATACGATCTGTTTAATTTAATAAAATTATGGATTATTTCGCATTATCGTCTATTTTAGACTGTGACTTGCCTTAGCTGGGGGGCCCTTGAATCCACGGGGCCCTGGGCTGAAGCCCAAAAAGCCATATGGTAGATCCGGTCCTGACGTAGCTTATTAAATACCATTGATTTAGTATTTACCGGACAACCGAATGCTAATATTGTTTTAGTTACAGAAAGTTCTTCAGTACATCAAAGTAAAGAAAGGTATACCTGTAAATAAGTCAGCATTTATTAAATATTAATTGATTATTTATAATTCAACGGGGGCTGTGGCCTGGCCATCGATTTGTCATTGTTAAAGGGAACGATTTGGAACGTACTTTAACTGCACGAATGTAGGTTACAGAAGTGTCATTTGTTAATAATGACTTCTATTTGACCTAAATTTATCGTTAAATATTTTTCAAAGTTTGCTCAATTATAAATATAGTTTGTTTAGGTTATACTTCCCGAGTCATTTATCCTTCCAATTAGGAGACTATATAATACGTAGATTATTGAATAATCTTTTTTAAAAATATGGGTCATCAGAAGGGTCACCTGATCGTAGGTCCTTCCTATCACCAATAGACAATGGCGCTGTAGGAAATATAACCTATTTCTTACACCTAATATGTGGTATCCCGTGTGTTTGTCGGTACTCCGGTTTGAAGTTTGAGCAAGGATGCTCAAGCTTCAAACCGGAACACAACAATAATAAGCATTGCTGTTGGCAGTAGGATATCTGATAAGTGGGTGATACATACCCTTACGCGCTATAATACTTCTACCTACTACTCAATCAAAAGTAGATTAAGAAACATGGCTTCGATTGGCCGAGACGAAAACTTAGCAGACTCCATTATAAAATGCTTAGTCAAATAGTCATTCAAGTCAAGTTTAAGTCAGCCAGTAAATGTCACAACCGGACAAAGCCTTCCTCCTCTTGTGGAGAAGGTTTGAAGCATATTCCACAACGCTCCTTCATTTCGAGTTATTTGATTTACACGTGGCGAATCTGATCCGTCACATGGAGGGTTTGGAGCATGGAATGAATTATAAATAGGAAAAACATTATTTATTACATGAACACTCAGTATTCTTTGTCCGTGTATTGATTTGAGATCTTCAGTTGGTATCCACATGTTGTATTAAATGTCCAAAATCAATTCATTTACTGAACGCGTTTCATGATTATTATGATTTTTGATCCATGTGGGCCTATAAAAAATTAGATTGAAATTCTTCTTTGAGACAGGAAGCCTTACATCTTAAGGATGTTATTTGGGCAATCCAACTAAAAAGTAAAAACCATTTGGCGCATGTATTATATTTGTATATTAATTACCACGTTAAACTATTAATCGGTTATAATAACCGTCGGTACGTTCTTTGATATAGTTAAAGGGAATCGTATCGATCTGAATTTAAAATAATATTTCAGGAAGTGTTCAAGTAATAAATATTCCTCGATTAATAACACGGTTTCACATGATTACCAAATTAGGCTATAAGCTAATGGCATAAAGACTGAATTACTTTAAACATTTTCTGAACTATAGCAACTAATAATTTGCTATGTATTGTTCACTGTTTTGGTTTAATTTTCGACTCTATTTGAACGTAATACGGTTAGTTTTAATTTATCAACTTCATTTATCTAAGAGGCAAATACTTTTTCTTTACATTGTCATTTAAATTCTATAGGTCTCTCTAATGTCATGATTAGAGTAACAATGATATTATTTCTGAAACTGTTTTGGAATAAATATTCCTTCGACCAACGAGATATTCTGTTTTTTTTTTAACTTTTATTTTTAAATCGCAGTAATTTTGGATAAAAAAATATATTATAAATGGTTGTATAGTTAGTTTTCCATTACTGATTACGAGTGAAGGCTATACCACGCTATGCTGCTGTCGGTTGGTTGATATAAATTTGGCAGAATTTCATCTGATACATACCTACAGGTTAGGATATTTACCTTCACCGCCACCCACGAGTCTCCGAGGAACAGTAAAGATCTTTTTGATGTATCAATTATATTATCTCAGCTCAATACATCTTAGCTTTTAATTTATTGTAAATATTTTTTAAAGCGATTATTAATTATAAATATTTAATTCAAAAGATATTTTAATAAAATTAATATATTCTTGAATTATAATTTATATTACTATTTAATTTATGGCCTAATGCAACTTTATAATGTTCGAGTTGAATATATTTTTGTAGTCAATCTAAAAATATCGTATTCAATACTTACTCCACACAAAGCAATTCATTGTATTGTAAGTGCGACACCCACTCGCCCTAAATCGACCTCGCTCAATCAATCTATTCCCCATACAATAATACCATATAACACAGAATATTTAAAAAGTCGATACTAGTGTGATTAATGGAAGGTGGAAGAGCTATTTCGAATTTTTATGGCTTATAATGCCTTAACACGTGGGCTGTAACGCAGTACAATTCGGAAGTCGATTTGTTTTGGAGTAATTAATGATAGCTGAGGCTATTTAATTGAGTCGGATTATAAGTGCGATGACTCACTTGAAGGCGCCTGTTTTACTATGGATGAGTAACTAATTTGAATATTTAATATCAATAAATAAATATAAAAATCATAGGAATAATTTATATAACGGAAATATATGCTTATTGTACATTTTAGTAACAAAAGTTGCGAATCCAACGCTACATATTTATCTAATCACAAAAATATAATACTAATGTTTATGTAATATTAAATACTCTGAACACCTAACACGCCAACCCTGTACCCGTAACTTCTCATAACATCACGCGCCTACATTTTAATTAAATTATTATCAAAAAATAATATAGACAAGTAAAGAATGACCTAGAATTGGACATTGTACGTCATTCATTTTGAAACTTTAAAAAATATTCAATTCATTCGGGGAAACGAGTAATTAAAGCGTAAAAAAAGAATATTTACATAATCTTTAAATATAATTTAACGTACATTTTGTTATAACTACTGTATTATTTATTTGCTCATCTATAACATATTTAATACATAATTCTTTAAAGGAACTTGAAATTCAGGACCGTCACGTCACTTAAAATATACGAAGTGTTACTGATGTTTCTATAATAATATATATATGATATACTAAAACCGACTCTCAATTCTGATATATTGATATAGTTTTATGTATATTGGCTTTGTATATATTTTATACATTACAGAAGAAACGTCTTCTATTTTTTAGATTTTAGTTTGCAAATGTGACAACCCTAATAAAAGCTCAGACTTTAGCCTGCTTTGTTAGTGCTAAAAAAACTGGATCAACCTTCACGCATCGTTTAATATATCCGGAACAACACATGGGCATTGTATTATATAATACGATGGAGTGGAATTCACTTTATGTAAATTAGTTAACTTAAACAATAAAGGTATAAATATTTTTTTATTGTTTGCTAGAGCTGGTAACTGCCGGTCTTTATTGATTGCATAATTAAAGACTTAATAGTAATGAAATGAATACCTCGTCATATCAGTGACTAGCTTATGATGCTGCAACTCATATGGTACAGTAAAAAGGTAGTTGATGCATTAAAAGAGTTAAGGAGTTAGAATTACTTAAAGGCGATTTTATTGTAGTTTGGAAAGTATTTTGGGAGGTATGTATAATAATTAAAAGTAGTTTAAACCTTATTTTAAGACGCTACATATTACTTTTTGAAACAAACCCATTTATGTGACGTAATAATTTTTTGCTATTACATTTTTAAGAGTTTGTGATAAAATTACATGTATATCAGAAGTTAATGTTTATATATAAACATATGTATTTAACCTATTTATTTATTATCTAGAATCTTCGTAAAGTAGAGTCGAAAACATAACTGACTTGATTGTAGCTTCGCGTGACTCCATTGAAGTCACGCCTTGATGTACCTGACGTTTTATTTATTTCAGAATTTCTGGAATTACAATTTTCACTTTTACTTAAATCTATTAATGTTTTTTTTTATTTATTATACTTTGATTTGTCACATTTTTGTGTTAATTTTATTAAGTTATCGTCTTGTTATTTTTTTTTTTTATTGAAATAAACAATCCCTAATTGTTAGTAAAAGGGCGTTGTGCCGGCACGTCTGGGTGTGTACCATCTAGTAAATTAACAGCCTAAAAATGTACCATTTCTGGGCTAAGGCCTTTCCGTTTGAGGACGGCGTTTAGGCGGCTTGAAGCTAATTCCACCATGCTACACGCTGCACGCTACATGTTTCCTAACGATGTTTTCCTTTACCACCAATCACGAGTTTAATTTTAAACATATATGAACTTGGAATCAGTTATGCTTGTCTGGAGGTTTGAACCCGCAATCGGTTAAGGTACACGCGTTCTACCTACTCGGCCATCTCGTGTACCATCAACTCAAAATTCATTCTACCGTTACACAGTGATACTTGTTGCAATGTTATGTGCGAAGGGAGAACGAACAAATGTTATTACTGGCACAAGGGACATAAAACATCTCACAGTCAAATGGCTCATCGTTAAGTAAAAGTACCAAAATAAACACGTGGCTATTAACCGATGATACCGGATACTTCCAATCCGGACATGCACCAATGACGTTTCACGTTCTTGATTTATTAACATAAATAGTCAAAGTCAAAGTCGAAATGTTTATTAATTATATTTACTTATCATCTGTTCATAAGCTCCTATTCCTCCTCCTAAGTGTTATAATAGTAGCTTATGTCTTTCCTTGCGATTCAATTTTTCATTACTAAAAAACATTTTAATGAGGCCTCTGCCTAAGGACATGACCTCTGTGTGTGAGAGACAAAAGTCTACAATTTGTATTAACATTATAATACTATTTACTAAAATAGTAATTTCTAATATCATCAAGCAAAGATGCACTATTTACTTCCATTTACATATTATGGGATGCAGGAAATGAGACGGCAGTACATGTGTGCCTAATCACCAAGATACGTCATTCACTGTGGATCATGATGCATGACGCATATTGAATAATCGTGAGCCTTATGTGATTCAGAATTAGTAATAATTCCTGCAGGTGTATTATTAAATATATGTACACAATTAAATACACATTTTTTACAAATATCTTTTATATATACTATTTTATAGTTTGTACTTAAAATAGACTATTGTATTTTTCAATGTCACCAAGTATCAAGAGTATTTGTTTGCGATATTTGATTGACTTTTTAAAACGAACATTAGAATTGCTAATACGTGAATTGAATTGAATATCAGATAAACTAATTAATTCCTTAACTATTCATGCAACGGGTAGTTGTTTCTTTCACTTCAATTCCTAGTTCAATTGCTTTTAGTTATGCCTACAGATAATATCGTAATGTCCAGTAAACTCGAAAAGACACTGATTGAGAAGATTTTGAAGTAAACAATTTTTAATCACAATCAAATATCATGAATATCTATGCCTATCCCTTTTTGATAGGAGGAGTTAAAAAAGGACATCAAATATTTAGTCATGTCAAAATCACATAGTTTAGAAATTGTGTACAATATAAAAGTTAGCATTCGCTAACAACTACTAAAAAAATAAATTGAGTTATTTATTTGTCATCAAATATCCCATACTTTGCTTTAAGACCGATTAATATGAATTTTAAACTTTGAAATATAGTCATGTTGAGTATAACATACAAATACGTTTGTCATAGTCTAGTGATACAATATTACTTGTCAAATTATTAAAAAAAAAAGGTATACGTTCATTTACCGTAAAAGAAGTTAACATTTATTTTAGTAATAAGATCTATGCACAAACAGTTTACATACAGTCAAAATTAAGGTCTTATTTAGGCAGTATGTTTTCAATATGCGATATTCAAGAATTATTAAAAAAATATAATTTTAATTTATTATGTCGTTACTTTTATGTTTAAATGATAAGAAGGTTATATCACGAAAGTATTGTTTAAAACTTAAACAGAAATAGGCATGAATATCAATTTTTTCATCTCTTATTATAAATGGATTCCAATATATTTTTGAATTCCAATATTGTTTTCCAATGACGAGACAGGGTTTCCAGTACACACAGAATATGGGGAAATAATCAAGTCAAAATTATGCGTTGATATATTATATATATTTAAGTCAAGAAATATTAAGGAAATACGTGTCGAAATTCTTCAGATCAACTAGTTAATTTGTCGTAATTAAAGCCAATATGAATAAATTTGGTAAGTTACATTACTATATTAATCTATATCGCGAACCAGTTGTATGTTTACATTTTATTTAATCTGTAACAAATATTAAAAATAAACTATTCGGTGGAAAAAAATCCAATCAATAAGTGTAATGTTTATTGATTAAAGATTATGACTTGCGTTGCATTTTCTGATATAAGTTTTATGTCTATCCGTTAAGTAGTTTATTCAATTAGGTAATACAAAAAAAAACGTCTCCTGATAATATCACGCAGCTGGAAAAATATGCATCTAAATCGGTATTGTAGTCGGTAGTGTACTACAAAGAACTTGCCGAGGCTTTTACGTAATAATTTCAAACGTCCATTTATGTATAGTATAAAAATTAACATAAATAACGTATGATAATAAATAAACATTTTTTCATCGAAAAAGGAAATGATTTATATCTTGTTTTGATCTAGACTGCCTAAAATAGTAACTCTAAGGTCTACATGTTTAACGTGTAGGGTGGGCATAAACTGCACTTCCTTCCTTTATGAATAATAAATAACAGTCGTTAAGAGACTAATGTTCAAACATTGATAAATTTTCTGTGACATTATTTGATGTACGCTGACATAACTGGTATGTTTATTTTTAAATAAAACATTGCATGCGTTATAAAAAAACAATGAAACAATGCTATATTTATTTAGTGTTCTTTTACAAAAATCTTTCAAAATATAAAATGTTTAATTTTTTTTTCAGTATTTATAAAAGTTAAGTATTTTAAAACGTTCGCGCATAAATAATAAACATAAACCAAAACAATTACGACCTCGAAATGTAAATATAAAATGAAGCGCGAAATCACAGGGTGAGCCAGTCATGAGGCGACAAAAATAACACGCGACCTACTAACAAACTATAGGATTTCTTATGATTAAATAATTTTATAAAAATACTACTCACCATAAACAGCGCGTTAAATACAACCAGAAGGTATTTTATACAATTCATTCCGCAGCCCTCCATCTTTATTTTTAAAAACACACGCTTTAAATGTAATCACACAACAAATAAATGACGCGGGAATATAAACGTTCGATTTTCAAATGTTAATTTTTTAAAACGCGTTCGCGCGGCTCTCCGTCTCGACAGCTTGTGATTCGGCCAGAGCTGGTGGCGTAATGTGGTAATTTTTGGTTAGTACGGTATTTAGTACCCTGTGGTATATATCGCGTGCGAAGGGTTGATATCACGCACTAATACCACCCTAAAAATCTTTTGACCTCTAATTGTTATGTCGTAAAGTATGATAGGGATCTGATGAATTATTGGTCTAGGAACAAGCGATAGGTTATTGGTCTTGTATTTACGGCCAGTGCCCACTATTATTACAGAATTTTCTTTTTTTTTTTTCTTTATTAAGTTTTTTTTATCGCAGTGTTCTCATATTATAGCTAGAAAAAAATGTCTTTTACTTTTAAAACGACTACATCATCTTTTTTATTACCTACGCTATTATCCTACATTAATTTATACATCAGCAAACTGTTAAGCTTTTTAATACATATGAATATTGCCGGAACTGGCAATTATTTATAAAAAGATTTCAATGGATTGACGTACACATATGTACATAGAATGCGTCAGTTTTCGTAATTAAATTGTAACTGGGACTGTATATTTTACTCTCTGAATTTAACAATTTATAATAAGTTATGGTGGAACGTTTTAGTTCTTACTACATAGTTAGATACTCATTTTCAAATCAACATTATTGAAATAAAATAACAAATTATAACTGCTTCAGAAACACATAACGCATTATGCATGATCGAATCGAATCCTGGTTTATATTTACCGTAAACTTGAAATAAACTTGAATTAAATATATTAGTCCCACTCATACATTACAAACAAAATAAGACTAGCAATGTCATACCTTAAAAGAAATAGTTCACAAATAGTAATAAGTACGTATAGTTTGTATATACTTAAGCCCTTTGTAAATAAGTTATAATACTATTTTATAATAATTACATGATCTCGTTATCACGTTCTAAACAAGCGTTTTTAGCGCTTCATGTATTTAGTGTAGCGAGCCTTTAGCAAGGACTCAGGATTTAATATTTTTGATATCCGTGTCAATTTACTTGCCAAGGTATTCCCCGTCTGTCTCTACCTACATCGTATATTCTACCGCCAAGCACGAGACAATTCAGTACTTAGTATTGTAGTTCCGGTAATACTTGTTGAATTCCAGGCAGGATGTATTACATACATATAAGTACAAATGTATTTAACTAACATGACTTATGTTGCAAAAGAGTAACCACTGAGTTACTTGTCGGTTCTTCTCGGTAGAATCTGCATTCAGAACGGGTGGTAGCTTCACTTATATAGTTTGTTAAATGACGATTCAAAAGTGCTTGTAAAGCCTACTTGAATAAAGTATATTTTGATTTTGATTTTGGTTCAAAGGATGACTGAGACAGTGTAACAAGCACGAGGGACATACAATCTAGTTTCCAAGTGGTGGCGCATTGGCGATGTAAGGAATACTTATCATTTCTCACGGTAGCCAAGCTACCATTCCGTATACCATGTTTTAAAAAAACCGTTAAAATATAGGCTTTAATTCAGATATTATCAGACTAGTCTCAGGATATATAATTATTCATAAAGTTTTTTGAGTAGCTACTTATATTTCTAATTAATTTTATGTACTTCTAACTTTACATGTTCTTTTAAATTTTACCTTTGCCTATTAATAAATTTAAATGTAAAATTAAAAAAATAAAGCTTAATCCCGCAACTGGTCGTCGAGCCCGTCTGTACAACGCGATAAGTTCTAAAACTACGGCTCAGATTTTCATACGGTTTTCACCAGTGGATTTGTTAAAATTGGCTGAAATATAACCAATATTTATAAATATATCAAAAATAATCCAACTAACTGAGCTTATTTGAAAGCACCGTGAAAACCAATAAAGTTCTATGATATATTATTAGTATTACGATATAAATGTTTTATGTAAACCCTTATTCCATCTGTGCGAAGTCGAGGCGAGAAGTTGGTAGATGATGAAAAGCTTGATGTTCGTATTGGTACTGGAGATATAAATTTAGTATTTTTAGATTGTTGACTAATTTTTTTTTAATAATTTAATTTGAAAAAAGAATTCCCTCGAATACTGACACATCCACGTGACTTTTGTCATAATATATCGTATATTCATCTGTTATTGAGACAATAATACCATGATTACTGTTTCTACTCCATTTATCTATGAATAGATCCCTACAGCACTGTCCGGCTACGATTACGATTACCATAATAGTTCATACTGTAACCTTCCTGGAGGATGTACCAAAATATGACTTTTAATCTCAAACTCAAACTCCACTTGGTGGTGGGGCTTTATTTATGAGGTAGGGAATGGTTAATATATTATACAGGGGCAGCATATATCGGCAGTGGTGATCACTTGCCATTAGATGGCCTATTATATAAGAAAGTATTAGCTGATGCGTCCTGTGCGTTCGATGCTTTAGTACTTTAAAATATCTTATCTTTTACGAACTATATTGTTATGCCCCTTGTGCTTGTATTTTATATCTGACATATGTGCTATCTATTCTATTTATCTATTGTGCGTTGATGGTTACGTCAGATACTTCAAAAGAATCGCCAACACGAACTATTTAATGTATGACCACTGATCACGTCATTCGAGAAGAACGGCTAGCTCCAACCCCAGCGAAGATCTGCTGATGTTAAGTCAATAAGAAAATTGTAAACAGCCACAAACGGCACGTGCAAATGTGAACCCGTGGATATTATTAAAAAAAAATGATAGCTGAATGCAGAGAACGCAGGCAATCAATAATGCTACCGCAAAAAATCAATGCCCACTATTGATATGCTACGGCTTAAAGGACGAGTGTCCTATACAAATAATTGTATTTAAGGCACAAGGAATAAGAAATCTTAGAACATTCAGTTAACAGTCCATCGTTGCACATGAGAACGTAAAGCCATTGGTACTGCAACTGACTTGTTCCCGTTCGTGTCGCAATTGCTGTCCCATCGGGTTACAACGACGGGACAACAGTGTGTACTTTTGTTATAAAGAATATAATTTATTTTATGGTGTGTTATTTATGTATTTTTTATGAACTACCCTTGGATATTATTATACAATACGTCCGTGCGAAGTTGTTAAGTCGCGGTTTTTCTTAAAACTTTAAATATGAGATGTAAGCAGTGATTTGCATTAATTAAATCCTTGCTATAGGTATATAGTTTTTTTGAACCTTATTATTGACACACTAGCTGTATTTTAGACGTAATTTAAGTATATGTTGAAGAGAAAGAGTTTGGATTTCAATTGCGATCTTTATCATTGCAGTTAATTCCTGGCTGAAAATAATTATACATAAATTTTAAATTTCCAACTACTCCAAATTAATAACGGAAGTTAATTGCAACGCTAAATACTCTTTGTATTTACAACCGTTAATTTCTTTGGCAAAGGTAGAAATATAAAATTGTTACCAAGCCGTTTTGCCTTAAAAAAAATCTAATTTTCTCATTGTCGAATAAATTTACATTTCCTACGATATATTTTCAAACACTTTTATTTCTCGGGCGTAATACGACAAATCACCATGGCGACCGAATCCGACCACTTCAAAGTCCCCTCACCCCGAGGTCAATACACAGAACAGCATGTTCCGAACCATAACTCCTACCAACGTTCAATGACTTAAGAACATTGTAGGAATAATGTGTGTTGTTAGATTGATATTTTCACATTGGACTAGGTTCTTCTCCCGACTATTAATACTCAGAGCAAAATATAATTTAGCCGTTTAAAGTGCCTGAAAGCTAGTGAATCTACTACTGTACTATCCATGGATACTAATACCAATTTCTAACATCATCTATATTAATACGTACTCACACTCGTACATCTGCTGTGGGTCGTGATGTGTGGTGATGGTTGTTACGTCTATGCGGAATATTCTATGTAATCGTTTTTTTTAATTATTTAACGCAAAAATCAATGTTAGTTTTTTCTGGTTTTCTTTAGGTCTGGGTATTTTTTTTTTCGAAAACAGCCGTAGTTTTTTAACTTTGATAAATAACATGAGGCAATGCAATGCATGATTCCAATGTTTTTCTTCGTCATGGCGTGTAACTGTAAAACGCTTGCCAATATCACGTATAGTAGGTAATCACGTAAGTCGGTTGCAAATTCTGAAGTTCGAATTAATAAATAGACAAAGAGTCACAATTACTTAATCTGTCCTTCTGTATATATTAAATTTATTTATAAATTTATTTTCTTTTATACTTAATTATTTTTAACTCAATAATCGATAAAAAAAATAATCATGAAGATTATCCGACCGAAGGTCACTTTCTGGCCGAAGCAAAGTTTAAGGCTATTAAAGTTTCGACCGATGCCGAAGATATATAAGCCGAATAACCTTTAGTTATTTAAGAAATTCAGTTCAAGATTGGCTTAAATTTAATAAAATACATCATTTTAAAGAAAATAGTGACTGCTTATAAAAAACTCAACGAGATGGTCAAAAATTCCTTACAGAAAAACAATTACAGTTCGAAATAATGTCATATATAATATTGACTATACTAGCTAAACCAGTAGCTTCATTAAAAAAGTATTCTCATGTACTTCCTCGGTACTCAATCTATCTCGAAGCTAAATTTCGTCTAAATTTTTTCAGCAATTTAACCGTGAAGAGGTTACAGACAGACTTACGCATTTATAATATACATAAGTATAGATTTACTTAAAGGTAATTTCACAATAACAATAAGTTTCAGTTTTTCACAAGCACCGTGAAGCTAGACAAACTACACACAGTCAGACTAAACAGTTTATATGCTATAAACTATTTTTAACATTGGTAAATTAAATACATTTTTTTTAATAAATAAAAGTAATACTTGCAATATAGTTATAAAAAATCAATATTTTGCTAACAATTTATAATTTAACTAACACTAGATCAAATTGAGTGAAGTTCGCTACAGACTTCTTAGCTAGTCTTCTCAAGAATTTGCTAATTAAAATAACATTGATTAGATAAAAGCGCGTACGAACTTGTTTTGTTTTAATTAACTTTAGGCGATGGCGGCAGCCTGGTGCAACTCAATGTGACCTCCGTACATCACCATCACATTCACATCACACATCCCTTCGGTGAAAACTTCTAACAAATTTTCCCGAAGCCGGAGGTTGGCCGAAGGTTGCCGAAACCGAAGCTGAAGCCGAAGGTTCGGTCGCAGATTATAAACTGGTATTAAGTCATTTATAATACAGATATCGATCGTTATACGAACGTATTAAATTATTCAAAATATATATATCATTTGAGATATCTCGTAACAAAGAAAAATGCCTCTATTATTTTTTCTGCCCCAGAAGCGCAATCCTTTATTTCTCCTTTAAGTCTCTTAATATATTTACACTGACTCACTCAGTCTCGTTATTGGAACATCAATACAAAATAGTGATATTCGGCAAGCATTCTGTAATTTTTAAAAATTATATCCGTATAATATTATCTTTGAGTCATCTGAACAAGTTATTGCTGACGCCATTGTTACAAATAAATACTTATGAAACGTAAAGTTTCAATTGATGTAATGTATGTTTTGTTTTAGGTTCTTTTTTTAATAACTAGAAATTCTACTAAACCTGACCCAGATGACGGTCAATGTTAGCTCTCACATAACGTTCTAAATAAAGGTAGACCTAATATTATGTTTCAAAACAAAGTATTATGACTTTAAAATATTAGATTAAAAAAATCATGTGGGATTCAGTACTTTTTTTAACATCAGCAGCCTATAAATTTCCCACTATTAGCCCGAGGCCTCCTCTCCCTTTGAGGAGAAGGTTTGGAGCATATTCCACAACGCTGCTCCAATGCGGGTTGGTGGAATACACATGCGGCAGAATTTCGTTGAAATTAGACACAGGCAGGTCTTCTCTCGATCTTTTCCTTCACCTCCTCGCACGGGATGAATTATAAACACAAATTAAGCACATGAAAAATCAGTGGTGCTTACCCCGAAATCATCGGTTAAGATGCACGCGTTCTAACCACTGGGCCATCTCGATTCAGTACTTAAATATCAATAATGGATTGTTTTAATGCCTATTTTATCATACAATTGATATAATTCATTTTGTTTGTCTCTCTATAAATTAAGGATATAATATACGGAGTCGCCGTAACCTGGTTGATTGTAACCAGAAACACCTTCGATCTTTGAGTTTAATGTTGATAGGTTCTGGATTAAAAACGTCAGGGTATAATCACACTTTCGTTTAAGCTGTTCAGTTAAGTCAAGTCATATTCCTTATCAAATTATAATAAACAATTTATAGTTGTTATGGAAATTACGAAAGTCAACGACCGAGCAAGGTCAAGTTATATGTTTAATTACCATATACACTCGGGGAAAACTAATAAATTACTGCTAGAATTATGGTGAAACTGTTTCTATACCTACCGTTTATATTTCTAGACCGTTTCGAAGATAATTCAGAAGTGGCCAGTGTAAGAAATCAAGGCTTTTTCTTATTTGGTCCACTTCGACCATTAACACGGTTTACTTTGATCGTTACTTGGATAAGGGCCTCCTTTTTCTTCGTCAGGGGGATTGTTATTTATAAACCATGAAATTGACAATCTTAGCCAACCCTTAACCCTATATGTTACATGGTGTATGTCACCGTACGTTTGTAACTTATAGTGTTAAGAACATTTTCTATTTATTTATTTATTTATAAATGAGTTCGATTACAATGGTAATGAACGTTTTTTATGTATCAGGATGACAGAATAATTCAAGTTTGATAATAATTCTCCAACGAATATATTTCTCAAATAACTTGCAATCATTTCATTATTTCTCGTGACAGATCAATCTTTTTAAAAAAAAAAAAAGTATGTATATGTATTTGCGCCAGTCTTAAATAGTATGCCAAATAAAACAGTATTAATTAAAGTTTAACAAATTATTAAACAACTAGTTACCACAATAATTTTATAAGTAATGTAAAATAAATAGTTTCGATTTTAATAGTTATATATAATAATGTGATATAATGAATTATGACATCGTATGACATAGCACCGTATTGAATAGGGACTCGCTCCTTGGGGTCAATTTTCAACCAAAAAATCCGAATTTGTTTCGTAATTCTACAATAATATGCAAGTAACTCTGTTATTATTACACGCGGTTGATATTCAAACAATTAATAAACTTTAATTAATAATGACCTCACTCACTCTTTTATTACCTAGCCTCAGTTTTTTTTAGGTTGTTTTTTTTTTTAAACTTCTAGAGTGTTTTGTTTAAGTGTCTGACTAAACTTTTTCTTGGAAATCGTTAAACAAACAGCCATCATGTTATATCATATATAAATCAACAAAGACAAGTCTAGTCTTTTGTGGCTTTTCTTCAAATTTCAATAACTACGAACTAAATAATACGTTTAAGGAACACTATTTTCTAAGCAATTGCAAATTTTCCGCCCTTGGATCGTGGGTGGTACCCTTTTGTGCGTGGTGTTTGCGGTCTGGTGGCTATGGCTACGTTGCTACGTAGCCTTAGTTTACTAATACCCGATGTGTCATATGGTCAGCAAAATGTATTACTAGTAGTATTTTTTAAATGTATTTCATACATAAGATCGGAGTCATACGATATCCTATAAGAAAATACCGTGACGATGGCTTAATTATAAATTACTTTTTTTATTATATTTGCTTAAATAACAGAATTATTATTATTTTTTAATTTTCAAACTGCTTATAGCCGTATTACGTATACGGCTATAAACAACACATAATATATATATGTATAAAAAGATAATAACTGCTCGAAATAAAAAAGGCATATGTACCTACAGAGTTACCTATTTGTATGGCTGTTTCAATTAACAAAAATATGTTTATTATTGTACGGGTAGAATGAAAATAAAAAAAAAATTAAAAACAAAGTATTACGCGCTCACTATCTTTCGCCGTTTCTTCTCGGGTCCGAGGTGTTAAATTCCGATCCGGTGGTAGATTTTTACCTAACAATAAGCAAGTGTAAACACTTCTATACTGAATTAAGATTTTTGACTTTGACTTGAGTTTGATGCCAAGATAGCTCTAGAACACATGAATCTACCGAATATTGTAGGTACAAGCCCGGCAAGGTGATAAAAGAAAATATAGTAATGACATGCAGGTTGTAAGCGAGAAGCAACGTACTGGTTACCAGCTTTTAGGATCCAAACCTTTGGGACATATGTATACAAGCTTACATACCATACATACATTTATGCATACAATACCATACAATGGTAATTTTACTTGTATATATGCAAACATTAATATTTTACATGTTTCAAAGGCAAATTTGCCGTGGTGTCTACATTACGAACAATGGTAGCTTTATTTCTAGTTTAATCTTAGAAAATTGAAGTAAGTTCTTTGATACTTAATAAATCCTACTTTAATTAAGTGTGTACTGATTTAAAAAAAGACCTGATTACACTTGAATTTATTTAAAAGATATAATAATATAAATTAAAAAAAAAAAAACAATTATTTTTCTGACGGTACCAATACAAGTTTATACATAAATAGGCTGTTATTAAGCTTTGCTGAAAGGTGCGATGATTAGTTACTATTCTGTAACACTAAAACCTTGTCAGTGTAACGAACTTTTGAGAAATAACTTAAGAAAAAGTATCCGTTATAATTTTGATAAAATGATGATATAATTTTATCAACCTCGATAAAACTCTGGTCATTTATATATATTTTTTTATTATGTTTTCAGTGACACGTAAACTGTACCCATTAAAACCTGATAAGTTTTAGTAATATTAGTACTATTTAGTTGATTGCACACCTTGGGAATGAGATGATCGCCATTTCGACCATTAAATAACGAAAATATTTTTATTATTATTGTAAATGAAACCAGGAAATCTATACTTGAGAAATTGAATAATAATATCTCGCTGATTTCCTTTCCCCGGTTCTTCTCAGGTCCGAGGCGTTAATTTCCGAACCGGTGGTAGATTTTTGACTATCAATAAACAAGTGTAATCACTTCCATATTGAATAAAGATTTTTGACTTTGACTTTATTAACGGTTAAAAGTAATCAGTAAAAAATCTGTAGCATGTTGTGCGGAAGGTCTTGAGCATAACTGTGAATGATAGAGAGAAAGGGGACGACCAAAGAAACGATGGATGGATTGTGTGAAATATGATATGGCTGGAAATAATGTTACTTGTGAGATGACGTCGGACAGAGAAGTATGGAAGAAGGAGACAGGCTGCGACGACCCCAAATAAAATTGGGATAAGGACAGGAGGATGATGAATTAGAAAACAGTAACTATGCGCCAAAATTAGAATTATCCGGAGAATTATTAGACAAGTTTACCTCCTAAGTCTTGGACCATAAGTGAAGCGCTCTAAATAATCTCTTTAAATTTTATATAGACATCCATCTGACTTTTAAATTCTATACTGGTGGACGGGCAAGTGGGCAACACCGACCGTTGTAAGAAATATTACCCATTTCTTACATCCGTTCTATTCCTTGCCTGTAGTTACACTGGCTCACTCACCCCTCAAACCGGAACACACCAATATTAATAGTATTCCTTTTGCTGTAGAATATATGCTGAATGGATGGTGCCATCCAGACAGTTTGTTATCGTCTTATAATTACGTCATTGTTTCATGTTATCAGATATTTTTTTCATTCGATAATACGTTTAAGAATATATACATATATGTAGATATTATAAGTCTCACGGTACGACGTCATAGCGCTATCAACCAATGGGTCTTCTATGCTAAATTTTGAACTAGTAATTGTTATCTACACAGGCTGACTCACCCTTCAACCTAAAATAAAAAAAATATGCTACCGCTTAACGGCAAAGTATACACGTTCTTGAAACATATTTCTATATAATAAATGTGTCTGTAAAACGAATTGTAAAAGCAGTGTTAATGTAATATTCATATACATTTTAACTTAAAAGAGTAAATAAACTTAGAACAGCTTACCCAAGTTATTGTCGATATTTTGTCTTAGATATTATGAAACTCCTATAGCCTGTTAGCTCAGTAAAACAATTCTAATACATATTCAATTAGCACCAATAAAAGCCATGTATATCTCATTATAAATAATAGTTCTCAATGTTTCTCTAAGGTGTGCACACAACAACAACAAAATATGTAGGTAGGTTGCAGATTACAAACATATATAATATTGGCTTTTAAAATTTTAAAACGTCAAGCTTATTTCTAGCCAGTATTTATGAAAATATGTGTGACTGAAGTCATAATAAACGATATGTTTCAATCATATGCATATCTAGAAAAAAGTGACGTTAATTTTACAACTTACAAATCCTTTTCATTGTTTCTCACAGTTATCTTATTATTTAGCATCATTTGTATTGTATTACGTATATTAATGTGCTAATAAATACATCTGCCGCGTATCGTCGTGTATCAATAAAGAACCTAGTAACATTGCAGAAATTGAGCGCGTAAGACATAATGGCATTATAAAGGACCTTATTTAAAAAAAAAAAAAATATATATTTTTAATCTTTAATTTAAGCGTTTCGTTATTATAAACGGTAAAAATGGTGATGTGTAATTTATATATCGAAGACCGAAGTCATCGTCGCATGTTGATTTATTCTATAAACAGTGAGTACTCGTAGACAAAGAATTGTATGTACAGTTATAACAAAAACATACAAATTTTACCCTAATCAAAATGAACGTATCATAGTATCCTGTGTTTGATAAACGTTTTAAGCACAGGATATTATGATAATTTTAATATAACTAAATATATGTATTTAAATTAATTTTGAAATATAAAAGTAAAACGTTTTCGACGGTTGAAAACTCTCAGTAACAGCCAGTATAGCTGGACTCAGACGTAAGAAAATACCTTTGTTTTGATGTAGCGCACAGTTATTTGGTGCAATAAATAACAAATATAAATTTAAATTAAGAATGTGTCTAATATACTTATTTTTTTTACCACATTTTATTTAACTTCACCTACTTATTAAAAAATATTGCACACAAAATGATGGTGCTGGTTGACTTTAACATAAAATAATAGGTAGCGTTTTTTGTGCACAGAATTTTTTTTTTTATTTAATATATATTTTTTAATGAAGTCTATTTTAATTGTCTTCGAGTTTGAGTTTTACGATAAAAATATCGATAAAAATAGCTCAACTAGCAACACTATAATAGAACATGAATACTTTGTACCTAAAATGTCGATATCTTGAAAATTCCACTTGATAAACCAGTAAACCACATGAATGACTTTATAGCCCATTATAATTGGTTAGTCGAGCATTTGTGTGACCGTGGGCTATTGTGAATTTAGTTATAAATAGGGGACAGCATGGCTTTGTATCATTACTGGATTGCTGGCTAGTCATGGACTCAGTATCAGGTAAATGTTAGTCCCGGAAGTTTTTTTTTTTTTAATTTGGTAAATGAGATCAAGGAACGAATTTTTCGTTTTAATTTTTAATATTTTTGTAATTGTCAAGTGTTGTGTTAAAATTATGCACCTTTTATTTTCTTAAGTTATTTAAAAACACGTAGCTTTTAATAGTAATGTTTTAAAAAGAACCCATAAATAAAAAATAAAATCAAATAATATTCTAGGAGTAAAATTAAACTAGCTTATACATTTATTTTAACTGCCATATTAATAGCTCTCATAATAATTAACTTGGTACATATTTTATTAATCACCATGAACATATTAAAATAAAGACGATGCAAAAAACATTGCTACATGTAGGACATAAAATTGTCTATTTAAGGTTTTTATTTCAGCTTAAACTAAATTATTATTTTTCCCAGTAGAAAAGACGGTGGAACCGCATTCGTCCAAAAATGTGGAGGGAGGGTTGGGCAAAATGCACTATCTGACGGACTCATGTTGCGGGAAATTTGTCAAAATTATCTTCGTATTGCTGAGCGTAATAAATATTGTGAGTATTGATAATTATTTCTTGCTAGGCGATTGATACTTTTAAAAAAGACGTATATATTTCATTCTGGTCGTTCAAACCTGATTCATTGATAGTTCGGTATATAATTGCTCACTCATAACATGAAAATATATAAACCGCAATAATATATAGATAAGTTTAGTGACCAAATTTAAAATATTCTATTAGATAAGTTTAAAGATATATACATTGTACAGGCTTAAAGATAATCAGAGCCGTCACTGACATTACCGTTTAACGATCCATGTGTGTAATAAACTTTAAAAAAACAAAAGACACTTTAGCTTATGCAAAAAAATATGTTTCCAAAGAAATATTCGCTATTTGGATGCCGTATGAAAGGGGATGAATGTTTTCCATTATCAGTTCATCTACCAGAACTATTTAAGTAAAATGAAGCTGAATAATACTTAAATGATTTTATCCCCATTAAATTGCAAAACATTTAATATAAAAACATTATTCCTAGAGGTACCGAAATACTTGGTGGCAGGGCTTTGTGTAAGCCCGTCTGGGTAGGTACCACCCACTCATCAGATATTCTACCGCCAAACAACAGTAATCAGTACAGTTGTGTTCCGGTTTGAAGGGTGAGTGAGCCAGTAACTACAGGCACAATGAACCTAACATTTTAGTTCCCAAAGTTGGTGGCGTATTGGTGATGTGAGGAGTAGTTTGAAGTTGCAATTTGGACTATATTAATTGCAATACTTTTTTGAATAAAGATCTTCTTTTTCAGATAGAAGCCATTGCCCTAATGGCCGTAGCGGTGAGCGCAGCTATAGCTATGAAGATATTTTCCAGCGAACAGTCTGGAAGATTGGTAGCACTGATTATTATAGCCGTCATCGCTGCAATCACTTTGTCCATCACCATTTATGCAATGGTGGCATTACTGAGGAACCAAAGGAAGCCTGTTTACTCGGTAAGTATTACGCAGAAAATAATCTTCAATTTTTATATCAAAATAGTCGCTAGGTTTTTGCTAAAATTGTTACATATTTTAAAAGACAAAGCTTTTGTCAATATTACATTACATTTACAGCCTGTAAATTTCCTACTGCTGGGCTAAGGCGAAGGCCTGCTCCGTCTCCCTTTGAGGAGAAGGTTTGGAGCATATTCCACCAAGCTGCTCCAATGCGGATTGGTGGATACACATGTGGCAGAATTTCGTTGAAATTAGACACATGCAGGTTTCCTCACGATGTTTTCGTTCACCGCTGAGCACGAGATGAATTATAAACACAAATTAAGCACATGAAAATTCAGTGATGCTGGGTTTGAACCGCAATCATCGGTTAAGATGCACGCGTTCTAACCACTGGGCCATCTCGGCTCTTTGTCAATATAGTCGGATAGAAATTGAAATGTACCTGAAAAAATGTGTACCTTATATAAAAAGTTACATACTTATTTTTTGACAAAATATATTAAGAATGTTAATCACGCGCTGTATATAGTCGGTGTACCAGTGGTCCTTCGCTAGTAAGTTCTACGTTCGCCTGAGTTTATTCTTCTAAGTTTAAAAAAAAAATTAGGCAAAGGCAAAATATAGGAAATGTATTCCCTAAAAATCAATATAGAATGTATATATACGCTTCTATAAAAAATATTAAATAATTTCTTAAAGTATCAATTCAGTAATATATCAGTACTATTTCTATGTCGTAAAGTGTTCATTTATCATAAATCGAAACGGCTTATTTTCAACTTAAATAATAAACTATTAACGAAATTACTTTTTAACGAATTTAATTTTATAACCGTAATTGCTTTCGTCGATATAAAAGCTAAAATTTTTCGTTATCTCGCTTTTCCAAGAAAATGAGGGTAAATAACACTTAACCTTGGAATTATAGTATGTTCAAGTTCAGAAACACCGACGTTACGTGGTTAAGAATGGCATATCACGCAATTGCTGGTTCTTAAATTACCGTTTATAAATTAGTCAAATCTTGTAACTAGAATATTCGTATATGTTAAAAAGAAACTAAATTAATCTGAGTATAAATCTTTATGAAATAGTTTGTTTGACGGATTTAATTTTAATATATAAAATGTATAATAATAATTAAATATAACTCGAATTTCAGGGATCCATGGTTCTAGTGATCCTTGCAATAATCCTGTCAATCATCATCGGGGTGACGATGAAGATACGTGAGGAGGATGAAGTTAAGCTGAGTCAATCTCTATCAAAGTCCTTCCAACTGTCTCGGGAAGATAATCCAAGATACGTGAAACTTTGGGCCACCATACAAAACGATGTACGTAACTTTTAAGAGTATTTACTAATCGATATTCGTAGATTAGATTCATATTTAGTACTATGATTACAATACGAATTCTAATTTATTTAATTAGAATTCTAAATTAATAATTGGAAAAAGAAGAGAAGAATATCTAGTCAGCTGTGGTAGGCGAAATGGCGACAGGTCGTGTTGTAGATGTCCATGGGCGGTGGTCGCTTTCCATCAGATGAGCCTCCTGCCCGTTTGCCACCTATAGCATAAAAAAGGTGAAAGTGACTACAGCGGAGTTTTGTGTCAAAAAAGTAAGTGATGAAAGTTCATCTCACGATCGAGGCCCCAGTTCTGTTAACGATTTGAAAGTCTATCGCAATCGAATCGAAATGTAATCGTTGCCAATAAGCCGAGTACTTAGTCTACAAACGCAACAATCCAGTCGCGGTTCGGTTAAAGTCGGATCGGAATTTAATCGAGATGGTAACGTAACCGATATAAATAGTCGATTTTGTCCTCAGTTACGATTAAGCTGGGTTAGTTTTTTTTTTTTGAGGAATTATCGAAAATGGTTTTAGTAGAATCGGGAACGTATCATACCGATAAAAAGTTAGTAGCAATGGCCCCCAACTCATCGATTCATTAAAATGAGATGAGAATTCTGAGATTCTGAGAGAGTGTGGATTTACGAGAATAAATGAATTACGAAATGTGTCTTAAAATAGGAGCGGTGATATCGTCATGATTCTATTAATTATATTATAGTTTCAGCAAAATAGAAAAAAACATAATGTTTATAATCGCATGGTATGTCACGAACTCCCGTTGCTTTTACTTGGTGGTGGCACAAAGCTCTACCACTAAGTAAAAGCTAGTCACTAGGTGGTAGGGCTTTGTGTCAGCCCATTTGGGTAGGGACGAGCCACTCATCAGATATTCTACCGTCAAACAGTACTCAGTATTGTTTCGGTTTGAAGGGTGAATGAGCCAGTGTAACAATGAGCAATAATATCTTAGTTCCCAAGGTTGGTGGCGCATTGGTGTTTTAAGGTTAATATTTCTTAAAAGGCCTATGGATGTTTCTGACCACTTAGGTGGTCCATTTGTTCGTCAAGCTACCTATGTAATAAAAAAAAGGTTTAGTAACCTTTAACGTGCAAAGCATTACACGTAGTCAATACACATAATTAATATTATCCTATACACAGACCTCTGTGACTGAATCTTACAGAATTAATTTGTCGATGGTATTCACTAAAAATATTTACATATGGTTAAGTAAGTATTAAGTAAGCAATTTACTTAGAAAAAAATTACAATTTTCAGTTAACTTGCTGTGGAGTTTATAGTTCAGAAGATTATCGGAACCCAAATCTACCTATCTTCTTCCCCCCGGACGTACCCATCTCATGCTGCCCGAACTACGACCCAAGTCGCTCCCAGCTGGTGCAGGAGCGGGAAAGAGAATCCTGCAAAGTTAAGAAGCAGTATTACGACATGGGCTGCAGTAGTCCGGTTATAGAGCTGTTTAGAGATATGACGAAGAGGGTGATGATCGTTTCAATTCTACTGATTATAACAATGGTAATATATTTCTTACAATTATTATTTGTTTCTTATCACGTTTCTACTATGAGCCTTAATCAGCACTTTAGTGCTCAGTCGTTAATTCCGGAGATTGCCTCCTACTTCAAACTAATTTTACCTCTTCATTATATTAGTATAGAAAATATCATTATGAAATAAAAAAGGTTTTAATTCATTCAACAAAATAATTTAGGAGTTATTTATGAAAGTACTTAGAGATATATATATATATATATATGTATACGTGAAGCAAAAACTTTCTCTCTTTTTTCGTGTGACGACATTATGCAGAAGGAAAGCAGAATTCTAATATTTATTTTATAAAATATACGTTAGCGATACATTAAATTAATAAGATTACAACACTGGTCTCAACAAACTTAAAAATCAATTATGATTTTTTTGACATTTGGTTTTTTTATCATAACAATGTAAAGGTATCTTCCCAATTGCTTGGTTGGAATATTCGTGCCTAGTACGTAAAATATATCGATACGGTGGAATTAGATTTAAATTCAATTGCAAGACTTCATTGATGTTCAAATATAGAACACATATAAATATATTATGTCTGTAATAAAAAAATATATATCATTATTGTCATCAGGTCTGGTTATCCATTCATGGTGCAATATGGACTCGGTGTATGAAACAATCAAATTTTGAAGATACTTCAAGAACGGAAGCAAATAGTCAATCCTAAACAAGATTCGAAGGGTTTTTTACCATGACTTATGTACCATGATATTTCTTGTAAACCTTTTTTAGTGTTCATTTTACATTAATAGATAAGAGTAAAATCTTATAACGTTTATACTAAAATATCGTGTCACTAATAGAATTATTTTGGACTATATTTTTGATTGTTTGACCAAGAAAGAAACTTCACATACTTAAGGTACATAATTACTAAATTAATTCACTTTCTGTTTTTTTTTTTTTATATAAAAAGAACACACAGGACAAAAGTCATAGCAAAAAAAATACAAATTTCTATCGATCTCAACAAAAGACACGAGCCGTCGAATCAATTTTATTTTTAATTAATGTTATTTATTTAAGCATATTTCGTAGTAATCCTCATTGTTTTTAAAAAATATATACGAATATGAGACATGCTTAACGTTATTTTTATTCATTAAAGTTGCAACAACGCCATCTGTTATAGTTCAGTGGAACCTGTTGAACTTAGTCTACTTTGTCATGGTAAGCACTGTTAGTTCGTCTTTTACTTTATAGATGGCATCATGGTCGATATTATATCGATAATATCTTAATAAAGAAATTATTTATTCGTACAAAACTGTAGTATTTTACTGACTTTCAAAAAACATAATATTTTGAGGTTTTTTTTTTATTGGTAATTAAATATATATATAAACAAATGAATTAAAAATAGTTACTATGTAAATTTTTTGTGCCATTTACTGTCGAAACACATGACCCTTCGAGTAGTAGTGCAAAAAGCTTCATTAAAAGTATAACACCTCGCCTTATTGCCTCCACTGGTGACAGGAGGGCTGGTTCGTTTTTTGCCAAGAGGATCGGAATTGCGATTCAACGGGCAAATGCTGCTAGCAATCTTGCCACCATTCCACGCGGTCAGGATTTATACACTAATTATTTTTAATTCACACTTGTATTTATTTAAGGACCTCATGTTAATAATTCTTATATAAATATATAATTATGAAATAAATCATAATATATTGGTAAGCTTTGAGGAGTATACTGCTATTTCCACAATTATATTAACAGCATCGGTGGTTCAGTGGTAGAATGCTCGCCTGCCACGCGGGCGGCCCGGGTTCGATTCCCGGCCGATGCATCTATTTTATTTTTGATATCTTATTTTCTACATATTTAGTATCTATATATTATTATCAATATATAACCATATATTTATTACTTTAAGTCGTTATTTCATAATTACTCAATTTATTTTGAAACAAATATCAGTCACTAATTAAAATTCAAAGCAATTAAAAAATAATTAACTCAGAATACGGCATTAAACAGTAATTAAGGAAAATTTCCGTCTGATAGTGGCCATTATGCATGCACAATGTCTCCGCAACATGAGAACGTTCAAAGCTAATACAGCGAGATGGTTTCTTAAAATATGTGTTGTAATTAATTTTATAAAAAAAATATATGCCGGTAAGATATTATTATATATTTATACATGTAATATGAATCCCTAAAACTGGCCTTCAATCCACTCTTGCCCGAGGGCTTCCAGGTCTCTAAACCCTGTGTTTAACTGTACCAATTGCTATGACCATAGTATTTATAAAATTTGATGAACTACAACTCCATCTAGTGCGTATAATGTTACCAACCAAGTTGACAGTATACAAAAAACGAGAGGTATCGTGAGACACAATAAATTAACTACCTTTTGAAATTAATTAAATATCAATTAAACGACAAAATTATTATTTAAAATATTGCGTGAATTAGAACAATAACTAAAAACAAGTTAAAGTAATCTACATATATATATGTACATATTAAAAGCGAAATACCACTTACTGATTAATCACGAAAATATATATGTAATCTCAGAAACTATAACATCCACAAACTTGAAGGTAGGTTTCTTATAGGGTGTAGATATCCGCTAAAAACTGATTTTTACCCCTGGGGTTTGAAAGTTTGTATGAAAGTTCTATGATTTTGAAGAGAAAGAATTGAAATTTAAAATATATGCTCTATGGATGATGTGAACGTGTACTATTCATGTTAGACATCCTTTTAAGGTTAAATAGGGGATGGTAGTTTGTATATAATATGGCCCTTTACATCATGTCAATTTAAATGGATAGATATTTTTGAAGATATTACAGATTTAAAACGCAGGGTAATAGCGGTTTGTATTTTCGAATGACAAAAAAGCTGTGAACGTTGTATAGTATATATATTTTTAAATTTAAAAAAGTAACACATAGAGTCTCCTTGAATTACTTTAATATATTTTTCAAATAATCAAGACCTATGTTTTATTTTTTTAACTATTAATTGCGCTCTTTTTCATCAGTACCACCAGACTACTGCCTTCAAAGTTTAAACATATCCGAATGCAATTTAATACCAATTAAAGTATTCTCATACTACAAGCCCGGCTCTAGGTGTGAGTTAGAGGAGTGGAGGGGATGTCCGTCATATAACAAATTTGATACAGAAGAAGATTGTATAAATCTTTGCATTAAATCTTATGACTTTAAATATGATACAATTAAAACAGGATTTTATAACGCAGGTGTAAAAAGTAAGATCAAATTTTATCAAACTTTATATACATATCCCCGTTTCATAAAATATTAGGCATATAAGTTATGTAATATTATCTAATTTGAATAAACACTAGTCATATATATATAATATAATTCTATGCCATTAGAGCTGCTTCTAACTAGTGTTGTTATATTTATGATTTTGTTCAATTGTAATTTTTAATATTGATCTTGACAGCATTACTAAGCGTAGATAGATTACAAAATCATGGACAAGATCCAATGATTTTTGTTAAGATCATTTTCATTTATAATTAATTTCGTGCTCAGCGATGAAGGAAATAAATGTGAGAATCGAAATTCTACCACATGTATCCACCAACGCAGTTTGGTATTCATTGAATTGTATGAATTATTTTGCTATATACAATTTTTACTAATTAATTTGTTCACAGACTTGTCATTAATCTATGTATTATTTTCTTTATATTTTCGATTAAATATATGTTTAACATTATTATAATATGTATGTCATTGAACCTTTCAGCAAAGTGCGTCAAACCTTTGTACATTTATAACTGTAACAATAACGCTACTAAAGCTTTTGTTTATAACAAAGCTATTAACGACTGTGACGAAATTATATGGACCGGATGTCCTCACATAGGAAATGTATTTGAAGAAAAACTAGATTGCTTGCAAACTTGTTATCGAGGTGATTTAAACTGGAATAAAAAGATAAAAATGATGTCGGATGAAATAGCAGATCAGTTGGAAACGATTCTAAATAATATCTCAATTGAAGATTCTGATACAACAACAAATCATACAAAAACTAATCGTGTCACAGAAAATAATAAATTATTATACAATACCGATAAAGTTATAAATAATCAAAATATCAACAATCTAACTGACACTCAGTATTTTAATGGTGAAAAAACTTTAAAGGTTAAGTTTGATGGAACTACCGACATACCGGTTACAGAAATAAATGATGAGGGTGACTATAAACTAGCCTTAAGTGCAACTGAGAAAATAAACGAAATAAATTCAAATGAATCTTTTATCGATATAAATACTGACCTAACCAATTATACATCTACAACAGAATATGTTAAAACAAATAATAATAAATTAGAAACTAATGACGTAAATGAAGAAGATGATATAACTACTATAAAGTTCACTAAATTCGAATCTCCTACTCTAGAAATGCCAGCTACTACTAAAGTTGAACCTACGTCTGATATGACTAGAAGTACTGAAGTTAAATTAACTACAGCCAAAGTGACAAGAACATCTCCTACTGAAAAAATAACCAAATCGACAAGAGGAAAGAGAACAACAGTATTGGATATAGGGACTGCAAAGGCCGTTGTATTACCGCAAGATCTGTAGTCTAATGAACACAACTTTGTTCAGTTTAATATAAATAGGCATTTATGAAAGTTAGACAACACATAATTACTATAAGTATCGATATTTACTGGTTAGAAAAATTGTTATATTAATCTTCTAACCGAAAAGGCTTAGCTATTTATTATATTTATTTTTCGTTTAAAATAAATAAAGATTACACCAGTGGATCTCATAGTAGATCCCAATATCATAAGCAACCGTTCTTAACCTTATGGATTATACAAATACATCATTAAAGTGCAATTTATCGAATCTGTTCCAATATTTAGGATCGGGTTTCGGCCGTATGGCTTCAGCCTTGGGGTTCCACGAGACATTTTTTTATTAAAATAATACAATATTGACTTGTAAAGAACATAAATAAAGTAGAAATTTATTTAAGATAATTATTCTATGTATGTCCATAATTATGTTGACTTAAAGCAATTGTTTGATGTATTTGGAAAATGTCGACCCTCTAAATGCGAACCAACAAATGTGTATATTTTGGAGACGACATTTTGTTTTTTCAATTATTTCTCCGCAGACTTACATCCTTGCCATTTTTCGAGTATTTGTTTTTAATTTGTTTCGTATATTCATCTGCATATATTATAAAGCACCACATTCAATCAGCGTCTCGGAAACTACGATATCTCTGTTTTAGAGCCATTTTGATATTATGATGTCTTATCACGTCATTTATTATTTATGTAGTAACTCTTTGAAATGGTCACTTGGATTAAATCATCTGGGTTGGTAATCGATAGACTGGTGTGACGTCAGCATACATACAAATTTTGAGTTGATATTCGAATCGGGAGACACAATAACGAGAGCGATTACAGTTATTAAGTATCTCTGATGTTTCTAGAAGATGAAATCAATTCAAGGTAGTTCTGATGGAAGACAGCCTTAGTCATATAAATATTTGAGGCGAAAATAAAATATGTCGAAATGTTTGTACGAAGAGAAGCTTACAAAATAATCTTAGCATCGCTATTAATATAATCAAAATGAACTCCGATCTTTCATAAATTCATTCTAATTACTGGTGATTCTCAGGACGTTCAGATAGTTCAGATTTATTAATATTATCAATAGATAATACGAATAGAATAAACATATCCTACGTCTACCATTATTCTGTCAATTCTAAATCGATTGAAATCGAATCGATTTTATCGAGGCATCGGTATCTTTATTCTCTACAATTGTATATAATTTCATGGTTATATCCGATACGAAATCAGAGAATAGGAGAGCATCAAGATATACTTATATAAGATCTAGTTTATTTATATAAATCGTATAAAATATTCATAAATCGTTTACTAACGTTACATTTATGAATGAAAAAAAAGAATATTTTTTTTTGTACACTTATTGTTTTGGGCTTGGGAAGTAACGTATTTTTAGGGACTTATTTACATATAATACATATATAATCTGATTCGTTGTTTTTAAATATACTTTATAATAGATTAAAATTGGATTCGATTCTATGGGGCCAATAAAATCTCATTAGTATCAATTGTCGTCTGTAACAAAGAATGATGTTATGACTCCGTGCCTCGAAACTCTCATGAAGCCTGCGATGTGGGTCTGTCATCAGTCCGAACTTAAAAGCAAAGATTTATACCCTATCTTGGATTAAATACCATATGCCATACACATATATATAATTGTATTTAACATACAGAAAATGTTTTTTTTTGTTTGTGCTCAAATCACGTAGAAACGTTTGAACGCATCCGTATATTTATATGGTATTATGTTTTGTGTTCCGTTTATGCTTCTTACTTTTTTATTACGCCCAGTGAAGGCTGTTATCGCATCTACTATAACATATGTACAAAAAAAAGACATGGCAACCCAGGTGTATAAACGAGTGCTCGATATACAATGGTTTCCACAGGATTAATTATCCCTAAGTAAATATTTCATCAATCTCATGATTTAAATTATTTAAATTAATATTGACCAATGAGTAATTGAATGATGAAATATAAATCAGTTTGTAAATTACAGTTGAATTCAAATCTAAAATGTGTATATTCGTTTTTAACTTTTATTTGTATGAATTACGTGTCTATGGTAAGGATCAGTGAAGCTGCGCCAATTAAAGCTGACATGCCTCAATAGTCTATAGTATCTGTTAAATGTCACTCAAGTAACCTAGATAGACGACTAGCGCCGATTGATAAAATACTCCATTTAAATAAAGATATTATAAGGGCGAGTAGTTTGTATTGCGATATAGGTTATACTTGAATTATATTTAAATATAAATAGTTAAACTTGCATGGTCTATCGTGAACGTTGGTTTTTTTAATTATTTGTTCACTAGAGGTAGTCATAGTTTAACTAAAATTTCGAATTTAAAAAAAACGAATGTAATATTATTCTTTTTTTTTAAATAATAACTGGTTTGAACCATTTAAAAGTTAAGGGAGAAAAGAAACGTACATGCAAATAAACATAAATCCCGAAATCATTACACTTTTTTATAGGCGTGTAAAAATGCTTGCAAGATTAAATAATATATAAATATTTTCTGTTAAAAAAGTAATTTTGAATTCAGAATATTGGCCGACAAACGACATCTTATACACACTCTAACATTTAAAAAATATATAATAATTATTAATTGTGTATTAAATAAATTTAAAAAAATATGACCATTCATACCGGTATGTAAAAAACAAAACATAATTGTAATACAGCTCACAAATAGGTAAAAGTAAATACATAGTTGACATACACGACGTTATCAACTACTGTTAAATATCAAAACATTTGTTTTTATCGTACTGGGATGAAAAAAGGAATGTCTATTGTGCGTCTAAGAAACGTATTGTTCTAAAGATGTTTTTTTTTTACATGATAAATGTCATAAGCCTACGGGTTAGGCTGTGAACACACAATGCGGCCATTATAATCGTTTCGTTTCGTATCTCTAGTTCGGAGATCGAATACTCGATTTAGTAAAGAGGAGCCAACGTGAGGGCGGAGGATGTGATGAGATCGTCTTAATTCAAATTCGAAATTCAAATGTAAATTTATTTATTCAGCGTAGAAGTATGTAAACACAGTTTTTACGTTAACGGTATTTTCTACTAAAACTACTTCCTTCTCTTGCAAGAACTCAGCTTAGGCGGAGACAGCGTGAGTGTGTTGTATATAATTGGTCTCGTTTATAGACGCTTTATAAGCTTAGCAGCGTTTTTTGTCACGAAACGTCACGTGTAAGAAGGCACAGAGCATTACAAGCTGTCTACGGCGCCGTCTGCAATCAGTCTTACGGTTTAATTGTACGTAACATATTTTATTTGATCTGTGTTTTATATTCCAATGATTATATTTCATGTGAAATAACTTTTTTTAAGTTCATAACTAACAATGTTATATTTATATATCTTTTATGGGTAATATTATAGATGTTAAAATTTCACACTGACGTAACACAGCATTTAACATTGAACAGAAAACTTTCCTTTGAAAAGTGAAATCATTTATTAAGTTAAGTTAACTTGTTTTACTATGTAAGTTATATTTTTGTTGGGTTCCGCAGCCAAATGCTGATCCCTTTTACTTAGCTTACGCACACCGTCTGTCTGTCGCCGGCACTCTTTTCAGAGAATACCTGAAAAGAGACCTTACTGTGAAGGACGCTTAAGATAATTTAATTTTGTTTTATTTTTAAATTCACAAAATATTTAATAAAAATGTGCCATGCGGATGTTTACATATTTAATATACATAATTACATAATTGACATATACATTGTAGAGTAAAAACTTTTTGTTAGTAAGAGAGTTAATGACGGAATGAAAGCGTGACGCGTGCTCACGTGCCGTTTATGTCGCTCTAGCGAGTAACTAGCTCGGAGCTAGGCCTAGCTGTTTAAATATATCCAGCATTTATCTCAGTTCTACATAGACTAGAATTTCTAGAATGTTCTATCATAGCTCATTGCACGGAAATACGCGGATCGTAAAGGTGGCTTAAAAATGGGTAAGTGTGTTAAACTTGACCTACGTTTTGAATTCATGTTATGTAGGCCCCGTTTAAATCTAGAGTAGAGTGCGTTGGTGGTGACTCGCTGATGATGTTCAAGTTGGACCATCAATGAGAAGCCCCAGAAGATGTGGTCCATCAATTTCCAAATATTATTTATTGAAGTTCTAATACATCTTTTCTTCATGTAAGCTTATTTTAGGGTTATTTTAATCAATTAAGACATATAAAAGGAAAATAACATAATAACGAACGAACGAAGACATATAACACGTATTCACGCTCCTTATTTAAAATATATACGACGATCGATATATGACAATATACGATTCGTATTTATATGTATATAAATGTTTGTTTAATAAATTTAAAGCTTTTTGTCGAAAAAGGTCTTTTAAATATATTTTTTGGGTTAAAGGGGAGATCTCCAGGTCAGCGCTTATACGCGGTCTCTTGTTCTGCCTGATATCAAGATCTACGATGTGATCTGCAGTCAGCCGAGATGGCGCAGTAGTTAGAACATGCAGAATGAATCTTAAAAATAAACATTGCGGATACAGACCAGGGCGTGCACCGCTGAGTATGCATGTGTGTATAATTGATCTCGTGTTCGCCGCATAATGGGAACACCGTAAGGTAAATTGTAATGATGAAATATAGGTACCAGAGTGTTGGAATAAGCTCCAAATCTTCTTCTTAAGTAAAAGTAGAGTTGAGCGGATTTAATTTTTATAAAATCAAAATCAAAATATACTTTATTTCAGAACGCTTTTACGAGCACTTTTGAATTGTCATTTTACAGAACTATATTAAAAATAAAGCTACTACAGATTCTCAGGTCGGCAAGAAATTCAGTAGTTACTCTTTTTCGACATATGAGATACATTATGTTTGTTAAATACAATTATATATAACAAAAGTCAAAAATTAGCTCCACGGCTTATGCTTCATTTATTAGTTTTTTTTCTCACAAATGATTTGTATTTATAAATCGGCAAAGTTAAAAAAAAATCAAAAAAACTATTGACGCCTGTATCGTGTATCCTAAAATATTGTACACTATAAAAAAGTTTTTAATGAAAACATGTATTTTTTTTATTATAACAAAGTGTAATAAAACACTTAATTACTTATATCCACTTTAATTTAAAAACCAAAGTTCCAATAACAGTTCATCAACGTTCAAAACGCTATTTTTTCGCAAATCCTTTGTGAATATCATAGTTTAATCGAGCTCTCGATCGATGACATTGCGTTAAAAATTCGTTGTCAAATGTTGTTTATTTGGCTTTTGGCTTGTGGTCGGAATAAAGATACTTTATGTACGTTTATAAAAATAGATAAAATAAAAACCTATTAATGCTATTAATTAATTAATTAAAGAGCTTTAATTTATTAAAATACTTACATACTAAATAAGATTTAATTACATTTGAGTAAAAATATAAAACATACATACATATATTCGTGATATCTAAAAATGAAAACCACCCCTTTTGCTATAAATTTCCTTAATCGATACAACCCTTTATAACATTCAAGGTCAAGGTTAATGCCCTATCCGTTACGAAGGACCGAGGGTGACAAATTGTATAAAATTAAACGAAACGTTCACGTTTACGCAGTTTGCATATTAAATAGTCATTTCGACTATTAATTGAAATTCTATATTTTATCAAAAATATGTAACAGTAAACGACAATTTTATTTTGTACATGAAAAAATAAATGACATTCGAAAAAAACATGCATCGGCCGGGAATCGAACCCGGGCCGCCCGCGTGGCAGGCGAGCATTCTACCACTGAACCACCGATGCTTATTTAAAATATGCGAAATTATGAATATTATTCATTTTTTTAAATACGAAAATAAGGATAAATTTCACTACATAATATAGTTCTAATTGTGGGTTGATTAAACGAACATCTTAAACCAAAAAAAATAATAGTATTAAAAAAAACTTTAATTGTAAAAAAATATAAATATATTAAAATCTGGGTTATTTTGTTTTGGATTAGTTTATTAAAGTACTTTCACCTTAACGTATGTTAAGTAGGTATTTCAAATAGTAAAAAATAATCGAAATTTTTAGTTTAACATAAGTGTAAAAATGTTTGACGGTTTACTTCGGCAAAATCCTCATTACGAATAAATTTTACTGATATCTACCTCTAAACTAAGTCTACTTGTATAAAGTAGGATTACCATAGGTCCACACTACACATAAAAACAGGTCGCTAGTCGGCATCAGCCAAAGACACTAGGGGTTTCTTAAAAATGATAATGTTTTGAACAAAAGAATCTTTTGTTAACACAGATGTGTTGTGGAATTTAGATTATTTCAACATAGGTCAATGACATCCTAAAGATTAATTATTTACTTATAAACTGCTTCATTTTAATTATTTTAGTCATAATAACAGTATTATACAGATTTTAGGTGAAGTTTGTATTCTACAACAATTTTGGTCTGCAAAACTACTGCTCCTTTAAAAATAATTAATTTCAAATTACAATTTCTAAGTATTTTATTAATATTATATAACAATTCAATTTAATAAATAATTAATTTATGCTTAAATTATTATATTATTATACATAACTTGTCATAAAAAATTCAAAATGGCGCCAAACAACCAGCTGATCGACAATGCTTCTCATCTCAGTTCACACCGAATAGCGACTGATCGTCCAACAGTGTCGACAGATTTTACGTAAAACTCGATAAAAAACTCAACTCGTTAGTCGACTCGACTCCGATTCAGTCCGGTCGCGTCGCTGACAAACAGCGGATGTGTTTATGTAATAATTTTATGTTTCCTTGCATCGATTATTCCGATTAAAAGATCGATTGCGGATTAATAATGAAATGAGAAATTATGACTCAAAATAGCAATTGTAATATTAATTTATCCCTTAGTTAAGTGGTATTAAATAAGATAAGTTTATCGATTGTGCGTCCTCTTAGTTATGGGACGCTCAGTGTGTCTAGGTCAATAGGTATTTTGGGATGACCTAAAGTGCAAGTTTAATGTTTTGTGCGTTTATTTGTTTTGATTCAGAAGTCAGTGACGTATATATTAGTGTTTATTAGGAAGCTAGATTTGTGTGTAGGCGGTGTTAAGTGTTGTGGTGTTTCTGGATATTGATAGCAGCTTTCGTAACAACATGTTTGGAGTTTTGATGAAGAAATGGAAACCAAAAAGGTAATGTATAAACCATCTTTAGGATTAACACAACATCGTTTTTTTGTCAAAGTTACAATTTATGATCAGTTTTTTTTTTTTAATGCAAAGGTGGTAAATAATACTGCATAGAAACATTTTAGAGAATCCTATTAGTAACGGTCTGTAATTAATTATTTAATGTTTATATTCTTACTTGCAATGTAATATTGGTACGCAATTTTACGTTCATATAAAGTATCGAAGATACGGTAATTTATTTTAAAACTAGGGAGATTATAAACACGACGTTAGGTTACGTTGGTATTGTTATACATTAAATTTTATAGTAAAAGATTTTTTGCACTTAAATTGATTAAGCCGGCGCTACGCCTTCGTACAAACATGTAGTTTAAGTAGTATTTGACCGACCATAAGTTTAATTTTTTTTTTAATTTATTTTAATTTTATTATTCTTTATTGGTCAAACATAGCAGCAATCTAGTGCCCAATATGCATGCATTTCTTAATCGACCTGTATTTGCATTTAAAACGAATATCATTTATTTTGTATTTATATATTGTTAAAAATAGAATAAATAATAATTATGTGTTAAGCTAACAGCTGTTACATAAAAACGGTCAAAGAGGTTCTGTCAGCGTTTGTTTATTATTTTTATTGCAAAATTCTAAAATTAAAAAGTTAAGCATTTATTCTCGTTTCACCTGCTTCAACTAGCAGCTGTAATAGAACATCACAAACACCTGGTCTATTTCGATAGTAAGCGAGTCGTAAAGATACAAACATCATAAGAAAAAAAAGATAAATTGTTTGTTTTTAATAACAGTAAAACCGGACTATGTATGCTTATTACAAATTTGAAAAAATATATAGGTAGATACATATGCATTTGCATATTGAGATTATTTCATTTATAAATATTATATATAAATACTTACTAAGAAGTAAAGAAACAAATTAATCTAAAACTACAGCTATGTAAAGTCGGCTATTTTTTTACGTAAACGAGGCTAATAAAAATAAATTTAATATTAGGCAGTATAATCGTAAAATTTAATTTAAATAAAGAATAGCTAAAAAAAACATTTAGAGTGATTTATTAACTTCATTGTAAAATTATCTTTCTTTATTTAAATTAATAGTTTAAACCGACTTCAAACGTATTAAAAAGAATAACAGCTCGGTAAAAAGGTTTTGATTGTCTGTGGATTAGTCCTTCGCGTTTATATTTTTATTTTTTTAATTGTGACGTAGATTATTAACATTAGCGGCGAGTAAGATGTATGAACATATATATATGTAGGAATCAGTGCCGGATCCAGGATTGTCGTTTGGGAGGGTCTTGACCCCAAAGGGCAGGTTTTTAGCAAAGTAATCACTACAAGTGCCCACATTTTATTTTGCTTTAAGTAGTAGACTTGCTAAGAAGTATAATTAGAATAATTATAAAGTTCGCGTTTAATAGGTATGGGCAACAGAATATCTTAATGCTTTATACGGCTAAGCCCCTTAGCGATCTATCTCTAACGATTAGCCGTGGTGCACATCTTTTTTATTATATAAGTTGCAGTTGGTTTTAGATTTTAATGCTCACATTGGCACCGTAAAGAATATTAACCATTCCATAAATCACCGATGCGCCACTAGTCTACGGAACTAAGATGTTATTTTCCCTGTGCCAGTAGTTCTTCGGAGACGCTAACCCTTCCAACCGTATCACAAAAATACTAAGTTTTGCTGTTTGATGGTTTAATATGTAATAAGTTGTCCGTACCTGCTCAGAGGGGCTTGAACAAAGCCCTACCATTAATTATACCATAGCGTGAAATGTAACAGTTTATAAAATTTCTCAATTAAAGGGTTAATAAACGCAAACATCCTTTTTTTTAAAAAAACAAATTGGACCGATAGTCCTTTAGATTACCGCGCACAAACCAACAAACACTTCAGCTTTTTAATATAATAAAAGCAAATCTAATAAGCCTGTAAATGTCCCACTGTTGGGCTTAGGCCCCGTCTCCGATTTTCCATTAGCAAGTTCCCTCACGATGTTTTCTTTCACCGCCGAGCACGAGATGAATTATAAACACAAATTAAAGTTTGAAATCAGGATCATCGGTTAAGATTCACTGAAATTTAATAAAAATTAAAATACATATATGTAGGAATATACTTCGATATTTTGATAGCGAGTAATAAAAGCGCATTATTAATTTATTGTTTTAAAATTAAGAGTCGTAATTTTTAGTCGCCAGGCGCCACACGAGCCGCCATGGTGTGGCGTCAGATAGGCAAACACTGTAATTTTAATATCATCTGGCACTTTGATAAACAACTTTTCTAGAGTTTTAATGCTAGTATTTGTACATTACACTCTAACGATAGCGATTGTAATTCATTATTTTCCCAAAAAACACCAAATATTTATAGCCGTTAACGTTGAATGAGTACCGTTCGTACATACACGACTGTTGTTTTTAACAATATGACGTCATCAAAATGACTGACAGTGTTTTAGTGGGAATAAAAAAGGTTTAAAATTTAATTTAATTTTATGGCAAGAAAGCGTGTTTATTTTGCCGAAATATATTTTTGTGGATTTTTATTAGGAAAATCAACATTTTGAAGTACTTTTTCAAACATAGTAGAATACCTTATTGGTCATATGTGACGTGATGTGTACAAGTGTGTGCGCAAACAGATGATTAACAAATATGTCTTTATTTATAATACAACACTATTACACTTAACTACTTATTTTCACTTTAATTTTACTTCCAAAATTCCGTTAACAGTTTCGTCGACGTTCAAAACGATATTTTTTCGCAAACCAATAGTGAATATCATAGACTAATCAAGCTCTCAACCAATAATATCGCGTCAATTTGCTGTCAAATGTTGTGCATTTGGCTTTTTTCCTATTATGGTTGGAATAGGTAAACGTTCTTCCCGAGGTACGGAAACTTCCAGACTCCTGGCTGTTACTAAGAATTGTCAGAAATACCCATAAACTTTTTTCCGGGCCGATCAGAGATTTGAACCCTGAACCTCGAAATCTGTGGACTCATATCTTTCTACTAGACAAACGAGGCGGTCCAATGATTATGTCTATTCAACGGTACGATAATTTTTACACATTATAGCGGCATATCGGACTAGGTTTCTATAAAATTAGCATATTTTCAAATATAACGGATGTTTTAATCTTATTTTATATTCAGTATCACAACATTCACGAGCTCTTCTCGATAAATTTCAGTTAATTACTATACACGTTCAAATACCTTCGTTAATGAGTGCTATGTATATACAGAACATCTGCTTCTAAAGTATTCTGATTATATCTGATATTCCGTTAGAAGACAGAATAAGATAGTCATATTTCAGAAAATAGCAAAGAAAAAAGTCTTTATTGAACACGAAAATACATAAAAGGACTGTTAAATAATATAATTTATTACATTAAGGTGCACAAAGGCGGCCTTATTGATTTAAGATATCTCTTACAGACAACCTTTAACATAAGAAAACATTTGTAAGGAATCGGGATCTTCGTATGACTATAGGTACAGATGTAGTATCCAAAAATAACAGTGCGTTCCAGTAGTTTAACAGTTTCACGAATTCTAGCTATCCTCAACTTAATATATCTTATGTACGACATATCAATTACTTCCCCTGTTAGTGTGTGGGTCATATTTTGCAACCAGGGACAATAATTTTATAAGCAAGAGTCATCGTCACAGTAATTACACTTTTTTCACCAATTAATAAAATCAACGAACACCAAATCTGCCTTTACTTTTTATCTACCTACACTATAATATACCTACTTTTTATCTATACAGTATAAAATAAATTCGCTTCTGGTCGTCTGTACGCTTAGATCTTTTAGACTAAGCAACGGATTTTAATGAGGTTTTCATCAATGAACAGAGCGATTCAAAAGTTTGGTTTATATGTTATAATACATGCATAGAGAAAAGTCGAGAATTTCAACTGCCATAGTCGGAAGCAAACAAGCATTCATTTTTATATTTGTTTTTCAATCTATTATGTGTACAAAGATCATTAGTGTACCGGTGTACAGCCGGGACAGGTCATCTACTCTTCTGTATAATCTTGCAAATTATAAGCTTTAAGTTTGTTAATTGATAAATGTAAATGTACTCAATATATTAAAGTATGTTGCTATGTGTAGGTTGTGTGGTTTTTGTTTCCACTGAGTCAGCTGACGGCCTGCTGGTGTCGGATTCGAAAAAACGCTAACGCGCTGTGAGCACAAGCAAGAAAAACGATACCAGCTAGCCTACATCGGCGGCGATAGATATTTAGTTTCGGACACGTTTTTGTTTTGACATACTAGTGCCTTATTGCGACTTAGTCGACGATAACGTCTGTGTATGTAAATAGACATAGAAAAAACAGCCCAGTAATTTTTTTGTCGTATTAATGAGCTTTAAAGTTATTAATTTAATTACAGTTAAATCTATAAAAATTAATAGAAATAAATGTTTACTCAATGTATTGATAATTATTTTTTATAAATATAGATGAATTAGGTTAATAATAATCAATATGTACCAAATTATTTGATTATTTTTATATCTAAATAGACTGCTGAGAACGCGTTAAAACAAATAGTGGCTAACAGTTGGCTACTAAGCACACGCACACTAGTAAAGTAGCATGACGTTTGGCGCGTCAAACGTACACAAAGGTAAAAAAGTTGGCTTTTTGTTTCAGTTATAGTGTAGTCAGACACTTTATTTGGATATGCATATAAATAATCTTAGTCTAAACTGTAGGTATAAAAATTTGAAGTAATTGACAGTGGACGCATCAAGACGTAAATCTTCCATGGTCATACTGGAAAGGCCTGGCTGAGGTTCTGCTGTCTGTGTGTATTATCCCAATTGTCATAGCGATTGATTCAATAGAAGATGAGGTGTGAGTGCAATCTAGTGTCAAGGCGCAACAAATCAGATGTCATTAAAAACCTCCAATAAAATATACATATATTTTTATAATAATCGCTTCAACTGTTTCGAAGTCTATTCATTCGAAACAGTTAAACAACATATTTTTTTTATATATATAGATATATTTGAATGGAGTCGGTGCTAACATTTTATTTAAAAAATAACAATCCTAAATATTCGTAACACTTTCGTTAAATGGTCAATAAATTGCGAATCTATTTCACAGAGATCGTAAATAGAATCGATTTTTAATGGTCAATTTAGCATTTATGAAGTCAGTTTTTGGAACACTTTGGAACTTTTTCAATAAAAATCGTACGGGCGTATAGAAATGTTGCCAAATTAAAAAATAATTAATAGTTTTACTAACGGCTAAGGTTATGTTTAAAGATGTTTTTATTGCAATAAATGTAAATGGCAATAATGGTAAAATAATCAAATAATATATTGAGGGCCAAGACTATTAGGAATTATATTTGCAAGAAGAGAATTATAATTTACAATATACGATTAAAGAAAGACTAAGAGAATAAAGGAGAATTTAATGATGATGATGAAATTTAATTAAATGATTCTTTAAGCTTATGTGATAAGGTATGTAGTATTTGACATTATGATATGACCAGGGGTTTTTTTTATTTCAATCTTTCTTGTTTTAATATTATTATGTATGCCAATATAAGATTATACTTTTGATAAAAAGTAAAAAATAGTAGTCGATTTTTATGCGAAAGTGCGATTCTATAAGAATTCACTTCGCATCTCTCTCGTGAAATCTTGACAACCGGCTAACGGTGTTACGCAATTTTTATAAGTGTATCCTATAAATTTTGTAAAATAATTAATATAAAACATGTCGACATATCGAACACATTCTGACATTTCACACTCGTGTTCTGCGGTGAGTTTCGAATTTCTTCTTACGGAGTACCTCTACAGTATGAATATTATTTTCATTCTATTTAATTACCATATATTATAACGATTCATAAGTGCTTGTAACAAAGTACTTAAATAAAAATGGCATTTTGATAAATGACAGTAAATAAGTTTAAAAAAAAAAGTAAATCGTCACCTACTTAACCAATGACTAAGAAAATATAAGGCTATTGTTTATTTCCCTTCCATTTATTGGACGCGACACAAAGACCGGAAGAATTTGCGACACCAATATTTTTTATTTGACCCGAGCCAAAACGTGTTGAATATTTTGTTGATGTAGGGTAAAGAAAAAACTTATAACACGAATTCGACAACAGTAACGTACATTATATTAAGTAGGCGATGTTTATTTGCAAATGAAAACAATTAAAAATAAATATTGGAAGTTTTTTTTTTCATTTATGGCAACCTTAGTCACTATGCCACTTATTTTGCCACGTGATTTCCTTTTATTCGTGAAATAATCAAAAACTCTTATAATATTTATTAATAAAGACATTCTCAAAATTTGAATTTAGAATGAAACCATGTAAACTAAAAATGAGGTTACATTCAAAGCATAATATTAAACTGCCATCTCATCAGACTTAAATTTAAATAAACTATTGCAATAATTTGCTTTATCATTTCCAAATAATTAATTTTAAATACTTACATGTACAAAGGGAGTCCACAAATCATAAATTTGATATAATTAAATATTTCACTATTTTTGTATAAACAAATATGTCTCTTGTGCCTTTGTATTACACTGGCTCACTTACCTTTCCAATCGGAACCTTAAAATACTGAGCATTGCTTTTGACTGTATAATATGTCACGGTAGTTACCTACACTGTCCGCCTTGCACGGAGCAATACCACCCAGTGAAATGTGTTTAGAAGCATTACTTCATAAATTGGTATATTTTTTATGTAAAACATAATGTTGTTTTATAATGATTCTCAGTTAACATGGCTTATAATAATAATTTGAACCGTCAACTAAAACTAATAACGATATCAAATTAACCATTCTGTATGCTTAGGGTGACCATTTACAAAAATAACGTATCTATTCACGTAAAACGGTATAGTGCAATAATGTAACGGTTGAATATTTTGTTATGTTAAGGAAAAACTGACACATCTATCGCTGATTTCGTAAAACTGTGTGATTAAAAAAATATGGAATTATGTGCCTTACCGTGGCTGATACTGAAAAATGTACAAGTTTTAAAAAATATATGGCTCATTATAAATTATGTAATCTATATAAAATTTAACTTAGTGATAATTACTATGGAGTCAGGACTATCCGACTGATTCCATATATATATGGTCACCCTAGATATATGATAGCATAATTGATTACACTAGAGACCGGCGTGTAATAATATTGTATAACAAGTGACATCATAGTTAGAAAGTTCACGCCGACATCGTTTTCGATACAGCATTAGATATGTTTAAAAAGTTTGGAGCTGTTTTGATCTCGTTTTCTTTAAGTTTATCGAAAATCGAGTTCTCAGCGGATATCCACGAAGCTCAAGATACAAACGTATACATATTTTTCAGCGATTTTAAAGCGCTAATCGCTTGTTTTCAAATAATTTATATTTAAAATTATAAGTTATATGCTGTTTTTAATGCACCTATTCTTTTTTAATTTACTGTACTGTTAAATTTTTGTAATATTTATTACAATGACATGATAAATTTTGTATTTATTTTTAATATTTTTAAAGTTGATTTAATGTTATTATTGGAATGTTTCTTGTTCTTATTTTTTTTAATATTTAGCTTAAACTTTGAGAACTTGTGTTTATTTGCGTGTTATCGTCAAACTCGAACAGCAATGACCATATTGATACTTTCTTTTATTTTTCTTTGTTCTTTTAAAACGGTTGCGAGTTATGAAGTATTGCGATAAATGATTAACGATTACGGAGTACGTAGTGGCTCTGTTATGATAGCATTTATTTCATTTTATTCAATTCAATTCTTAGTTTAATGGCTTTTAGTTGTGCCGACAGGGCACATATTATTTCGCCAATGTCACGTAGGATGGAGAAGACACGAAAGATATTCATTTTATTAACATATAAAACCTCTTTGTGACGTTGACATTTGTCTGCCATTTATAAAAACGTTCCATCTTTAAAAATATAATTATAATTCTTATGCACCACAGACATTGTGATTTAGTGTAACAATATGTGTCTCAACCAGACGTTCACCGTTGAGTTTGAAATTATATTTTTATAAACATGCAAGTGTGCGTAATGTAGGTACGTTTGTGTGGCAGTTTCTATTGTTTGAAAGTTTACAATGGGTTAACAGTGAAATGATATGAGGCTTGAGAAATAGAAAAAGAAACCTATGTATGTATAATGCAAATTTTGTCGTTAGGTAATAAATATTGGTAATTTTTTTTTTTTTTTCGTATATAAAGAAAACCGTTATTATTCCCAATAAATTGATAATTTAATTTGAATGGGGATTTTATACTTCAATCGAATTGAAGTTACCTGTTGCTCGCAATCGCTGGTTTAAATGAATGCGTTCTAACAATAGAGCAATTTCAATTGGAAGCACTTCTTCCTTTCGACTGAAGATTTAGAAATCAAACTTTTTATGCAACGGTAAATTCTCCTGTTAAATGAACAATATTTGTTTAAGACGATGTATATTCATGTAAAATGATTTTATTATAGATACGGATAATTTTTTTGTTAAAGACGAACTACTGAGACATTCTGAACTGATGGTATCTTTAAATATTAATACAATTCTGCATAATGACGATTGAAAACTTCTTGTAAAAGCCTATTTGAATGATTAAACATAGATAAGGAACATCTATCTATCTATGTATATATTACAGATGCGCCTAGCATTGATAACTGCTCACAGTGTAGTTGATTTACAATAGTAGTGATTTACAATAGTACTTACTAACATTATACATGCGAAAGTTTGGATGGATGTTTGTTTCTCAAATACGTCAGAACGATGGTCTAATTAAATACTCTCACCGGTTTGGAGAAATACCCTGACCTGAGAAGAACCGGCGAAACAAACTCAGAGGGGTTTTTTTTTGTCAATTTTATTATTAAAAAATATTCAATATGAAAAGAAATAGCCAGGATGCAATCGTTCCGTTCCCAAGGTGTGCTATCAACCATAAACTCACTAATTGTATAATATTTCGCACACAATAACCATTCGCACACAAGCGTTTTTAACAATATTTTTTTAAACAAGTAATAAATGTTTTTCTTGTATGGAAATCAACAAATACTGACATCACGTTTTTCTTTTATGTCACAATCTTGTACTTAATAATATTTGAGTTAATATAAATGTGTTTTTATGGGTCCTGTACCTAAATGGTAAAACAGAACCCTATTATTAAGATTCCGCTGTCCGTCCGTCTGTCGCTAAGCTGTATCGCAAAAACCGTGTAGTTAGACAGTTGAAATTTTCACAGATGATATATTTCTGTTCTGTTCTGACAGATGCTCATTTTTGCTCGATACAACAGGTAGACGCTTGAATTAATCACAGAATGTTTAGTTATACATTTACTTTAAAAATAAAGATTTAATCAAACTAATATTTCAGGGGGCATCCCATACAATAGACATAATTTTTTTTTGGCATTTTTATAGAAAATGGTAAGGAACCCTTCGTGCGCGAGTCCGACTCGCACTTGGCCGGTTTTTTATATATAATGCACATAACGATTTTATTTGTTGATGTATCTTTTCAAATACAGAAATATACTTGAAAACTAACCCATTCTCCACGTACGATCGTGTTATCGAGGCTCTTATCGCAAACGTTCACATGTGAAACTGTTACTATCTGTTGTGTCTAGATAAATTTCAATGACCAAGGCTACGTTACTTACCAGATAGTAAATTATTCTATCTAATAGAAACATTAGAAATTATTACCCTATGTGTCATTTTTTTTTTATCTCTGGCTTACAGCCTGTGAATATCCCACTGCTGGGCTAAAGTGTCATCCTTCTCGAGGAGATATTTTTTTAGCTATTTCTACCATGTTACTAAAATGCGGGTGAGTGGATTCACATGTGGCAGATTTTCATAATCACATGAAATACTTTAATAAAATTTAATAAATTTTGCATGTAATTCCATAAATCCTGTGATTTGATAATTTATATCATATCTATATTTGTAGTGTTATTATAAAGAGGTAATATTTATTTGTTTGTATGTAGGAGGTAATCTCAGGAACTAATGAAATAATTAAAAAAAAAAAAATCACTGTTTGTATTCTACAGTCAGTTGTATAGATTATAAATGATTTATTATAACATTTTCATCATTATATTACACCCGTGCGAAGTAATGGCGGGTTTCTAGTTACGATTAAATTTTATCTAGTAATTGAATTGTATGGATCGTATTGTCAGTTACGAACGCTTTTAAATTAGTTATTAATAATTAATATTGTACTTGTCCTCTTCCAAATATGGCCAACGGCGACAATAGACGTCTGTCTATAAGTCGCAAAGTTTTTCTTATACAATGTTCTCGTTCATTCTTTATTTGTATGGCGGAATGGATTAATTAATGTGTTAGAACGTCAAGAGTTTCATATTTATGTATTATTGTGAAATTACTTTATTGTATGTAAAGTCAAAGGTTTTTCTTCTCAGTAATAGTGATTGTCTCTTGGAGTTAGGATTTTAATCGCATTAATTACTAGTTGGAATAAGAAAGATATGGTCTCTCTTGGAATTCAAGCTTGCTTCATACGAAGTTTGATCAAATTCGGTTTAGTTGTTTGTTAGTGAAAGAGCAACAGACAGACAGGCAGATAGAGCTACTTTCGCATTTATAATATTATCAATTAAATCGAAAATTTGATAATTACATTACATTAGCAGCATGTAAATTTCCCACTGCTGGGCCAAGGCCTCCTCTCCCTTTGAGGAGAAGGTTTGGATCATATTCCACCACGCTGCTACAATGTGGGTTGGTGGAATACACATGTTTCCTCACGATGTTTTCCTTCACCGCCGAGCACGAGACGAATTACAAAATTAAGCACATGAAAATTCAGTGGTGCCTGCCTGGGTTTGAAAATGTGATAAGATCATATAAAATATATAGTCGTGTTTTTTTTTACTTCTAAAAGGAAGGGATTCGTGCAAGTGGGCTTCATAATAGTAAGTACCAATTGGTCACCCATATCACACATGAATATGGTCATTGTAAGAGCATTCCAAGCCTGTGGTACCTTTAATTAAACCTGTAACATGACGATTCACAAGTTCCTATAAAAACCTTTTTGAATATTTTGATTATGGAATATTTTTGTTCCATACCGTTAATCCGCCGTAACCATGGAAACCAATATGTTACGTCCCTTGGTTTATTTATGATGAATGTCGGTACTGGTTGGTCAGCCATTCCGATACGCCTATTGTACTGAATTAAAAAAAAATCACATCGACAATTCGTTCATAGTCCGTAAATGGAAGGATTATATTTGTGCTTATCAGTGAACCATATTAAAATAAAAAAAAGCACGAAGCTATAGCGCTGAGTAGACGATATCCATTAATCAATCTAATTGAGGCCCTTAACCCTTCAATAATCTGATTAATCATGATTCATCTTGGCTTTTTAAAAGCGTCTTTTATCTTGACCGCCAGTTATTATGTAATACTCCGCGCTCGAGGGACAATGCGAGTTGAAAATTATAAAACAATTATGATTCAATTTATAATCGACTTTAATATTATACATTTAGTCCTAGTTGGACCCTACGCGTGGGTCCAACACGAACTAATCCATTAGCTAGTGCTGCCCTCTGGCCGGCCACCTGCTGTGATTTTAATTGGCAATTGGCCCTCTCTATTTGTAAAGCTCACAGCCTTGGAGGGCTTCACGCTGGGTGGCCACCCCACGAATAATTTTTTATTTTATTTCTTATCGAATAATTATCCACGGACGAGATACGCTCCCCTGTTTCGGTCATCTAAAGATACGGTTATTATTACTAAATGTTTATTGTCTGTGATGTGTGTCTGATGATAGGTCCAAGCTGTAATTATTATTCCATAGTTGCGTAATGTTGTTTTCTTTCGTTAGTAGATATTATGTGTTTACAGCTGGCTTACGTAAGGCTTAATTACATTAAATATAGATTATTCCAATCGAAGGGATATAGATACACAAACCTTAGATTTACAGAGTCCATGCGATTTGTTAACAGCTCAACTAAGAGTTTTTGATTAATATATGGTTATTTCTAATACAATATTATTTTACTAGTAGTAAGTAGTAATTGAGCCGAGATGGCCCAGTGGTTAGGACGCGTGCATCTTAACCGATGATTTCGGGTTCAAACCCAGGAAGGCACCACTGAATCTGCTTAATTTATGGTTATAATTTATCTCGTGCTCGGCGGTGAAGGAAAACATCGCGAGGAAACCTGCATGTGTCTAATTTCAACGAAATTCTGCCACATGTGTTTTCCACCAACCCGTATTGGAGCAGCGTGGTGGTCTCTCTCCCTCCCTCAAAGGGAGAGGAGGCCATAGTCCATACACTTTAATTTTACTTCCAAAGTTCCGGATAATACCTTCGTTGACGTTCATACCGCCATTATTTTGCAGATCAATAATGAATATCACAGATCATTCAAGCTCTCCATCAAAGATGTGATATCTTCAGTCAATTCGGCGTCAAATATTCTTTGACGACAATTTTTTTTGTCTTTTGTCGTCTTGTGGTTGGAATTGACTATAATATACTAGTACTACCTGATGGTAAGTGGTCACCATCGCCAATAAAAATTGATGTTGTAAGAAATATATACCAACGTTAGGAACTGAGATGGTATGTCCCTTGAGCCTATAGGGCTCGCTCACCTTTCAAACCGGAACACAACAATAATAAGTCTTGATGCTTAGCGGTAGCATATCTGATGAATGAGTGGTACCACTTAGAGGGCTTGCGCAAAGCCCTACCACCAAGTACCAAGCCCTAAAACAGGCTACACACACGGTATTAGAGAAGTTGGTTTGAGTTTATGAATCTGTTTTCCAAAGTTAGTTAAAACTTTGCAAGTTGATTTCAATTGGAATTAGTCGTGTGTGAAGATAGCTTCGGAAACTCAGTTAAACTTTGTTCCCGTATGCTCTGTAATGATCCAGAAGGGAAACATAGGATTGTATTGTTTTCATAACATTCCTCGTAGGAGCCAGTGACTTCCCAATCAAAGCTAGCATTTGTTCGACTTATGATGTCAAAAATTATTTTTATGTAATCAAAATGCATTTCAAAAATGCACGTATAATATATTTTTAAGGCATTTTCAATATCGAAATATATCGATGCGATTTATCTTACACAAATAAAATCTAGGCAATTTAAGATGGTGGTTATAAAAGCGTGCTTTAATTTCGCAACGCAGAATTGCCGATGTCCTGAGGCTAAACACGTTTATTCTTTACATAAATCGCAATCTACTCGTGTACAATTTAATAAACAAACGATTTACAACTCGCTTTGCTAACTGAAATGTGATTATTGGGTGCATTGGGATGATAGCTGGAAGTCTTTCCACGACTTTGTTATATATTAAACTCTTGTTACTTAAGCGTTGGTTAACGTGCGATTAAAAAAGATAAATTGTAATATAACAATTTAGTATATTAGTTAACTGGACTTTGATCTTACTTATTACGTCTAATAGTACTTGCATTTTTTTTTATTTATAAGCGGATATTGTGATTATTAATATGTGTATTTGTCTATTCATTTAACTCATAAAGAGTTCATCATGTATTCAATTAAGAATTAAGTTGTACGCAAAACTATGAGCAGCTTACAAAGGGCTGCGTGATCACTTACTAGCGATTCCTTGCAGCGAATCCTTTGGTATCCTTTCCTATTTTATTATGAAGCGGTTGGATAACAGCTAGTAATGTAAAAGATTCTATATCTTTAAGAATGTTTCATAAAATTACTGTCTGAAGCAATCCCGTTTATTTTGATAATTGTAAATTTAATTTACAATTATCAAAATAAACGTTCAAAATAAATTGACGATGCCTAAGCTTATATATCAGTCGAGTTTCTTAGAAGTTAAACGTTTCTCTGTCAAGAATTGCTTAGTAACAACACTTACTTAGATAAATGGCAGTATTACAAATTCGTATGTCGTATAACACGTACATACATCCATACATATATAAATAGTATTCTGAGAAAATAATATTTAAATAAAATTCGAGCCCATAAAAAGTTCGCCCCGATTTTGTTTATCCTTAGGCTATACTTTCATCAAATTTAAATAGGATCGACGGTGAGGTAACCTAACCTAGTGTTTCAAATCCATTCATAAATGTCGGAGGTCTTAGGTAACTAACATACAACCGAATTGAGATCCTCCTTCTCATTTTGAAGTCTGTTAAAATGTTATTATTCGGTGAACATTTAAACAAATTACAATAGTAAATTTCGGTTGAATCAGTTGTGTAGAACTGGCCCTAAATTCCGTTGTAAGATTTGACTCACACATAATAACATTTGAAATTAAATAAAAGTATAAATATTACAGTGATAATAACTCAAGAGGAAACAAAAACACACATTACAAATATCTATTGATGTTTAATATGTATATTTAAAAGAATAGCTCAAGGTCGTATTTGTAGGCATTTTTCACCGCGCTGAGCAACTCGGACGCCGCAACGCTATTAAAATTTCATAAGTAGTACTTGACAACCTACTTACATTTATTTAACTAAATAATACGATGCTTTTTAAGACCACCCTAGGCTGCTAATTGACTGTCGAGCAAAGCAGTGTATTTTTCATATTTGACAAGCAATTTTGACCGTTTATAACGACGCTTGAATGATTTTTAAATAATGACGGTTTCTAGGAATTACTAATATGTGGTAGATTAGGGAAGAGGGCACGCATGGCAAGAACTTAGGGGATTCCGGATTACATTTCAAAATGACGATCTGTATTAGAAATGAAGAGATTTTGGACAAACTGGCCAAATACCATCCAGACCGGCTGAAAAATCCAGAATCACTACTCAACTAAGAAAAACCCGAAATCAATATAGAAGTCGTCGTCGTAGAATCGTTAAGTAGTTAAGATAGATTGCATCACAATAAAATGCAGGCACATTTAAATAATATAACTATGTTCAATAATGAGATATAACAACGGCACGGACAGCATATCTGTGCAGAAAGAATAATATTTAAAACAATCCATACCAAGAAATTGACACTGACAAACAAACTACCTACGCGGACAAACCTTGTTATATTTTTATATGCAAGATTGTGGCGTCTGGCAATCTAAGATATGAAACTAATTTGTAAACAAAATAATGAGACCTTTTTTTGTAAAACACTACTAAACTAATATACTACTACTAATAAAATACATAAAACTTATAGCAAAAGGTGCAGGAGAATGTTTTTATGTTTGTTATAATTATATAAGTAGAAACTCTGTTTTACTCGTTTTACACACTATTGAAATGACAAGCGTAAATTTCATATTATTCTAAGTAAATAAATGCTTGACTGGTATGCCACGCAATGCCAGTCAAGGGAAATCTTTAGAAATGGTCAATAATGGTGAAAACGCTTGAAAAGTATCCTGTTATGTTGTCAAATTATTGAGAGACTAGTTTCAGTGACCGATTTCCATCACGCTGTCAGTTTTGAAAGAAGTTATTTGTGCCGGAAGTGGTCTAGTTGACATGTGTGTACAAAAACACAGGGTACTTTCTATCTCCACACTTTCGGAACAGCAAATCTGACGCGATCGAAAAGAGTTCAACTGTAGGACGTAGACAGTTATGATACGTGTTTTCTCTAATTTATAATAAATAAAAATAGCGTTTAAATTAAAATTATTTATGACAAAAAAGGTTACTAAAATAATCTTTTCTTTATAAAAAATCTAATCTATTGACTATTAAAGTTTCAGATACTTCCGAAGCAAGAGAGTGTGTCAATACGAATTTTTTACTGAAAAACTTAATGTATATTTTACGCGATCATAGGATTCCAAGCCAAGACCTCCAGATTCGTTATGATAGTTACTTTGCCAAGATAGCTGTTACGTACTGACCGATAGGAGTGACAGAATAATAAACAAACAATCTTGAAAACAAGTTGAGTCATTCCATAAAATGTCATAACTCATGATAACTATTATTTATTTATGCTGTAATGTATAGGCATTAAGTGTTGTGTAAACAAAATTATATTTCTACCAAGTAGCGTATGTCACGGCATAACATTAGAGGCCTTCAGATTTATTGATAGATTTAGTAAACAAGCTAAAAAGCAAAGTTCAAGGCGGGACACGGTTCGTTATCAAGTTTGTCTCTCACCTAGTATTACGTCAGAAAACAGAATTCACTTCGGTTAGTGTAGGCGGAGGATTGACTATAGATTAAGAGAATGTCTTAAACGCGCAACGATATTCTATAAGAAACGGATACTAAACGCCCGACTCAATTATACAGTGTAGTAAAAACTATTTTAAACGTTACAGGTATCGATGTCTCACCATGAATTTTAAGTCGAGTTTAAAGTTTGTTCTCACGTAATATTAACATTGATCGAATTACTGTGAAAGGTTACAAATTTGAAGGCGTGACAAAAATATTGCAAAACTATTTTCAATAAATATACACATAAATATATCTTTATATGTTTCAAATAGTCTAGTGAAAAGAACTCGTAGTTATTATGAATAAAAATGTTATAATTTCTACTTCGATGTAGAAAAAATTCATTAGTTTTCTATGTTGTCTCGGGTCTCGGTGTTTGTGGTACCGTCGGTACATCTGATTTTCCATAACACAAGTGCTTTAGCTACTTACATTGGTATCAGAGTAATGTATGTGATGTTGTCCAATATTTATTTCATATTCTACACTTGTAGGAATTTCATTGGATGGAATTTAAAAAATAAATAAATATCGAATTAGATAATCTATAACCCACAAACTACTCTGTAACAAAAAAAAATGTATATATATATATATATATATATATATATATATATATAAAAAGGCGCTAGCTTTAGGTACACGTTGTTGCTACCTCAGATTAAAAACTGTAATAGATCGTGGGCACGGAATGACGTGATAAATTTCGATTTTCCTCTGATCCGTAACTAATTTGGCTAAACTAAATATTTAAAAAAAGGAAGTTCTATTTACAATTCCCACACTTCGGTTTTTAAAGATAATTAATTTAATTCGTTATAATGATATAACGGTGGTAGGGCTTTGTGCAAGTCCTTCTGGGTAGGTACCACCCGCTCATCAGATATTCTACCGCCAAACAGTAGTACTCAGTATTGTTGTGTTCCGGTTTGAAGGGTGAGTGAGCCAACAAGGGACTTAACATCTTAGTTCCCAAGGTTGGTGGCGCATTGGTGATGTAAGGAATGGTTAATATTTCTTACAACGCCATTGTCTATGGGCGGTGGTGACCACTTACCATCAGGTGGCCCATTTGCTCGTACGTCTACTGATATCATAAAAAAAAAATTAGATATAATATTCTTAAAAAAAATTAGTTAAACTTATCGCCATGTGTATCTAACTGTCATTGGAGCAGCCTGGTGAAATAATCTTCAATTCGTTAGAAAAGAAGAGAAGGCAGCAGTTGCACATATATAGGGCTCCAATTCCAGTATCGAATCGAATCGAAATGATATGGTTGCCGTTCAGATGTTTTCCTATTCTAACACAACGACCCAGTTTCATATTTGACAGCCAATTTACGCAATATCGAGAGCTGGATTCATTGATAATATACTTTATTTTACTTCCCAAAAATATAAAATACAGAAATCTTAGAACTAAACACAAAAAAAAAAAAACTTAAAATAAAAACAAAAATATAAAAGATTCATCTATGATATTCACTATGGATTTGCGAAAAAATGGCGCTTCGAACGTCTACGAAACTGTTATCGGAATTTTGGAAGTAAAATTAAAGTGGAAATAAGTAGTTAAGTGTAATAATGTTGTATTATAAGTAAATATATATTAATCATAAACTCTTAATAGTGCACAATATAGCGGAGTTATTAGCAAATTTCCTATTTCCATTGGAATATAAATTATAAATAGGTAGAATTGGTCCTCACTTACGATTAAACTGAGATTTGTTTTTGTAAGGAATAGTTCTAATTTTTTATCTGTAACCTGTATCGTTGTCTATATCTATGAATTATTTTAGACAATTATTATTTTTATATCGATTTAATAAAACGGCCACTAATCATTATCATAGCTTGAGTGAATGCAGACTCGAGGCCTATTTCACACGGACGCGCTTCAAGGACAAACTAGTTTTAATAATAATAAGCGCTGATCCATAGACAATTTAACTTATATTTTATGTTAATTTGACAACTTAAAGATTATATTATATACTAGCGACCCGCCCCGGCTTCGCATTGTTGCAATTTTATATAATTTTGAATTTGAATGAATTAATGAATGACGTGAATATGACCAAAGGAAATAGGGATTAATTTATATATATAGACAAAAGTATTCTATAACTGTTATTCCAAAAATAAAATTTTAATTTAATCTTATAATTATGTTTTGTTTTTTTTTTCCCCCTTGTGCCTGTAGTTACACTGGCTTACTTACCTTTCAAACCGGAACACAACAATACAAAGTATTGCTGTTTGGCGGTAGAATTTATATTGAGTGGATGGTGCCTACCCAGACGGGCAACGCCACACAAAGCCTTACCACCAAATAAACGTACATAGGTCCGAGGTTCCTTTGAATTTACTCTCTCACCTCCACGAGCCCAAGTCTCAAATGTTATTAGGTGCCAATAAATACAATAAATTGGATGGATCATGTACGCGAACGAGCAAAAGTAAAACAAAGAAACACACAACGAAATTGTGGTGAAATCGTTCCATTTGTATGCAAATGTGTTGAGGCAACCATTATAATTGCAACTCTTCATGCCATTCTTAACAGAGTAATAACCATAATAAGAAATAATGAGCGAAAGAGGTAAAAAATTAATTAAGACACCTTAACTTACGTTTGTCGCTTTAATTAGAATTATGAACGCAAAATAATTCCATGAACTTTCTCGATGATCATTTTTAATAAAAAAAGATTTATCGTATCACTTATGTGATAAATTAACTGTCTCAATTCTCAATGAACTGTCCTGTAATATTAAAATAACCGCTTTTTACTAAATGCATATGTATATATGTATACAGGGTTATTGGTAATTCAACGTATTTCCGTTAGGAGGTAATAAGGGTGACTATTTGCAATAATTTTAACCCCCATATGCATGATGCAAAAGTGAACCATTTTTGAGTTATCGCGTTTTTTAGATTTTTTCAAAATAAGTCAAAATTAAACTTTAAAAAAAGTATCAATTAAAATCAAATGTTTTTTCTGATTTATTAAAACGATTAAACACTGGATATTTTTCAATATTTAAACAATAATTATCGGTACAAATTTAAGAATTTATACAGGTATATGGTACATATACCAAAATAACATTTTTTACAATTTTTGTTTGTCTGTTTGTTCCGGATAATCTCTGGAACGGCTGAACTGATTTTGACGGAACTTTCACTGGTTGATAGCGATAAGGACTAACTTGGTTTTATTTTAGAATTATATATAAAATAGAAATAAAGTCACGCTGCAATGTCTAAATAACTTAAATTCAAACGCGCACGAAGTCGCGGGCACAGTGGTCATCTATATAATCTTGTATTGAATAATATGCTTTTTTATTAATGCATTTTTAACAAATATTTTTTATAGATGTATCGGTCAAATTAAAAATATCTGCGGAATTTTATCATAGAAACGGATATCTTCCCATAAGAAGGACAAGATACGCATGAATTGTATTGGTTTGCCTACGTATACCTTTACTTACCACAAATGAGTAAGATAATTAAAACAGAACACCATGTATACAATACGTAGTATAACTTCTAAGCAGTAAGTTTAATTTGTCCCCATGTTAAAGACTCTCCTTATTGATTCATTAAACAAACAACTTAATAAAACTCTTATTAAATTAGTTCTATTAGTACTGAGCTTGATTCCTGTAGTCTTAGATGGTCTAGGGAATACAATTTAACATTGACTGAACTGACGTGCCAAGTATCGACTGATAAGGAACCTAGTGATTTCGAGGTCAATCACTAAGAGGTTTTCTCGGTTTTACTGAAATAAATTCAATTGTAGATATGTCATGACATTAGACTTATGTACATTATTGCATTCCGCATAAATATGACTGTTGTTTGTTAACAAGACTAAAGACGGACAAAGGGGCTTTGTCAAAATATATATTTAGAATTTACCTGAAATCTTGATTTGAGACTTACCAGAGTTTTTTTTACTTATATTTAAAAGTGTATTTAAAATGTAAACTTTGAAAATTTAATGACAAAAAGGAAGTTTATTTACAGTTTTTTACACAAGCCCTTTAATTAACACCAATTAGTCTTACTACTATTTAAGTAAATTATATATAAAGAAAAAATTTTTAGCTCTACACACGGAAACGGTTTGAGTACCTATTTATAACAAACTAAATTCCAAGGTTCACTCTATTTCAAGTTTTTCGCGAACAAATCGTAAATTTGTATTCAAACATTGTCGCATATTTGCAAATGTAACATAAATTAGTGCTAATTTAATTGTGTTAAGTAGTCGTTTCTTTTGTTAAATCACTAAAGTTATTTTAAATATATGTCTCTTATTTTGAAACAATACTATAACAAAATATTTTATATATTCTTTGCAAACTTATTATAGTTCACCATAGAGAATTACGCTTATATTATTTTTTATTCCTGAAATGGAAACGGATGGAATGGATCGGAAAACGACCGCAGATTTAGTCATTTAAAAATATATATTTTATATTATTGTTTAGCTAGCTTGTGAAGTAATTCTTTAAGAACACACTAGTCGAAAATCGTCACAGTGTCTTCCGTCGTAAAATGTCGAAAAATTATGTGTGTTATTGACCGCAATCTTTATGTCGGAAATTTAAAACAGTTCGGTCTAACGAGATGAAATTTTGCACCGGAATTCCTTATGGAACGTAGATGAGCACCAAGAAATGACTTTTCAAAATGTATCCCCTTAGGCGGTTAAACAGTGCATACAAATTGTATGAAAATACTTTGATAATACCATTCTGAACTTCCAAGGGATTTTTTTTACCTTTTTCAGACTATAATAAATAATTAATCCTACTCTTTGTTAGTATTAGTTATACATTCAATATTTTATATTGAATATATATATACTTGTTAGCTATACTAATTGTCAAGTTTTTCGTACTGGACTTGGAGTCGAAATATTTGTATGCGTGTTGAAATTATGATAATTTATAAACACAGAACTGGTCACGCGAATATAAATCTTAAACCAACTTATTTATTGCCCTTGACAAGAAATTAGTGGATTACATGAACACTCACATCGACGACACAAGTAATAAAGTATTTAAATGATAAAATAACATCTTCAAACCGCACTTACGGAAGAAATTCTGCCATTCGATACATCGTAACAGTCGTATGACTAATTCATTGCGATATCTAAGATTTAAACATTCTTCGTAATAAGATAGCCGTGTCTTATTAATAAACTCAATGGATTATAAAAAAAATCTAGATCGTTCGATGTAGGTTATGTCTGAGAATTAATATAGCTGTGTAAGAAAAAATTATCGTATGTGACAGTTTTTTTTTATTCGTTTCGTTGTCGAAGGCTTCCGTCTCTTCTTAAAAGTAACGTTGGATCGTTCATCACTCTACTCCACAATGCCGGCGATGGTGAAATTATATTATAATCATAAAGATAAAAATATTCTTATAAATACATTATAATATTATGATACCATACATTTCAGTTCTAAAATATATTAGTATTAATATTTTTAAAACCTAAGATTCATTACGGTAGCTAAACTGACAAGTTTTAACAGGATTTTCTCGCTGATATATTAACAAATTTATATTGAATGCTAAAAAATTGCTTTTATCTACTTTGAAACTGTAGTCTACCGTAATGTAAAAGTTCGACGCCAATAGGATTAGTATTTTTTGCTTGAATTTGTAGAAATCAATTAACTATAATTCCAGTTAATATTTAATAACTTGATAAGATTGTTTAGATCAAGATAATCCATAAAAACTCATAATTAATTTGTAACCTGTGTAGTTGTTGGTTGCCGGTTGCGGTTGAGTTGCTAGCACGGTTCGCTTCCCATCGCTACTCACCAGGAAGTGTACGGTAGTGGGGTAGGTTGTAACGGTATGATGCTAATTATGTTACGCAACTTAGTCAGGATGTTATAAACAGATATCTGGCATCAGAGAAATTTACGATTATATTATTTTTTAAAGAAAGAGAATAATTTCAAAAGGAAAAAAAAATATATAATAAATAATATTTTTGTCTAAAACTGCTTACCGTAATAAATATACGTTGTAAAAATGAGCTCAACCACAATTTTCGCAATATATATTTTTAAATAATTATATTACTTGAAAAATAAAAATATTAAAATATTTATTTATAAAGTATTTACAAACTAAAAAAATATTTTAGAAACAAAAACTTCCGATACCGGGAATCGAACCCGAGCCTCCTGGGTGAGAGCCAGGTATCCTAGCCACTAGACCATATCGGATCTTGACTATCTTACTGAAAATATCGCTTATATAATTTTTATTTTTTTGCATGTCAGTATGTTTTATAGAAATATATTTGTGAAATGTAAACTTTTGTATAGAATCGGCAAGAAACTCAACTACAGCTAAACAGTTTGAACATAATTGTCATACGACTTAACCATTTTGATGGTTGATTATACTTCTGGTAATCAATTAAACGTTAGAGAACACACATATACCTAAAGTAAAAATAATTAAATGAAACACTAAAATAACATAGCTCAGATTTGAACTCACATCCTTCGGGCAAATTCAATGTTTTAAGCACTCGCTCATTTCGGTTCGAGGCATATTTATATGAATATGTTATATTTATAATGATCTGGTTTTACCGATGATCTAAGAGTAGGAACTAAGTAGGTTGGTTAAATTTAACTGCAATCGTTAACTGACCTGGATGATGTGTCTCCGAAATTAACTGACCGTGTGCAGAATATTTAAATATTTTTAGAGTATGTTAATGCGTGAGTGATGTATATTAAGTCTTAAGGGTTCTGTTTAAAATATAATCGTTGTTATAATTTTTATGAATTCGTAACTAGAGTGGTTTTCATATTACAATTAATTTAAATAATATATTTAAGTGTTGTGTAGTTTTGTATGTGTCTTCGCAAAAAACAGAATTTATTAAGTTTTAAAAATGTTATCTCAACTAATATACTTGTCTTAAATTATTAATAATAATGAGAAAAAAAATACGAAAAAAAAAATCAATGCATCGACCGGGAATCGAACCCGGGCCGCCCGCGTGGCAGGCGAGCATTCTACCACTGAACCATCGATGCTCATAGTATAATTGTAAATTTTTCAATACTAATCAGACTTTTGTGTTATCTTAAGATTAATATTATAAATTGTAATACAATTTTTAATTTTATAATGTTTTAATTTGTACGAATTATTGATTTGAAACATATAGAGTGGTAGAGCAATATATTATATATATATTTTGTTTTTTAAACCATTTATGGTTTAATATACACCATAATACAAACCGTTCGTTATTTATATATAACGGATGGTTTAAAATACATTGGCAAAATTTATAAAACAGAATACGCTTTATAAATCTTATAAAGTGTGTAATTACTAATTAGATTATTAGAATGTCTGTCTCTGTTACATAATTGTAATAAAATACTCTTGTGCAAGGATCTTGTCAAATACTAGATCTTAGAAAATCTAGCTCCAGGCCGTAAACAAATAACCTAGGATTACTGCAATTCCAGAACCATTCATGGAGCATGGCGTGACGGTCCCAGGTTCGATGCTCTGATGGTCACGAGACCTCGTTTACAGCAATTGCGAATAATCACGTGTAAGGGTGATTTTATATAGGACGAGAAAGTCGAGTTAGTTGTTAATTTTAATAAAAATTTTATATAGGAGACGGCTGGGCATTCTGTTAACGATATATTTAAGAAAAATTATCATTGTAATTTTTTAAATTAATATTGTATCGAATTGATGATTCAAGTCTACTTGAATAAAGTATATTTTGTATACTTTTTTTTGTGTAGTTATTTATATTGTCGTTTGTATCGATTTGTATAATACTCACTATTTTTCTATTAAAGTGCTATAAATTTTGAGCGGCAATTAAAGCACTTAGACATAAAGCAGGCGGGTTTTTGCGACTTTTATCGACCCGACCGAGCCTTTGAACTTGAGCCCAGCGGCTATTCTAACCTAATTTCGGGTAATATATGACAGTTTAACAAATGTTGAATCTTTATATTATCATAAATGCGAAAGTAGCTCCGTCCGTCTGTTGCTCTTTGACGGCCAAACCAAAGAACGGAATTTGATGAAATTTTGTACAAAGCAAGCTTAAAGTCCAGGCGACCAACACATACAACGCAAGCGAACAAGTAGTCTTATATATTTATATATAGTTATACCTACTATTCTTTTGAATACTGCATTAATAATGATCGCTTAATTTCTCTGTAATTAAATTAATTTAATGGATTACCTCCCTTGGGTATATACTGAAATAGCACGTTTTTACAAGCTGATAGTTGGATGGAATATTAAATTTATTAACAGTAGTATAAGGCCTACACGACCTCGCATGTTTCCACTGCATATTTTATTTAGTGGACAAAACGGCACGCCGTGCTACGTGCTGGAGTTAGGACCATTTTGTATAACGTACTCGTGACGGGTTAAAGGTTTTTTTATTGTGTTAAATATTTATAACAAGAAATGTCCCATCGATCACTTTATTCCGTGTTATAGATGCAGGCGTTTTACCAGTTAAAGTATTACATTTAATAAATATGTCAGTAAAGTTTATGTAACTTTTAATAGGATTATCCGATTTATATATAATAGAAACAATATTGTAGGTATGTTGGAACAATTCCTATAATTAACCAGTTAACATTTGTATTTTTTTAATCGATTCGTCCAACAAACAGACAGACAAAATTAAAACTAATAGGTATTTTTGTTTTACTAATAACTATAGCCAGATTTACTTAACATGCAATTGGTTTGAAATCACACAGATCTTTTAGTAATATTTATGTTTAATTATAGACTAGGAACCCGCCCTGGTTTCGCACGTTTCGGTGCGTTATTAATAAAAACTATATAAATATAATTTATACTATTATAACAATTACCAATAATTTAGTTTTCTAGTGATTTTTTTTTGGAATTGGATCATTAGTTCCAGAATCCAACATAAAAAAAATAAAAAAATTACCTCTTTAAATTATTAGTATAGATGATAAAATAAATGTTCAGATTAACAAACTATTATATTAAATTATAACGAAATAGGTAACCCTGGAATTACACAATAATAGCGAATACTTAAATTAATTTAAAATTATAATGATTTAATTAAGCTCGTATAGAAATCTCTGCAATGTCTTAGTTTTCTTTAAAGTAGTTTCATTATAATAATAGCTCGGCGAAGCTACTCGAAATTTCAATACTTAGGATTGCCACACACAAATACAAAAATAAAAAATAAAATTAAATATACGCTTTTGAATCGTAATTTTAAATAATTGTATTAAACATAAAGCTAACACAAGTTTGGATCGTAGACTCCATTGAGAAGAACCAGTAAAACTCAGTAGTTATTTATTTCCAATATTTTTACTGTTACTTATACAGCTATTGGTTCTGACATCTTAGGTACTGGCAAAATTCAAGTCATATATTCTTGACACTCACTACCCGACAATGCTGAAATAATAGAACATAGACAAAATATAAACATACTATATAGCTTAACAGTCCGTACTGAAGTTATAAAACTAACCAGTAGCTTACTATTCATTATATTTATCGAATTCGATTTTGAAAACTTAAGTCAATACAGTACATCTATACTGATATAACTCTGTCTTTTTGTCTGTCGGTTGAGTATTTACGATTGAACCATTGAATAAACTTTACTGAAAATTGGTATGAAACAAACTTGAACCCCACTAAAAGACATAGGCTACTTTCTATACCTGAAACTTACGATCCCCCCCTCCCAACACGGGATGAAAAACTAGTTGTACATATATTGATAAGTATTTCTCCCACAAGAAGATATGTATGTTTATATTGTCAGTATATTTTACGGTACAGTAATTGTTTTCATATTCATTCTTCCATATTTCTTTTAACGATTCCAATATTGCTGTACAATAAACCAATTTATTTTTAAAGGTAACATTTATTATATATATTTATATGAATAAATGTCATGAAAATAAATTGAAATAAACGTAGCGCGTCTATTTTATTGGTTTTGCTATAAAATGGGGATCTTGTTGTGTATACTGTTGAGATCAAGAAACTCATTCGTTAAAAGTGCACGGAGCCACAATTTTTAGCTTATATTATATCTATATTATATAAAGTTTATTTTTATATTCATGAAATTGCTAATCGCAAGTCTTATTACGATTTGAAAAAATACGCGTAAGGTACATATATGTATGTTGTGTCTATTAGGCTAAATACATTTTTACATTAACAGCCTGCAAATTTCCCACTGCTGGGCTAAGGCCTTCTCTCCCTTTGAGGAGAAGGTTTGCAGCATATTCCACCACGCTGCTCCAATGCGGGTTGAGGGAATACCCATGTGGCAGAATTTCGTTGAAATTAGACACATGCAGGTTTCCTCACGATGTTTTCATTCACCGCCAAGCACGTGATGAATTATAAACACAAATTAAGTACATTAAAATTCATTGGTGCTTGCCTGGGTTTGAACCCGAAATCATCGGTTAAGATGCACGCGTTCTAACCATTGTGTCATCTCGGATCAGAGAGACTAAATAAACAAATAATGTTACGACATATTGCACACACACAAATGTCAAAACCAATTAATACAAAATAAATATTGAAATTAAAATACAATGAAATATTACGACAAAGCTTCAAAATTATCTAAATGATATTTCAAATTGATATTTACTTATTCTAAATTAAGTTTCTCATTTGTAGGAAAGAGACGGCATGTTTCAAATGAACAAAACGATATTAGAAAAAAAGGATATCATGATTTAGTAGTATACTGTTAATATTTGGTGTAGTATAATATTTTGTCTTCTTATGTAAAGAAACAGTCATTATGAAATTAGCGATAATAAATCATTATGAATATTTAATATATTTTTTATAGCGGCATTGGTTGTCGGGTGGGCAACTCATCCACCAATAGGTCACCACTGCCCAAAGACGTTGACGCCTTATAAAATTTTAATCATAATTTACATAAACAATGCGCCACCAACCCTGGGTCCATACAACCTTCAAACCGGAACACAATAATCTATACAAATAATAAAACTAGAGTGTCTGTTTGTAATATTAAAATAACCGGTTTTTACTAAATGCATATTATGTGTGTATACGGTACATATACCACGATAACATTTTTTACAATTTTTGTCTGTCTGTTTGTTCCGGCTAATCTCTGGACCGGCTGGAACGATTTTGACGGGACTTTCACTGGCAAATAGCTGATGTAATAAGGAGTAACTTAGGCTATATCAAAATTTTTTTGTTAAATTCAAACGCGCACGAAATCGCGGGCACAGTAAGTGCTAAGTATTACTGGCGGTAAAAAATAAATTGTCTCACTGTACATAACTATGATCTTTGAATTCAAACATCTCATCTTGTCCTGTAAATACCTACAGTAACGCCTTTGACCTCTTTGCAATGAAGACTATTAAAAAAAAAACGCCTTAAGAAAACACATCTTGCATTTTCCATGGCCGTAGTAACCTATGTAACGAAAGTAGCCTCAGTAGCCCTAACTAATTCTCTTGACATTTCCCAAGAGGGGTAACCGCGCGACCTAGTTTCTCAAGACCGTTTGAAAAATATCAACGTCCGCTTTTCTACTTCGTCTTCAGAAAATAACAGTAACTTGTTGAGACAAGGTATTGCTACGGTTAATTTTCTTTATTTATAATTAACTAATTTAAGTTCAGTTAATATTGGACTTGCAACTTTTTACTTTTGACCTAATTTTTTTTTTTTATTTGTTATAAAATAAAAAAGCATATAACACTAACTAACAACTATATGTGTACACATGGTATAGTCTTTGACATTAGTGTGATCGATTTGCGACCTTTATTGCAAGAAGGACGTAACCGAAGCTATCATCAAATAATAAAAAAAAAAATAGGTCAAAAGTAAAAAGTTGCAAGTCCAATATTAACTGAACTTAAATTAGTTAATTATAAATAAAGAAAATTAACCGTAGCAATACCTTGTCTCAACAAGTTACTGTTATTTTCTGAAGACGAAGTAGAAAAGCGGACGTTCATATTTTATTAATTTATTTTATATGTACACATAATAGCAAAGGTATAACTGTTCAGTGCCATTTTCTTCCGTGACTGTTAAAAAATAGTCATAATAAAACAGTTAAATATACAAATTCTTGTATTACGTAGACCTCAAATTTTAAATGATGATTATAGTCGAATTTCGACCACAGGACCAAGACTTTAACTAACTAGATACGTATCAGATTCCAATGCTTATATTTGTGTTGAAACTTTTCAAAATATGTAGTATCAAATATTGGATTGGTCTAAATCTTAAGATACTATATTTGAGTCAGATTCATATTATAATATAGTTGAAATTATCGCAATACTGCATTATTGTTTCGATGAAACATCTCTCCGCATCCGAATTGATTGGAACGAAAATTTTGTTATTGGATGATCAACGTGATCGGAATAATACGGACGGGTTGATTGGAGGTTACGTAAGTGATTCGTAGCAACGTGTGCAGCAGGCAAGATATATTATTATTTTTTTTTAATTTTTGTTTCTACTCTATGCTCTGTCCGTTGTATCATATTTATAATTTGATTTCTGTTATTTTAATTTGCCTGCGTTTTTTATTAATTTCAAGTAACTTTGTAACATTAACTTTTAGTTCCCTTTAGCTGATGTTAAATTTTAGGACTCAACTCAAAGGATAGGGCTTCAAGTTTGAGTTTTTGATCGAAAAATTTTCAGCAGCTGTTCGGAGTCTGTAAGTTAGAGGTGTTGTTATATCTGGTCGTGTCAGATTTGCTGTCCTATCGGATAGAGAGTCCATATGTGTTTGTACACTAAGTTCTGCATTATAATGTGTCCTCTGTAGTTGGCCATTCTCCCTAGAGAACGGCTGCCGTGCCGAACGACATTATCATTGTTATAAGATTTTAATATCGAAGAAGTACAGAATTTAGACTTAAGAATATTAGCAAGAATTTTGGAAAAGACACCAAAGGCACTGAAAACGCGTCTATGGGGACATAGTCATCTGAATAATTTATTTAATCTATATAAAATTTAAAAAAATATTGTTATCAATTGGAATTGAACTTTTATTCGATGTGGTTTCAAAACCAAATTGCAAAATAAGTTATTTTAAGTACTGTTTGTTATGTACCAAGTTTAGTTAAATAAAAAAGTTCGACAAGCATTTGTATGTCAGCCGACATGAGAACGTGGAGATCAAAACGTCTCAACACTATTATTATTGTTCTTTATCCTTAAACAATTGCACAAAATTGTATGTCTTGATAGCTGTTCATGTTGATATAATGACAGACTTGTATGTCTGACGTATAGAATATATGTATATATATATATATATGTATAGCCTAAACCAGTGGTCCAAACGCGATGAAATTTGGCACAGGAATTCCTTACGGAACATGGCGAGATGGCGATAAGATGAACAGTGAACAATTGGTAAGTTTTTTTGAAAATTTATCGCCAAAGGGAATAACATTCAGGCTAAAAGTTTGTATGGAAGTTTGTCCTTTTTTAGGTACGAAATAGTTTAGAAAATTCGGTGAATATTGGGATACTCCCATCGAGTACACGGCTAGTTGTCAAACTCAAACTTAAATTTGTTTGAGTTAAATAATTGAACGAAATCCGAAACACTTAAATATTTTTTTGCGATATATGTAATAAAAGTTTTCAATTTACATTTGCGTTATCGGAATAGTTAAGAACCGATGTAATCTTAAACATAGCCTGTTAGAAATAGTACTATTACTATATTATTTAGGTTTGCAATTACAGAAGCGGGTGAATCTTTTTCTTTTATTCAGAATACGAACAACAAATCGTATTGTTATTTCTAATTACTTCCATAGTTCTAGTGTTTTATTAAAATGGCTTGAGGCTAAGAGTGTATTGGAGTTAAAAACCGCGATGGAGTCGTTCTTCTTGTAGGTATGATGCCTTTCTGCGGAATTGGGTCACCCAGTTCATTACTTTCTTACGAGATATCGATTTTTCTCACACTCGATTTTTCTCTCACTATTCAATTTGCATTTTCTCAGACTTTCTAGAACACTGAACAATGAAAGTAATACTTTTGATTTTTTTGTCATATCTACCTAATTTATACTGAATATTAAAATCGTTATTTTACGAAATATGAATAGATACGTTTTACACATATTTCGATGTTTCGCTTTTGTTACAAAACGAAATACATTTTCTAACAAATTCGAAGCATTTGTCAAAATTCTCAATAAATTCAGCGATTAAGTAAGATAAACTGTTTGCATGGCAGAATAAATGCCCCATCACAAATCAAAGACTGCAACGGCGTTCCATTCAGCCTCAACTAGCTTCGCGAGCGGTTGACATCTAAAATTTATTAATACAAAGCCACCGGGATATACACCAGCTGCATATTGCAAGTGAGCCAGCCAGTCGCCTTGCATCCGTCGCGCGGGGTGCACGTGTGCGGTGTCATCCGTGTGAATATATTGAATACAATTTGACGTTTCAACTTCGTTGTAAAACGAAATCGATCGAATCGATCATTGACCGCATCGATAACTCATTCATGACACTGAGTGTTCCATTTTACAATTTTATCGGTTAAGTTCTGTTTGTAAACAGCGATGGGGTGATTAAATTTAGAACGTTTTGACGTGCACGATTCATAGACCAGTTTTATTTCCTTTTTCAAAAACGCGTTCCGTTCGCTATTTTGATTTTTTTCTCAAGTGGTGTTAACTATTGTGTTAGTGAATAGACTTTTTATGTGCGTTAGTGATGTTTGTCGTGCTATTATATTTGTGAATTATTGTCTTGGATTCAATCAACATGTTCGGAGTGTTCATAAAAAGGTGGAAACCAAAAAGGTACGAGTCCTATTTTTCTTGAAACAATGAGTATTGATTAGCAATAACGATAATTAAAAATATATACAATACGTTGCGAAGACAATGACAAACACATAACAGCATATTGTTTACAACTACAGATCAAAATGTGACAAGATGCAAGTCATTACTATAAATAATTTAGCTGTTCAGAACTCTGTAGTTAGATTCAATGTTATGGAATTTCAATTGAATTAGATTTTTGGACCTATTACTCCAAACTTTAGGCCTTCTAGATAAGATCTGTTTATGAATTATTGACGCTATAATATGCAATATAGGGTTGCCAAAATAGATCGATGGACTATATTAAATTGAGCAAAGTTTTCGCTTAAGTGAAGTATAATCTAATTTTTAACTATTTCGATTTGAGTTTATCATTTAAATATAACGTGTAAAATATCAATTTATTAGAACTATTATGTTTAACTCGCTATATTAACTGTATAATGTTCCTTTTAAAATTATGACTTTTATATACACATGTATACAGATTCAGGATCCAGGATTTTCGTGAGGGCCTTGACCTTCTGAGTAACTAGGGTAATTCTAAAAGGCTATTTAGAATAATAATTATCACGATCACTTCAAGATTTGTCACTCAGATGTTTTTGTGACTTGAACTCTAAGATATTTGAGCTCTCCCACTGTACACAGCGTTATTTAAAATGTATAATATTTCGTTAAATACAGATTTTTATGTCACAATTATTATTGATTTGACTTTGAAAGGTAGCTGCATTGTTTAATTAAACACCCGCTAATGGATCTATATAAGGCCGTGTGTATTATTATTCTGGATAATTGAGTTTTACTGAATATCTTGATTTTATCGATATTATCGATGCTTTTAAAGATGCTAATAAAGGCATTAATAACTTAATAATTATCGTGTAAAATAATAACGCCTTTTGTTCTTTGGTTGAGGAAATTCAATTAAACACGCAATTTTAGAATGTGATTACATGCCGGCGCCATTAAATAATGTATAAATAATAACCAAATAAAGTAGCTTGTTTTAAAATTAAGTCGTTTATGGCGATTTGTCCTGCAGTGTTTTAATCACGGAAATTGAAAGACATATTTATTTATCGCTCGCATGATTTACCTTTTTAGGTATTATCCAATAAACTCGATTTAAATATAGACGTTTTCTTGGATCTAAATCTAGTAAATTAAAAAAAATATATATATTTTAATAGTCTTTGCCTATTTTTTTAAGTTACATATTTATGATTCAATCGAACTGAACCTTGCAATTTTGATCGTCACGACTAAATTAGTTTTAAAAAATAAACGGGACTTTACATTTGCGTAATATATCGGGACAGGTGACAGCCCTAGTAATAAAGCATGTCCCTAACAATAATTACCGCGTAGGCAGAGCTATAACTCAGGGGTCACATTGAAAACAGGTCGTTCATTGCAATTGTTAGGTATATTTTAGATTTCAGAAAACAAGTAGGCACGTTATTGCTAATGTAGATATAATGTTCTGAATGTTGGTATTAGTCCCAATTCGTTCGAAATTCAAATCACTCATACTCACTTACAGTCTATACATAACCCCTAATGTAATAGAGATGAAAAATGCATTGTAATCAAGGATTGAATGACCTTTACAAAACACAGATTCATCGGTAACAAGCAAGATGAAAAAAATTAAATTAAGTTAAGATTTTTTTAATCAGTGTAAGAACTTCTTAGTAAGATTAAGAATTCTGTCTGAGAATAAAATTGTCGTTAATTTTAAATAATCAAAGCTAGTGTACGCTTAGAAGACCCTTAGATTGCTCCTTAAAATAGCGCAAATTCAAAAACCGGGACAAGTGACAACCCTAGTAAATTTAAGATAGGATTATTTCCAAACAAACACTATAAAACAAAGCTCTCCTTTAACTTTTCTAAGAAGAAATATACAAAAAAAAAAAAACATTAAATAGTATTTATTTTCATGCAGAATTTATGTAATTATTATTATACACTTCGACTCGTGCTAATTATGAGTTATGCGGCTCGGCACTTTCCCCTATTTTTCAAGTGTAACTAATCCTTACGTAGACCGCTAAAGGAATAAAAAACAAAAGTGCACTCAAGAAATACAGCGCGGAAAAACATAAACATTTTTTTCATTGCGCAAATAGTTAGACTTCGAATTTTTATCAACCAACACTTATCGTTGAGATGGCCCAGTGGATACGACACGTAGATCTTAAGCGAAGGTCGCAGGTTGAAATGCAGACAAACACTGACTCACGTTGACGAATAATGTAGTAAGACGTAACACCGTTTTAAATGTACTTGTACTGTAGAAGTACGTCTAGTACTCCTTTCATGGTTAAGTTATCGTATAACTGATGGCTATATATACTAGACAGTATTTGGACGTTGCAGCGTGACTTTATTATTATTTTATATATGACTCTAAAATAAAAATAGCCCAAGTTACTCCTTATTACATCACCTATCTGCCAGTGAAAGTCCTGCCGGAACAGACAGACAGACAGACAAGAATTGTAAAAAAAATTACTTTAATCAATGTACCGTATATGCATTTAGTAAAAAGCGGTTATTTTAATATTACACACAGACACTCCAATTTTATTATATTTATATAGATATTCTACCTCACAGGACGGTTAGGACAAGTATGCGAGAATTAATCGAACTGTGGGTTTGTCCTTATTTGTATATATATCTGTGTCATTTCCAATCACAAAAGATTGTGCATCTAGTGTTGTGCATATAATTGTGCATTCGATGCTCCTGTGCAGCTATAGTAAAGCGGATAGTAAAAGAAGTATATAGAACAGCTTCGTGGGTTTAGTGGCTTGCTTTAAGGTGTAAGGCACAGATCGCGAGGTCCACGAGAAATATATGTTCTATATTTGTACGCGCAAGAAACTTATAACATACGGAAAAAAACTTTCCTTACAGTAATGTGGTTGGCACCATCTGACGGTCGACTCTCAAACACGCGCGCTCATTGGTCAAAACATATAGCGCGCGCTTCCCCGGCTTCACGTTACGCACTTCCGTCCCTTTTAACGAAATCACTCACAGATTTCAAGAAAGCAAATATGGAAATGTTACACATCAAAAATCTATATAAGTTGTTATACATTATGTGTCTGTCTCGGAACGAATGCGTTATTTACATAAGGACAAATTGTTCTATTGTGATTGTAAAAATGCTTAGTGCAATAATGTTATTGTATTTCGCAACGCACACAGGACAATGTTTCTATAATGGTCTCCGATGTTTGCAAGTTTGCGAAATTATACCTAATATGAGCGTATAAATATATTGTGACTATTGTATAATATATTGTGTTGTTATATAAATATTTTTATAATATTTATAACAGTTTTAACTGTTGTCATATTTTTTTCGTGTGAACGTTTGATAATACGAGTATTATACACTGGAAAGTTATTCATTTTTAATCAAAATATAATGTTTTATCTTTGTGTTGGCATGTAGATTGTAACGAGAAGAACCGGAAAGTATTTAGTACCGGCAAGAAACTTAATAGTTACTACATATTAAATATTTCAAAGATAAAAGTTTTGTCAGTAAAAAGTTATAGTATCTCCCGCCACTCTAAATATAATACATAACGTTGATATTCTCTACAATATTGCTGGTGAATATGTACACAAGATAATTGCGCTGTGTGGGCAAGCACAAATGACTACTCCGTTTCCTTACACTAATAATGACAAGCGCGCAACGTGACACGACCGGATATAGCACGGTAGTGCTAACCTCCATGCGCCTTTTAATTTCAGAACGAAAAAATCTCAATAAGGCACTAACCTGATTTTGAATGCCGGACCTTGGGATCTCCTGTCTTATAAGCTAGCCACTAGAGAAAGTATATAAAATAAATAAAAATATATTAAAATAATGAATTGTTAATGCAATTTATGTTTATGTTACAATTTACTTAAGACGTACGTTACGGGAATTATTTGTTTTCGAATATCGTGAGAGTTATGATACACATAGATTACCGTGGCAATGAAGACAAGAAAAAAAATATTTACGTAATAAATTAATCAGTTTTTATATTTTTCGGTTAAGTACACACCTTTAGCATAACGTTTAGGGGCGTATAAGCCACAGCCGAGATGGCCCAGTGGTTACAACGCGGGCATCTTAACCGATTATTTCGGGTACAAACCCAGGCAGGCACCACTGAATTTTCATGTGCTTAATTTGTGTTTATAATTCATCTCGTGCTCGGCGGTGAAGGAAAACATCGTGAGGAAACCTGCATGTGTCTAATTTCAACGAAATTCTGCCACATGTGTATTCCACCAACCCGCATTGGAGCAGCGTGGTGGAATATGCTCATACCTTCTCCTCAAAGGGAGAGGAGGCCTTAGCCCAGCAGTGGGAAATTTACAGGCTGTTTATGTAAGCCACAGCAAACGGTTATTGAAATATCTACTTACGTAATTATACATGGCCAAAAAATTCTTTTTAATATTAGACACGCGACAAAAACACTTATTGCGCAAGTGTCGCTTGACCTGTTGGCCAGTGTCCAAGTATTCCAGCGATTCATTTACAAGCTTCAATTAAATACTTCATGATTCAAAAGTTTTGGCATATCGTTGGCACTGATTTACGAGCGGTTAACTTAATGGAGATATCTTGTTGGAAATAATTAAATTGGTATAACTTTATAATTAACACAATTGTGTCTTTACAATGGACATAATAAAGTTTTAATAAAATTAATATGGATGCGACTTTGGTTGATTAATTTTATATGCGTCTTCGTGTAGCGAAGCCTTTATTTTACCGAACAGAAATACTTTGTACTGATGAAGTATATGAGCCGAGATGGCTCGGCGGTGAAGGAAAACATCGTAAGGAAACCTGCATGTGACTAATTTCAACGAAATTCTTCCACATGTGTAGTCCACCAACTCGCATTTGAACAGCGTGGTCGAATGTGCTCCAAACCTTCTCCTCAAAGGGAGAGGAGGCCTTAGCCAAGCAGTTGGAAATTTACAAGGTGCTAATATATGAAGTATAGTTTGAAGAATGAGTTAGCCAGTGTAAAAACAGCACAAGGAACATCTTAGTTCTAATAGTTGGGAGCGCTGTTTTACGACTTACAAGGATTGTTTAATTAATTTCCAACAGCGCCAGTGTCTAACGGTGATGTCGATCCGGTGGACAATTTGCCCGAATGACTTCCCATCCTAAATAATCGACAACATTATCAAGAAACTGCTCTTGTTTACAACAATTCCTTTTTGTATGAAAACAGTTAAATTGGGATAATTTGATTAAGACAGCGGGTTCATCATACAATTATACTTAAGATGAAAATGGTTTTTGGTTGTATAAGAGGCGTTGGGTGATGAATATTACCTGACATTAAATGTTTGAGATGAAAATGACCTAGGTCATAAGCTAGGTATATTCAATACAATAACCAATGCAACGATGGAAGGGGATGATTAACAATTAGTCATAAGAGTACGCATGTTCCTTTTGTCATATTCCCTTATAATAGTTAAAAGGGGATTCCCCTATTCGTGCATTAAAATCTTTTATTTGTGTATTCTTGAAAAATGTTATGCCATGTTGACGTATTTATGTTTTAGTGATTATTTTTGGTCAATACCAATGAGACGCGGTGACTCATTGCTTAGAACACGTTGATCATAATTAAAGGTCACGGGTTCAGATCCGGGCACTTAGTCTTTCAAGTGCACGATTATGTCTTTAGTATTCATTTAACGACGCGATCTGTTTATCACAAAATAAAGCCCAGTGTTCACTCTCACACAGATGAGACTGAAATTCCAAGTAGTTGCCGAGAAAAGATGGATCTTCATCCAAAATTTACGTATTATGGGTTGGAAATTAATCTATTAATATTATAAATACGAATGTGACTCTGTCTATCAGTCTGTTTGTTACTCTTTTACATCCGCAACAGTGAACCAAATTTGATGAAATTTTGCACGAAGCAGGCTTCAACTCCAAAGGAGTATAGGCAGAGAAGGGACATAGGCTACTTTTTAACCGATTTCAAAAAGGAGGAGGTTATCAATTCGTCTGTATTTTTTTATGGAAACCTGACGACCAGCCCTTACAACCAGCCCGTCAACTAATATATAATATAGTTCCAAATAGAACATAGTATTCGTTGTTGGATCTTGATAACTGTGTACACTATATTTATGTAAATATTTTATAAATATTAGTTTAGATCAGCAACTAAGATTTACAATTAACAAAAAAAAAAACATTAGAAAATCCCATTCAGCGCAAAACAATTTTAACAGCAAGTACAATATTAATATTAAGATATAAGTTAAATTAAATTAGTATGGTATGTATATAATTGTAATATATTGCATAATTATATATAGAGGAAAATATAAACGAAACAAAAAACTAAACAAAGGTCTAGAGAGTTACAAGGTGAAAATTACACCTACATCATATTTACGATTTTTTACTTGAAATTGTTTACAGTCGTGTTTTTTTTAATATAAATAGTATTTATACTTAAATATAAAGATGTTTTTATACGAAGCTATATAATCCACATGAGTGACGGCGGTTAGTGGATGACTTTATGCAATTAGTGGAAAAATCTATTCATAGTGTGCGGGGCAATGAACTATAGCTTGAACAACATAAAATACAATGGGCGCTTAATTAAGAAACTTCATTTGTTTCTCCGGTACGGTGAGAATGTTTTTATTATTATCGACGAAAATCCCGACCAATACCGTCGACGGTATTCACTGTTGCATATACATATAACAACCAATCAATGAATTGCATTTTAACAAATATTGTCAAAGTACAATAATAAAATATAAAGTATTTATATGATCAAGTTAAGAAAGTCAATATTCGTGATTGTTTGAACATTTCGTGAAGTATGCAATTGAATGAAATAAATAAATAAAAAAAAAAAAAAAAACAATTTAATTAATCGATTTTTGTTGATTCAGTTTGATTGAAAGTACTAATTTGATTGAGTCTTTTCAGACGATTGAAATCGTTCTCTTTTTACGTAGTTTTAGGCAATTTTATTATATATTATAAAATCTGTACTTTAGTATTATAAATGCGAATGTAACTATCTTTTTGTTTGGCTTTTACCGTCCACAGATAACCCACGGAATAGATTTTGATAAAATTAGGTGCAAAGCAAGCTTGAGCCCCAAAGATGGACATAGCTACATTATTCAATCTTTGAGCGGGTAATTTTGCATAATCCGCAATATTAAAACAAACAATTTTCTTCACAAAATTAATTCCAAGCGGACGAAGCCGCGTTTGCATCTAGTCGTATATATTCTACGTTTGTTACAACGTACTAAAGATATTAGCGTAAAAGACGTTTAAGAATGTCCGATTTGAGATCACATTAACACGAAACATTTAATTTATAAGGCCGTAGATACATTTTATTATAGTTTGTTAATTTTTTTATTATCAGTAAAACTGTTACAACGTCATAACAAATACATATAATATATGAATTGCCTTATCATAAACATATTTAGCATTCACACGTACGGGTGACCCATTTACTTATATTCCGACCAAGGGACGAGTTTGTCGAGATTCTTGTAAAATTAATTAAGTTCCGTTATTCTGAATTCGAGTATCACATAACAAACCTCTTTTAACAAATAAAAAAAAAATAAACAAATGTCAACCTCAGAACAAAGAGTTAGCATGGAAATTGTATGATAAAATTTTCAGTTTAATACAATATATTTTTTATATTTAAAATATAATTTATATATATAGTCTTATATGAAATTATAAAGACGTAAAATTTGTCTGTCTATATATAGGGGTTGATCTCTAGATCTAATGATCCAATTCTAATTTTTTGTTTCGCTGGAAAAAGCTACTTTACTCCTGAGTGCTGTATATGGTATAAACTATTAACAGTATTTATATTTTAATAATAAATCCATGCAGGCAAAGCCGGGGCGGGTCGCTAGTGGTATAATTTCGTGTTAATGAATACTTATAAATATGAGTTTATAGCTGACTTCTTTTTGTGTGAATTCTTTGAAAACTTTGCCGATTATAAAATTATTTTAATATTTCTTTCTTTGTAATTAGCTATCAACATAAAGATACATAAAATATTTTAAAATATTTCCTAATAATCATATCATTATTAATAAAAAAAACGTGTTTAGAAACAGTTTCGTTAAAGGTAATAATTAAGTTATTTGCATAAATTAATTAAAAAGACGATTTTTATGTCAATAAAATATGATCGTATAAAATATTTTCTTTATTCTATGGGACTTATGAATATATAAATAAATCAAAATATATCGAGTAAGTTCATAAAAGCGATTTTGATTCGGAGTAGATTCTACCGAAAAGAAGAAGAAACTCCTTAGTTACTCGATATAGATATAGTCATACAGTAGAACTAACAGCTTATATATATCACTGCTACGATCAAGCATACTCTTCTGGGAAGAAGGCTTGAGGTTTTTTACGCCACGCCACATTGCGAGTAGGCGGGTCATTTCGATCCACACACAGAATAGACATTAATCCTAAATAGTATTATACGTGAAAGTTTGTTTGTCAGCTTTCGCGGCTTAATGTCTCAGTGGATCTTCGTGAAATGACAGGAATAGCTTGAAACACGAATACCGTAAAGGTTTTATGGTATGCTGATAAAACAATGACCACGAATGTCGAGTGAGTAACGTGGGGCCAAGACTTAGTGTGATATACCTAATTGACACTGATGAAACGACTTCTATTGCAAACTTGTATTTTTATATAACTATAAATGTAAACATTTCAATAAACGTATCTGATTTACAAGAAACATAAATTTAAAATAATATCTAAGTTTATCTTTCAAGATTATTCTTTATATAGATTATATTTAAAAGTAATGGTAAATGTGTCTTGATGGGCCATCAAGACGCGTGCATCAGCAATACTGCATTTTCATGTGCTTAATTTATGTTGATAAATCATCTCGTGTTCGAAGTTGAAGGAAAACATCGCGGTGAAACCTGCATGTATCAAATTTCAATAAAATTCTGCCACATGTGCTTCCACTCGCACATGATCAGAGTGGTGTAATAAGCTCCAAAACTCGTCCTCAAAGGAAAAAGTCATTAGCCCAGCAGTGGGATATTTAAAGGCTGTTACTTTCATATCAGTGTGAGTCAGGAAGTTAGCAGTGATCTCGCTTCAATAGTTTACGATACTATCTCCTGAGCTGTTGAATAGTCTTGATATTTGGCGCCGCACCGTGGCCTTAATTCTACCAGGGATATATAAGAGCATATAATAAAAACTTATTAAAAATAATAAGGAATAGGCTTTTACTTTTAGACAATCTCCAATAACGATGCTGTATTCATCCCAGATAAGATGATGGATAGATCTCACGGTTTCGTATTTAGTGTGACTAAAATTGATGTACATTATCAAATACTGTTAATCCAACTAATAATTGACTTCCATTAAAACCAATTGTTAGTTTTTTTATCCACGTTTGCAACATCGAAAACACGATCGTGTACTTAATTTTTTTTTTTCAATTTCAAACCTTATATCCATGTGATAGGGTTCGAAGTTTATCCCATTAAATAATGTAGGTGAGGTGTCAAAGATTATGAATGGCAGATTTTTTGCGATGGCTATTAATTTATTATATCGATACGGAGATCGTTCTCTTTATATATTTTTTACTTGTAGTGCAATTAGGCTGTTTTAAACTGTCGATTTCAACAATCGCTTGGCGTTCGTTCTTTGGATAGAGATATCGGAGTTTGGAATGCTTTGATGAGAAAATCTTTAGTCTGTATGATCTATAGTGTTTACGTTATTTTCCTATACGTTAAGTTTAAAGTTATTTGAATTGTATTTTTTGAGTTGATTTGTATCAAGATTATAATAAAGTAATTGTCGTCCGCTTTGCCCGCGTTTCAGGGTTTGCTCGTAAGGAGTTAGGTATATAGAAATTGGTTTCAGTATCTTTGACAGACAGAGTTACTTTCACATTTATAATATTAGTAAAGATGTAAATCTACAACTGGTTCTAAAAGTTCCAAAGTTGATTGAATAGAAAATAACCTCATAAGTTACTGTGTTCCACGAATTACACATATAAATCTCATGAAATTCAATTAATATATTATCCTGCATAAAAACCAAAACAGTATGTATGTGCTCTTTACTACATGTAATTTTAATTTTTTTTTTTTAATATTCTTGACTGAAATAACATTCGTTTCATACCCAATTTGAATGCTAGCGAAATGAACGAGGATTTAAAACGGATAAAATATAAGCCGAGAAAATGTCAACGTGGGCTTACGACGATTAATAGTGGAGATTTTTTGCTGTGTTGCAGTTTTCGTGACGTAAAATATTTTGGCGTCTACTATGTTTAAATCTGCGTTTAAATGATGAGTCAGGTTTTAAACATTATCACCAAGAAGGGTGACAGTTTGAAAAGTTTTTTTTTAAGGGCGGACATAGGTGGGTTGACTTTGTATTTTTAAATGTTGAAAAAGGGTAATTTACTGAGTTTCTGGCCGGTGCTTCACGGTAGAATCTGCATTCCGAACCGGTGGTAGCTCCACTTAATTTAGTTTGTTAAATGACGGCTCAAAAGTGCTTGTTAAAGCCTACTTGAATAAATTATAATTTGTTTTTGATTTTTTTTTTATTTTAATCTTTCTATATACATATATATAAGGTTTAATTTTGTCATAATGGTGACGAAATAAAAAAACTACACTTCATTTAAGTTATTTTTAACAAGTATATTTAACTATAGAATTAAGTTTGTCAGTGTATATATAGTGCGCTAATAAGTTACGTAAGATATATTATAGTTTACTTTTGTGTTTCATAAAGCAAGTTGTCGACCGTGGTTTCCCTCGTGATTCAGGACTTAGTCATCTCTTAGGTTGTTCAAGCTTGCTTCATAAGAAATTTCACCATAATCGAATTAGTGATTTGGTCGGCAATGCGTAACAAAAGACACACAGACAGACACATGTAGTAACTTTCTCATTTATAATTTTAGTATATATTAATTAAACTGACGTTACTAATTTTATTAAGATTGCCAGATTAAAAAAAATAATTAAAATAAGAAAATTCCATGTGTCATTGTCCGCTGTCATTTATAGTGATAATATTTTAAACAAACTTATCCATATCTGCTTACTTATCAAAAAGCCTTACCACATCACGTCTGTTTCGATAACTTGTTATCGTATTTTTAGGCTTTATCTAACGTTGAAGTGATTGAACTTATTTAAATTAGATCTTCATACACATCGGCCATTGACCTATTTATTGTATTATTATTTTTTAACAATTAATGCAGTTTAAGCCAGTTACACATAAGTGATTCTGTAAAATATTGCAAACACAATAGGGTCTGGTGACAATACAATCTAAATTTTATTATATATATTGTAAGTTGTTCGAAAGGCTCGTCAAATAAAAGCTGTAGGTATTTTATTTATCGTATTTCTTTTTATATTTGTAAAAACACCGGTGTGGATCGGGTTTTATGTTTAGTTTCAATATTTCATTCCACACATACTAACAATTGAAGTAATTATCAATACTAATATTGTAAAATAGAAATGATCTTTGTCTGTGTGTCTGTCTTTCGCTGTTTCAAGATCAAATCACTGAATCGAATTAGATAAAGTTTGGTATGAAGCTTGAATTCCAAGGAAGGTCATAGAGTTCTTTCTTGTATCTAACACTTGATAACCAACCCCCTAAATCGCGAGCAAATCCACGGACGATAACTTGTATTAAATAAATGCTTGAAAAAATGACAAAAATGCGTTTAGTAATATTATAGGAATAACGTGAAAGAAAGTAAAATATCTTGTTATGATTTAAGATAAGGAGGTCATTGACAAGGTCCAGTTAAGATCACTTTTACACCGAATTATGTATCACGGATTCATCAGACTCACTAGTCTTAATAACATTAAGGTGTGTTCACACTTAATCGCAATAACGTTTCCAATGTGATAAAATACGTTTTTCAATTATTTTTTTAAATGTTTTTTGACAATAAAAGATCAATGAAATGTCACTGGTGACAATCAATTTTGCTTTTGAAGAGACTAGTTCACTGTAAGCTTAGTAAAGCGTAACAGTAAATAACAGTTATTTCAACCGTTTCGTTATTAATCCTAATGCGCTACGGTAATTTAACGTTATTTATTATTGTTAAAAATGTAAGGTTTATAAATAATTAATTTGAATTTTCGTGTTTTAGTAAATGATTCAATTATAATTGACATTTAAATTTATGTTATAATAAAAACAATAAATTTTATAGAATAGTATGTAAAATGTTTTGCTCTTAATCTTTTTAAAATTTAAATTTCGTTTTTATTTTTATCAAGTAATAAATTAAGTATATGTAAATTAATGACTTGATAGAATTACTGAAAACAAAAAACATTTTAATATTCAAATAGTTTCAATTCTATGCTTATTTTTGTACTTTAATATTAGTAATAGGTGGTGGTGGGAATGGTAGCTACACCAGATATGTCAAACCATATAAAATGTTACAATAAATTATATATATAAATAAGTAAATAAATACTTATATAACATTTTAGTTAGAGATACTAAAACATGTATTTTAATACCTTTAAGAAAAAAACAAGTTTGTAGATAATGGCTTGGTAGAGACCGATTGTAATGTAATATTAAAATATACTTATATTCGTATTATACAGCTAGCCTGAAGATACAAAGCGTAATTAAGTATAAAAAAAATGTATTGAAAATAAAATACAGTGGTGTGGACGTCGCTTAACGTACAACCGTTCGAAGTATAGTCTGTCGCCAAGATTGACTGACCCGTTTATTTTATTACCGTGAAAGTGACGCCGAGTTTGCAATTTAAATCACGTTTGCAAGTGACATTGTTTCACTGATTACATTTTATAATACGACAAATTAATGTAATATTTCCTTAAAAGAGCACACAGTGAAACTAACAGCTTTTCAATGTCTCTTCTTATAACGCAGAACGTTTGGCATAGACACATGTGTTAAATCCCACACGTACATGTTTCTTGGCAATTTTCTCCTTCACCGACGAACCAGGAAATTAATTTTAAACACAAATTAAACAATTAATGTGTTCTAACCACTGAGCACAGAGCCATCTCGTCTGAAATGTTTATCTTTGTAAAGCTTATAATAGGATTTGACATCATTTATAAGTGTCATTGTTTATTTGAAGGGATTAATGATTAGAAAAATATTTATAATAATGAGTATTGTTCTCTCTCGCCAAATTTCATTTCAATCCGTTGAGCTGCATACATACTTTCGTATTGATCATAAACAAAAAATAATAATATGTTGATAATATTTTAAAACAGATTATTATTGAAAACCAAGATATAAGCTGTATAATTAGAAGCATTACTTGAAAACATTCCGTCTATTTGTAAACCGAAATTACCAATCGATGTAAAAGCTCGTGAGATCAAACCTTGTAATCGGTTTTATTGTAATAACAATACATAAGAGACCAGACATAACAGTATTAGACAAAAAAAAAACCCGTTTTATATTCGATATTGTAGTAACACACACACCCTATCCGGTACCCACAGTGAAAAAGTTATGAAATACATAGAAATCGCCACTTTAATGAAAAAATCGGCCAAGTGCGAGAAGGACTCGCGCACGAAAGGTTCCGTGCCATTATCTATAAAAACGGCAAAAAACATGTCTGTTGTATAGGAGCAAATAAATATTTATTTTATTGTGTATTTTATATATATATGTATTTGTTGGTATAGCGGTAACAGAAATACATCATCTCCGAAAACTTCCAAGCGTCTAACTATCACGGTTCATGAGATATCCGGTGACGGACAGACGGACGGAAGGACAGTGGAGTCTTAGTAATAGGGTCCCATTTCATCCTTTGGTTAATTACAGTAAAAAAGTATCAATATTTCTCACCAGCACAGACATCCCAAAAATATTTAAGACCAATATTCCAACACCCACTTTGTCCGAATGCCTAACTCCACTTTCGAACTTCTACAAAAAGCTTACTAAACACCACACGTCTCGCTCGAAAGTTTCTCACATCGTCCTTGTCAATTTATCATTTATAAACATATCACACCCAAACGTGAGCCAAGAGCAATCTCGTATGTCACCCCTGTGAAAAGGTATAGAAAAAAATAGATACCAAAATAATAATAATACTGGTGAAATTTCAGATCCACGCTGGGCAATCTAAATCACTAATTTTATTATAGTATAGTATATTATATACCCTGGGTATTGTAGTGCACATGTGTTAATATGTGTGTACAAATACAGGCCTCGTCTATCCCTTCAATCTCATAGTCCGATGTCGCAGCCATATCTATAGTCCCTCAAGTGAGACAGTAAATGTCGTCCTGCTATCGTTCTCCAGCAATACTGTAATTTGAAAGCGTTATTAAACTCCACTGTCAGCTGCCAACACGTCGACTATATTTTTTAAGTTATCTATTTAATAATTTTTCTTTACATGCATTTTAACCTGCTTTCGAAATAAATACAAAATTGTTATTATTCAATGTCGTTATAATAATCTAAAAATAGTTACATTTTATTTATCTAAGATTCCTAATGCATGTAAATTACCCTAAAACATCGTAAAACACCCTCTAAGTCATTACTAATAATGTATCGTAAAATGTAACACAATAATAAAGATTACAATAAAACGGAGCCCGACGCCATTTTGGATACGCGCCAAGTTACATTTGAATATGAAACTGTCAAAATTAACTAGGCCCTTCTATGCAGTTCACTGTTCCTCTTCCGGAAGCAGTTTAACACGAAATAGAGGAGGCGGGAGAGCTCATCTTATTTGGTTTCCTTTCTAAATTAAATGCATTTGTATGGAATTGGTGCAATGTAAGTATTTTGAATGGAATATTCTTTTAAAAATGATTACGTTAAATTTAATTCAACGACAGCCATCTTTAAGGAAGTCTAGTCAAGTGCGCAGGAGATATTATATTGCACAGGTGATAAACACAGGTGCACATTCAGAATCCGATCACATGATTTTCGAAATGTGTGGCTTCAGGGGATCAGTTGAACGGGACGTATACCTACTATCCAAAACAGAACGGAATTTATTTTCCAAATCGGTTCATAAAATAACGTTTAACGTTATAAATTAAAATAAGTTTAAGTATCAAACATAAAAAAAATTAATATTTGAGTGGTATCGTGGGACACCCGGTTAGAAGGTAATTATATTCGCTATATATATAAGGTACGTATTAAATAACAAACAAAATAAAATTAATGAACATCGTGTGAAACTAATTAAAAGACAATGACAAAATTGTTATTTAAAATCGCGTGTGAATTAGAAAAAATAAACACAATACCAGAAAATATTATTTTTATATTAAACCGTAGAAAATAGAAATAGAGAAGGACACGTTACGTGAAGATTTCTGTCAAATCACTCTACCGTAAGCCGCGTTAAAAGTTTTTCGCGTTTAGACCGTTTAAAAAGAACAACCGAGTACCTAACATACTTCTTTTTTAAGACGGTTAATAAATGCGCCAAGAAGACGGTATTGTGTAGATGTCTAAATAAAGCATACAGTGGTATTATTTACTGTGATTATAAAAACAATATATTCCTGATATTTAACTACTACGATTTACAACTATTACACGGCTCAATCAAGGATACAGGGAGTGCAAAAACGCCTCGCCGATCAAGTCATTGTGATAAAGTCTTCGATCATCCGAGAGACGCCCTAGACCATCTTATACTCATTTGGGGGGAGTGGAGATCGCCAAACTAACACTTTCAGTCCGGGGGCTTGTCGTGCTCAAGACGGGGCTGTATATAACCATATATGCATTCAAATAAAGTCAAATAAATACAGGATAACATATCTGTCTACCCACAAGCGTTAACGTGTCTATGACAAAGCGAATTCTTTCCTACATCAGAAAGTAACACCGAAATTATTCGACTTGTAGAAAGTAAGATAAATTAATATTGATATGATATCACTGTGCCCGAATTGAGAGCAGGCAAGGCGTGATGTTGATAAATGATAGAATATAACAGAGATGTAGGCGGAATGTTAGATAAAACGTTTTACATGCAAAGTTTGTTTAAGCCGCGAGATACTTAACAGTAACAACCTCGTATCTAACAACGATCTAATTATTTCATATTTGACTTTAATTGCGTAGTGACGCAGTACTTCGTGATGTATGATTGTATTCATCATGTAATATTGTTTATTAGAGGGTATAATAAAAAAAAAAATCGCCACAAATGATAAAACTTTAATCGAAAATAGAAAATGTTGAATCCCGGGGTCTTTTAGGAGGAAATAATTACAATAATTCTAGAAATAATACTATTCATCGTATTTAATGCTCAGAGCAAAAGTACTTAGTATTATAGTGTTCTGCTTTGAAAAGGTTTTTGTATATAATATTATTAGATATAAGTAACTACGTTGCACAGTATCACACGCATTAAATTTAGAATGTTTACGTAACAAGCATGAATTTCATCTGCTTTTTTTAATAATAAATATTGAAGTACTAAATGCTTAAGGCTCTCTTGTTCTTCAATCTAAATTGGTCGATCAAGTCTCATCAATATAGTTTTAATGTTTCTGAAAAAGATCTAAGAACGTTCTGTATAATACTTTAGAATAATTCAAAGTAATAGATGTTTTTTTTATTACAATTAATTAATATAAAAGATTGTTCCCTTCGTTTTCCTAAATAATGTATTGTTCGCAATCGTTGAAGATATATTTCTACGTCTATATCCACAGACAAAAAAACAATAATGGTAGTTACCGCGTGTTGACTAAAAGTGGTGGAGTAATGACGAGAGGACGATTACCTAACGAGCCGGTATGAAGCAATGTTCGACGTAGACATAATCTAGCCTAGATATTAACCTGATTTGCATACCCCGTTTACTCTCAACGGGCCATTTATCAGGGTTGTCAATGATTTGACAAAAAATAATAATTAAAAAATAAAAAATGTCACAATCTAGATGGTCCAGTAGTTAGACGCTTAAAGTTTAACTGAAGATTGCTGGTTCAAATTGTACCCGTACCACCTGTATTTCTCGGGTGAGAATCTGCCACATGTGTTACAAGTGAAACTAATACACATAAGCATGATCATGCACTTAAATATATTCTGTCATATATAATAACATTAAATATAGCAAAGTAAATAACGTACATTTAATTAATTATATTTGAAATTATTTTTAAGAACAAACAATACACGTGTGACAACCCTGTATGTCCAATACATTAACACAGCTTATAATGAGACATGCTTCTATATTTATACACAATCTATCAATAACCTGGTAAATTGTGGCATTAATTACTTTTTATTTTAAAATTTAAAAAAAATATATAGACTAAACTAAGATTAAAAAAGCATATTTATTGTTTACCCAAAATCTTAACGACACGTTACCGAACGACAATAAATGTATATATTTTTAATTAAATAATATTCATTCTCATACCGTAACCACGAGTAATAATCCGTAATATCTACAATTTTAACGTACAAATAAATAACATTATTATATGATAATTAATAAAAATAAACCAGTTACACTTCACAAAAGGCCACAAAAATTAATGTGTCAGAATAGATTTGTTCAATTGCCCGTATTAAACGATTATAGATTTAAAAAAAAAAATGCGTCATTGACGTTCCATTACTTGAGTGTATATACGTGAGTCGCATGCGTTTTATTTACAAGCCTAGTAGTAGTGAGTTTAGTAAAATTGCAAGACTAATTAAATGTCACCGGTCGTACTCCGGGTTCACTTTTAGGTTACGTTCAGAGTTTATGTTGGCGTACATTTAAATGAACTCAATTAAGGATTCTGCTCATGTCGATTGAGAATGACTCGTTGACATTTCCTTCGATAAAATCTGAACTACTACGGAAGTCCTCTCGTGAGATTCGAGGTCGAATAGCACAGTTAAATGTCTTTAAATAGGTTTATGATATAGGGTTTAACGATGAGTCTACACGTTCAAAGTTAAACATTTCTTGTTACCCAGAAATGTTAATTAGCAGTCGTGAGATAGTAAATTTTTAGTCTAATTGCTTTCATTACTTACTGCCTTGAAATTGTTCGTTATTTCTTGCCGACTTTCCTTCCGAAATTTTACGATTCACGTATTTTATTATTATACGAGAAATATTTTGTTTTGTAAAAAAGTTTGTTGAAACAAAACAAAATACAAACAGCAGTGAGAAAACTCTGTTAGTACATACAAACCGATATGGCCCAGTGGTTAGAAAACATGAATCTTAATAGAAGATTGTATATACATAACATTTATGGACTTCGTTTGTGTTTATCATTCATCTCTTGCTCAGCGGTGTAGGAAAACATCGTGAGGAAACCTGCTTGCGTCGGGTAAACTTACGTGACATTCGTGTCCCGATTTTGAGCAGCGTGTTAGAGTAAGTTCTAAACCAAAGAATATACAGGCTGTTACTTTTTTAATAGGTAAAACTTATAAATAAAATTACAGTGGCTTTTTCTTGAGTTGATAATATTTTACAGTCTCATTTCAAACTAGAGCGAACACTTGTGATAAAATATGGTTACGTTTGTTTATTTATCCCTCGAAAACCCCTGATTCCGATCGTTACTCCGTTATTACATTTATTTCCCCGTAAATCGAAGGATTATTTGCCAATTGGCAGCACTATTTCACTAAACTGTTTGTTATCTGATTTATGTCTTACGATTGCTACAGATTGCCTTTTCGTCTGTTATTCTGCATTCCATTGATGCTGAAATAAACTGGGACTGATTATGAAGTGATCAATATTAGTTTAACTTTTACTTGGTGGGGGAGGGGGGTGTAATTCCGTCTGGATAGATATCACTAATTATATACAACGCTAAGCAGAAATACTTAGTATTGTTGTGTTACGGTTTGAAAGGTGAGTGTGAGTTCTTTCTTTCCAAGGTTATGGCGCACTGACGAACGACGAGGATTTGTTAAAATTTCTCACAGCGCCAAAGTCAATGCGTAGTGGTGGCCCATTTGACCGTCAGCCTAACTATTTAATAAAATAAAATAAAATAAACATTACAAAATCGTAAGTTTCCAATGACATTTTTTTTGTTAAAATTTTTGTTTTTACATTTTATTTTCTCCATTCAACTTAGAGTTGACTGGAAGAGAACGCCTTTTAGCATTACATCTTTGCATAATTTGCGCAAATAAAAAAAGTAAACAGTACACTAACAGCCATGAATGTCGGTCAAGGAGAGGGCTTGGTTAATTCCGCTACACTGCTCGAGTACAGGTGGACGTATGTATGTATATATCTACGTACGGCGGAGTTACATCAAACACATGTAGTTTACCACACGATTTTAAATTTTTTCCTTTATCATCGAGCAATATTAAATTATGTAGAAACTAAGCACATAAAGGCTTCAATAGTGCTTCCTGGGGCTTAAATATTTTGTATATTTACTTATTTTATATTACAGTATCAAATATAAATTCATATTAAAACATACCTATAAAACAATATTATATCTAACTACGTATTAAAATTAGATATACATAAATAAAGCAACAATAACACGTTAAAAGTAAAACCCATTCAAATTAAAATATTACGTACTAGCAACCCGCCCCGACTTTGCACGGATGAAATATTAATAAAAATTCACATTATACACATATAATTTACACCCAATAGTACTCTGGAATAATATACCTACCGGTAAAAACATTTTTAGAATTTGATCATTAGTTCCGGAGATTACGCACTACACACAAACAAATGTTTCCCCTTTATAATATTAGTATAGTTTTCTATATTCTACACAAGACTTTGGAGACTGTCTCGTGTAGAATATCCGTTTTTGAATTTAACAAGAATATATACAGTATCAAATAGAATAAATCTATATTATTATTTCCAAAACCGCAGCAGTAAGCTAGTACAAAACAACCCAAGTAATCAATCTAGCAACAAACAAGATAAAACAAAAGCTACCGAGAATGCAAAACTACGAATTGAAATTGAACTCGACAAACATTGTTCCGACAAAGTCGTCGTCAGCGAGTACAGTTAATGTGCATATGAATTTCTACATCTATTCATTGAATAAATTCTTTACGCCCCGACCTTGGCATTGAGCATGAATGCACTCGAACTATATGCCAAACTATCGGCATACGTAATGCCAATTGTTGCGCTGTGTCAATATATTTTAGACCGTAATAGAATGATTTAGAGTAGATTTTCGTATGCAACTATCAATTTCCGTTTCTAGAAATTGCAGTCATAGTTATTTATAAGGGATTTGTGGGACGAATTAATTAGTCTCAGATATTTATAAAAAATAGTAAGTGACTAGTTTTTGCTTGCGGCTTCGCCCGCGTGTTGGGTAGGGGTGTCTGATCGTCACGTGTTACGTGTAAAAAGTATGTGCCTTAGTCCTTTCATCAAATCATTCGGGTTGTTAAGCTGTGAAAGTGACTGACCGCGTTATTGTAGCATTATAAGACTAGTATATAAATATTAATAAAAAAAAAAACAAAATAAATAGATAATGTTTTGTTCATAATTTAAGAATTATAATAAAAAATAGGGACTTTAAATAGTGTTCATAAATAACAAAAAATCTAATTATACATTATTCAAGTAGACTTTTACAGCGACTCTAGAATCCTCATTTTACAGAACCGTATTAAACGTAAAGGTAACACCGGAAAATTCGGAATGTTGATTCCACTGAGGAGAATCGACAAGAAACTCAGTAGTTACTCTCCAATATTTAGATACAAAGTTAAGTCAGTTACATAGAATTAAATTTATATTATATATTATGCCTGAAAGCCAACAAGTAACCTAAACTAAGCCCCGATATCCTAAAAGAGAAACACGTCGCTAACATGACAGTCCCGGGTTGGATACATTCCGTGGCCTAATCTTGTACCTCCTAACGCTTTACGCTTGAACAGAGGGAAATAGCACTATTAATTATTTAACAACATTACTGAAATTTTTGTTTTGAAAAATACAATGATCGATTTCAATGAAGTCAATAAACTCAATCACGCTTAACTTGACAAAAGTTTCATTTTCTATAAAATATGACTAGAATTTTATATATTTAATCACATTGATATTAACAGTTACATGTGACATTGAACGGAAACATATACTTAATAATTATTAATAGTTTTATCGTGGAATTCATATTGTTATCAAATTTATATTTCCGGCGCGTCCTACGTCTGCGTGTTCTTAGTGACTCAATAAATTATGAGTTGCGGTTCTGTCATTAAAATGTTTTGATAATTTTCAAGGGGTCGATATAATACTTCTATACTAATATTATAACTGCAAAAGTCTCTGTCTATCTGTCTGTCTGTCTGTCACAGTCAAACTACTAAATCGAATTTGGTGAATTATGTTATGAAGCAAGTTAAAATTTCAAGGCCGGACTACTTTTTTGTTCTCTAATATTTGGCGACCTGCTACTAAAACGCCAGCGAAGTCGCAGACGATAACTTAATTTGTACAAGTACCAGCAAAAAGTTCATCTAAATTGATTAGGCTTTTTTAATTATTTGAACAAAAAATATTTGAATTAAGGAAATGGCTACTGTACTTATCACGACCCTGAGGACTGATCGCAAAAATAATAAAGGCATATTGACGTTGAATTTCGATTATCAGGGCCAAAAATGTACCAGCCATCCTGTCAGTGGATGCAATATTTTAAATTGTCTTAAAGCTTTAAATTTAGTTTTTAGTAAATACAATACTAATGTTATGAAGCAGTTTGTTTATTTTTATTGTATTCCATCGATTCACCTTAAAAGCAGATGACGTAGGCGGAGAGTAATTCTCACTCGAAGCGATCGCCGTCAAAATCATAACAGATACATAACAACTTAGTTTGAAAGTGTCGTAGGTGCTCCAAAATGTCAGCGTCAGAAAGACAACAAACCTTTGCCACGGTTTTTTTTTTTAATAAAAAAGGAACGAACATTTTAGTAATGTCTAAAGTATTAATCCTTATCGTCTTTAATACCGTAATCTTTAACTATTTTAACAATTTTAGTCAATGCAGTTCACTCGTAAACACGATCGAGTTCGTCATCGGACTTGAGTTTGACTTGACACAATACCGCCACTGATCACAATTTGGGAATTATTCTTTATACCCAAATGTAGCTTATTTCGTAACAACGTACCGACTCTTCTTCTGTCGAGACAGAATAAATTCGTGCCGGAAGTTGCCGATATAACTGTCCACTCGTCCATTTCGTTTAGGAGTATTTCACACAATTTCAATGCGGAACCTTCTAGCTGTATTTGGGCGAAATAATAAATTTCAAGCGAAGCTCAAAACTGACATAAATTAAAAAGTTGTAAAATGAAACGGCGCGTGGATGCAGGCTTATGTGGTTTGTTTTCATTGTTACACGGTATGACAAAAAAATCGTCCAATACAGTGTAACATTAAAAATAATTTACGCCTCCTACACTGGACCTCCTCCTCTTTTGGAAGTCGATTTAAAATGTACCTTAAGTTAAAATTAATTAATTTAAATTAGTTTAAATAATTTGTAGTCTAGAACGTAGACAGAGAGGCAGGGATGACGTTTATACGTTATTTAAATTAGCGTCAGTTTAGTATCAACTTTTGTCCCGCTGTATTATATCTCTGATTGATACAGTTTGATATAATTGTCGACATACAGGGCTACTGTCCCGTTATGGTCACATATGAAATTGCCTATAATTTTTTTAGTTTTATATATTTAACAGAAACAGTTAATAGTAGAACAGTTAGAAAATACTAATTTTCATATAAAATCAATATTGCCAACGCTAAAATTGTTTTTTTTTTCTTGACATTTTTATTGCACTTGGACAATGGAGTTACTCACGTATCATCCTAAAATACCTCGTGTATCGCGTGATTTACAAGCGATAAACAGAAACATCACAGTCTTGAGGAGTCTGTAATGGTCTTGCGTCATTCGATATGTATTGATATAAGATTTATTGTCGAGATGAAATTTTATTCTTCATTGTAATTTCTTCAATGTGTCACATTTAGCACATATTTTAATATTAATTAATGATATAATAAGCATGTCAATTGTATAAATAGGTAAGTTTTAATGTAAAAAAAGAAAAATCATACATAGATAAGGTTAGGTTCAAATGCAACCTTGTGAATATAATGTTTCTGACGCAAAAAGTTACAGATAACCTTTTCTTTGTCTAACGTTTTACGTTAATGTTTATATATATGTATATAAACCGGTAAGAAATCGGTTCTTCTCGGTAGAATCTACTTTCCGATCCGGGGGTAGCTTTAAATTTAAATCAACACTGTAACATGACAATTCAAAGGTGCTTTTATGAGCCTACTTGAATCGAGAATTTTGTCATTTTGTTTTTGATTGATTTTGATAAATTATCTCGAATCGTGGATTTAAGCTTGGTTCTTATGTATATAACTTATTAAAGTTTATATTTTTTATTTAAGCATTGGTATCTTTTCATAAATATACATATAATATCCTAGTATCCGTTACATGTTCTTCTGCTTCGTAATTATTAATCTATTGGCAGCTTCTGGTTAACGCCTCGTAAGAAAAAATCTTTTATCCGTAAGATTTTGAAATGAGAAAGTAGACTCATATTTTTTCAATAGTAAATCATAAAATGTTTCGTTATAAATAAATAACAGAACTCTGCTTAGAACCTTTAGTGTACTCTTGTGAAATCGCGTGGGTGTCTAGTTTCGAATAAGCTCTTAAACATTTATGACCGATAGTTAAGTCACTTTGTGTTAGTTATAGATCCATGTTTTTGCCTAAAGTGTATCTAAAATAAATAAACCGTATTATAATAGGTACAAGTGTCAATTGCCGTACCAACAGAAACAGAAGTATTAAAAATAAGTATAATTTTAATTTGATCTGGATACGGCACAAGTCTGCGTTATACAAATATTGATATGTATTAATTAAACGTACACAACACACGCATAAGTATCAAACAAATGTTCGCTATACAGAAAATTATTTCTCATAAAAAAAACAATTTTATCACAATCGCGAACCCATCGAAAACAAACATAAGGACATTTAATTGAATTTATAATCCATTAATTCATATTATCAGCCTTTCAAATAAAAGATATATCATTTAATATAGAAACACATATTCACTTAGAAAAAAAAACTAGGAAAGAAACATCTCAGACCTTAAAGGAAAACATCGTAAAGAAACCTGCTTATGTCTAATTTCAACGAAATTCTGCCACATGTGTATCCACCAACACGCAATGGAGCAGCGTGGTGGAATATGTTCCTTACCTTCTCCTCAAAAGGAGAGGAGGCCTTAGCCCAGCAGTGGGAAATTTAAAGGCTGTTAATGTTGTAAAAAATCTTGTTGAAAGTAACTCTGTAACTATTTGAAAGCCAAACCACTGAATCGAATTTGATGAAATTTGTCATGAAGCAAACTTAAACCCTGAGAGAGGACATAGGCTATTTTCTACGCCTTACACTTAACGACCTACCCTTAAAACGAGAGAGGAGCCGCGGGCGACAATTAGTTACTTATGATTTGGTTAGTTTATATATCAAACTGTTAATTTATTTTCGCTTATAAATTTGTATTGCAACTACTTAGCCCGTGCTGTAGAATTAATAAATCTTCAATTTAATTATTATATAGACTCAAAGATCTAGACTGATATTAGACAGCTGTCTGTATACCTATTGCGTCATCCAGTGTGCACTGTTTGTGTAAGTACAAAACATTACGGCGCCTGCCGCGTGCTAAATATATCGTACTCTTAACACGTTTCAATTTCCTTACGATTCAATGAAATGAACTATTTATTCAATAACATTAAGTAGATAACAAGAATATGTACCTTTTGATAAAATTACAACTCAATCAAAACTATTATATTGCTTTTATAACTCATATAAGTTACCTCCAGACGAAAAACTCGTATTTTTTTTTAAAATGACGCTCATATAACTGAGATTCGATATATGAAAATTATAATTATACTAAGAGATTAATTTGTTTTATGACGTCTTATTGTGCGTAATTCGATATGGTACGACTTATCGTTTATTACGATGGACTTTGACAAGATCAAGGTTGGCGGGAAAAATTTACATTTGTGACAATATATAGAATATAACATAGAGAAAATATATCTTTATCATTTAAATATGGTGTATCATAAATATAGTATAGAAACACATATTCTTTGTGAAATAATTTAATGTATCTACCCCTGCTCATATATGACTCATAACTCATATTTGATATTTCCAAAAATGTTTTCTTATCAGATGCTAACGTTATCAAATGTACCAATGTTCCAAATTGCATCTTTCTGGACTCAGCAGTTTTTGCTGTACATTGAAAGTTAGAACAAACAATTTTATACGTATAGATTCTTTGATTTTCGTTAATAAATTTAAAAAATATATATTATATAATATTTTATGACATAGTCTATCTATAAAGCTAATTTCATATAAATTAAACGTATTTATTAAGTACCAGCGACTTGGTCAGGGTTCGCACGGGTCCAGTTTATTAATAATTTATATGATATATAAATATAATTCATAATCATAATAAATAATAATGTTGCTTTCTACCAGTGAAAACTGTTTTTATATTTGAATCATTAGTTCAGGAAATTATCCCCTATAAATAGATAAACTAATTGTATTTTTTTTAATATTGTATAGACGAATGCGACAAACACATTACTAAATATGTAATGCCTATTTTTTTTAAAGGTGTGACGCAGAATTTTAATGATTTCATAAATATCTGTTTATGAATTTAAATTATAAAATCAATTTCATCACAAAAAAAGCTATTAATTTAATCACAAAATCCATTATTCTTGTAGTCTGGATATTTTTATCTCTATTTTTTTAAGTACCGCGTCCGTTGCTTAATAATCGCTCCGTTTAAATTAAATGTATTCTGATTATAATATTGTAATGGTTGAAGTTTTAAAACTACTCAATTAGTTACCATAAATGTTCATTTTTTAATATAATGATCCACTTTAACAGAGAGGTACACGTAAATCTTAACGAAGGTCAAGGTCTTATTCATAGAAGAAACCCCTAGAGATATATAGAACTGCCGTGCAGGGTAATCGCTTCGGTGATTCAAGTAAAAAAAGTTAATTAAACTAAGTGCTGGGATGCACGTGTTTTAAATTTTCATATGACATATGCGGGTTTCGTACTGATACACAAGGTTAGCATAAATAAATCTACAGCGGTGATTTGAACCTGCAACGTTTTAACACTTAAGTATACCCACCGCTGGACTCCCTAAGTAGAGAAATTAGTGCATAAACTACGATTATAGGCCAATTGGGCCACCTAATGGTGAGTAACTACCATCGCTCATAGTCATTTGCGTTGAAAAACCATTCGTTACAATACCAAAGCGCCATTGATCGCCATCGATCTTGGGGGCACCAAACTGACTATTGCTTTTTGGCGGTAGAGTATATGATGTGGGTGGTACCTACCCAGGCAGTTTTGCACAAAGCCCTACCAAAAAGTAAGTAGTATCATATTCAAGAAATTCACTATGCAAAACTAAACTAAAATTCAAAAATGTGCAAATTATAGGACACACAATACTTGCAATAATTAAGAGTAAAATCTAAGATACAATTTTGTACTGGTTAGCTTATGAGTTTGACTGACCTTTAGGTACCAGTTTCGTAATCTGTCAAGGAATTTTGCAGGTCGGAGTTCGCAAGTTAGCAAAGCTATTTACCTTGCGTCGTAAAGTATGCAAATACGGTAGTACGCCTAATTTCTCTCCGGTAATTTCAGATTGGTAATCCGACGGATTAGTGTAAGAAAATAGAGATTACACCTGTGTGAGTGAGTGAGTACACATTGATGCACCGAAGCATCTTCCAAATTTGATCACCTAATAACAGTAGTATATTTATATAATATATATAAATAATAGGTATAATAGTAAGCATATATACAACACGTCACGACGTCTCGTATTACTAGGATTATTATTCCAAACTGTTCTCGTGCATGGAACTATACATTATTTTTTTCCGTAGATTGAAAATTAGTGACTTATGAATCGATTGGGGTTCTTCCTAGTTGGTCATAGGTCAAGCCGGGTACGAGTCTCGAGGTATATCTCCTTGCCCGGGTTTATTCTCAACGGTAGCTAGCAGCTACCATGCCACTGTGTTTTGACCCATTAGGTCAGGGTCTAATGGACCCAGTGGTGTGAACTTATGAATGCCACGCAATACTTTTTTTTACTAACCGTTATTTCCTTCATTGAATTACAAAGTTAGGTAATCGTATCATAACTATATTAATGTTGGATTCTTATATCGCTTGAGAGCCTGTTAAATTAAAGTCTCCTGACCGATTTCGTTAACTCGTCGATTACGCAGGACATATTATAAGTTCAGAAGCGTGTGCGCAGACACAAGTGCACTCTCTATTTCCTCATTCTCACAATTCGTACGCCAAATCCGACACGACTAAAATGGATTCAGGTGTAGGACTAACGGCTTTACTTGCTTTTCGAGGCACGGGAGCATACTCCTAGACACAGGGCTTTTACCTAATGGGAATTTATCAATAGAACACCCAATAACTGTTTCTGGTCCCAATCTGGGGTTTTAACCCAGGTTCTTGGGAACTGCGGCCATATATCTAGACCAGATCAAAGTGGCCGTCAATAATGAGAGTATGGTAATATAAATATTCTCATAATGCGCACATACTTTTTCAATTTTATAGGTCATGCTACTTGTAACTCATCTCCGTGAACAGGTCGCCGTGACCAAAATCGGTCTGGAAAACACCGTCGCCTTTCAATAATCCATTAATTTCAACACACAAACGAATGTTGCCTATAAAAATTTGAAATTGTCATTTTAATGACACAATATTTGTAATCCTTAGTAAAATGATACATTTAAAAAAGGCTATTGAATGAAATTATAGCAATAGCGTATAGCGACACCTAAATAAATAAAATACGTTAGTCGTGAAAAGTGAAAACGAAATGTAAAAAGAAAGTACGATAGTCGAATATTGTAATTAAGTAACCCAATTGCGTGGACAAATAACACGACGTCGCCTACATGTCGAGTACGCGCAAATATTCATCTCGAACGAGTTTAAGTATCATTCATGTAATGAAACGTACGCGTGACAGTTGCTATCTGTACAACGTATCTATATACGAAGAAGGAAGGATATTTTATTGTTTGTTCGTAGAATAGTAACAGTGTGAATATTTCCCACTGCTGGGCTAAGGCCTCCTCTCCCTTTGAAGAGATGGTTAGGAGCATGTTCGCATGTGGCAGAATGTCGTTGAAATTAGACACATACAGCACATGAAAAATCAGTGGTGCTTGCCTGGGTTCGAACCCGCAATCATCAGTTAGGATGTACGCGTTCTAACCACTGGACCATTGCGGCTCTTTGTTCGTAAAATTTTATAATTTAAATAAGAAAAACATTTTTTTAAGCTGAAATTTATTGCAACAATTCTGACGCAAATACGATCCCTTTAATTCTGTATTCGTTCCGACAGATTCTTCGTTATAGCATATACGTGTATACTTAGCCTTATGCAGGTCTTTAAGGCTTGTCTGTGTACGTACCACCCACACACCACTTAGTCCACCGCCAAAGTAATACAAAGTGTTGCTGTGTTTACACTTGGCCGGGCGTTAACAATTCAAATAGTATATAGTTTTTACATGGACATAATTGTAGTGTGATCAAGCTTAACATTTGGTTCGTGTGTACGAAACATGACAGTTGTATTTATTTAAATTGATAACAGTATATAAATTCAATTTTAAATTTATAATTAAGTCATGTTTAATTAATCGTACATTTGACAAGATCCACAACTGAGATAGCACAGTTTTTAGAACGCGTGCATCTTAACCGATGATTGCGGCTCCAAACTCAGGCAAGCACCACTGAATTTCTATGTGCTTAATTTGTGTTTATAATGCATCTCGAGCGGGCAGTGAAGGATAACATCGTGAGGAAACCTGAATATGATGGATTTGCCACATGTATCCACAAACTCACATTAGAGCAGTGGAGTAAGCTCCATGTCTTTTCCTCAAAAAGTGAGAAGGCTTTAGATCAGTAGTAGGACATATACAGGCTGTTACTTTAGTAGAATCTACTTTCTGAACTGGTGGTAGCTTTACATTTGATTCAAGACTGTAACATGACGATTCAAAATTGCTTTTATAACCCTACTTGAATAAAGAATATTTTGATTTTGAAGTGTTTTTTCCATCTGACCATAATATGACAGGAATTAAACCTAATTGAGAGAAGTATCTTTTAATTTGTAATTTAAATTCGACTGTATTTCCATTTATTATGTATATTGTTAAGATTATATTTTAAACTTAAATCCAAAATGTTGAAAGTTTGTATTTTTTTTGGAATCGTAGGTATTTTTCACTATGTCCTTCAGTAACGAATAGTTCGTTTTAGTATTTCAAACCTTTGTATCTTACTTTCAATACGATGGAAATTGACAATATATTCATATATGGTTTCTGTACGAGAGGTTTGCAATTTTAGATTGAATTCTGATGTGAGATGAAAATTGAATCCTATCGAATTTGGCGGTTAAACCACTCGATCTTTTTCACAATGTTTTGTAAATTGTTTCAGCCATTTTGTTTATAAATGGTTTGCCTGTGGTATTGTAAAATGTTAATCGAAAATCTTTAAAAAAAAATTGGTCTTTTAATAATAAAACTATCATTTTATTAATTAATAATTAAAGTCTGACTTCTACATGAGCTTAAATCCTTTATCAGTTCTAAAATCAAACTTGGAAAATCGTTAACTACAGTCCGTATACCGTACTCAAACAGATTTAATTTATTTACTCGACATATTTACTGCCTTTACATGAGTAAACAAGATACGTAACAAAACCGATCGTTTAATACAAGCACTGCTGTATAAGCGTGGTCTTATACAGCCCCCACATTTATATGAAAGTAGTCGGTTCTTTGCTTTCATCTTTAGCGAAAATGTAAGACGTGAATTATATCGTGTCGAATGATAAACTTAATTTTTTTCTTGCGTTAAAAATTACATGTGAGATTGTACATCTTTGGTGAGATTTTTTGTATCAAGTGTTTATTTTTATTTTGTGTGTGTTGCAGTATTATTGATGGTTCAGTGGTTTGCGATTGTAGGTTCAAACCAGGGCAATCACCGGTGAGAAATTTTGGTTTTAAAATTCATTGTCATAATCAAACTTTACTTTATTCGAGAACGTTTTTATTTTACAGAACTGTATTAAACATAAAGCTAAGATACTATTTTCAAACGTTTGAAATATTCTCTCAATGATTATTAATTTTTTTTTTGTTGTAGAGTTTCGGTTGAATGTTGACATTAAATTTTTATGAACAAGCAAACAGCAATACATTGTACAGCTGTTCTATTGAAGACGTTTGCAAGTTGAGTAAGCCAAACACAAGGAATGTAGCTTATTAGATTCCATGTCTGGCATCGTAAAAAGTGACATTTATCAATGGCTAAAGGTGCCTACTTATCATTGCTATTCGCTTGTTTGCCTTCCTGAAATAATAATGAAAAAATCAAACGTTCGAAATATGAATTATTTTAATTTTATTTAAAAAGTAAATGCAGTTTCTCCTATTAACATTCCTAACTTTATTATCTTTCTACGATACAACATCTCTAGTACGTATCCAAAGCACATGATGAGTGGTTCACACCCACGCTTGTGCCCATAGAATGAAACTGGTGCAAAACCAACCGCCTTCAATGTAGTATGTATTGAGCAACCATTACCTCTCTAGACTGTGTGGCGCGCCTGATATACCAAACTTAAATAATCTTGGTACTTTTATTAAGCTCAATTTGTTTTTATGTATTTGATAAGCGATGTAAACAACTGTACATTTAGTTCATTAAATAATATGTCTACTTGTGTATTCTACATAAAAAAATTGTCGTATTATTATGTTTATTTGTCTTGCTAGACCGTTTGGCGCTCGAATTGAGCTATATTTAGGTAGATTTGATGCTTATATTATTATTTCAATTTAATATAACCCATCAATTAAAAAATAGTATTATATACCAAAAATTTGTATTATTTAATTGTATAATTTGTTTAATATTATGCTTAAAAATAATACTTCTAGTAACTGTAAGAACAATTAGACCTGTTCTGTTAATAAACGTGTTATCGTGACGTGGGTAATAGTTTTGTTTACAAATCATTACTAAATAAGCACTACTAATACTTGTGAATGTATTTACGCATTTGCTTAGGAGCCAGGATTGTTTATACATATTTGTTAAGAATATATATTAAATGCGTGAGTTAATACTTTAAGCTATAATGTACCTACGTATTTACAATAACGTCTGGTACTAAATTATACGAATGAGTTTGTTATATGTTAATTGTTTTGACTTAATGTTTGAAATTTGAGAATTTTTGGTTTTGTTTTTCGAAATACATTTTGAAAAACAAATTTGTTGGTAAAACTGTAGTCACACAAAATATGTAAAATAATAAAATTTTATTATAATACGCACTCCATGAAGTAAGCGTTACTTTTGCATACTTTATTACTGGACCGAAATCATATATATTTATAATATAATATATATACATAATAATGACATATTTTTATAAAGGTATGTGCTGATTGGTCCAGAGATCTAATTGCGATTCAACGTGTTAGTTTTGTAACCAGTCTTCCTATAATTTTATACATTTGTCATATGGACAGCTATTTTTAATTTTTATTAGTACATACGTATCTGTATATAAGAAAATAAATTGTTTTATACGTATCTCGTATCTTTAGGAAGAAAATAAATATAAACAAAATATCTATCTAATTGATTAGTCTTTGTGTTGTTTCTGCTCCGATCAACATTGTCAGTATTGAATAATCAGCTTTTGACTCTTATGATCTTTCAGTAATGCGTCATAAACGTAAAAGCGGTATTATTTTCCTTCCTTATAAATTTATATGTAAATGTATCATTTTATCTTACATATAAAAATAGAACATATGTATGTCACGTGTTTTATTACTTCTGGATATGCGGGTACCCTAAAATGTTGTTTCAATATCACTTAAGTTTGACAACGTACTATAAATATCGTACACTTGTATTCTGTAACCGCGACAGAACCCGTATTATGTCGGTAATGGTAAATTACTCCTATCAATTAACTTATCTGACAAAAAAAAATATATACAATTTATATAAACGGAAGTCGTCCGTCCGTATGTACATGGTGGTTTACACGGTTGCTATACAAAGACGAGATGAAGACGAAAAGGAAATTCTAAAAGTTTGTCAAAACATCGCTAATGTCCGTGGAGAAAGAAATTAATATATATTTTTAAGAAAAACCTCTTGCTTTTTGTTGACCTTGCTGTTCTATTAAGTTCATAATTTGTTGCTTGGTTTGTGAGGTTTGCATTTAAATACTAGTTTTCAATTCGAAACTATCGTTAAATTGGGGCAGTCGGTTTAATCATTCATTGAAATTGAGATTGATATCCTCGTTTATAAGGCAAGCTTTGTAGAATATGCTTAATACAATGCAAATCACTAACATATTCCATACCAGTTGTTGCCCGCGGTTTTGTCGGGTCCAAATTTTATTAAATTCGGTTCAGGTTTGGCCGCCAAAGAGCAACACACAGAAAGAGTTACTTTCGCATTAATATAATTAGTATTGATGACTGAAGTAATAATAAAGTACAATTAAAGTGCTAAAACGTTTTAATGTTTTGATTCTCAAATAACAATGATAAAAAATTACAAAGTATCAAAACTTATTAAGTCACTCACACGCATCGCAATTGCGACACTCCATTGAGAACAGGCGTGGGTGTCCGCAGTCGATTGTGAATACGCCAAAACAAACCTTAGACTTATGGAATACGTATGAAAATTCCATGAATGTCAATAGTCCCCATTTTGTGATTTTCCGGAACACGCTATAGGTACTGGCAATTGATTTTAAGATTGTTAGAAATGTGAGAGAAATTCTAACTCCTCATTCAAACGTTATGATACGTAGGCATTTTCATATTATACAGTAAAGTTAACTTAATGGTAGCAGGTTTGTATGTATACGAATCCTTTAAACCATTATGACATATAATATATTCGAGATTTGACCGTATTAATACATAAATGTTTTGTAAAAAAAGTATGTTTTGCGGTCAAAATCAGAATTTAAAAAGTGCTAACTACGGAAAGTACTTTTGAAAAGAAAAAATGTAGTTATCATTGACTTCACATTAAAATATTTATTAATAAACCTTAAAGATTATAGAAGCGCTTGGAGTAAGCATTTCTTGATTTTCACATAGAATACATGCATTTAAATGCACATAATGATTACATAAACAGGATTAATAAAAAGGCATAATACTTGATTATCTTACCAGTTCTTCTCGGTACATTTATATTAAAATTCACATTTTAAAACGACTATTCAATAGTGCTTTTAAGAGCCTACTTGAATAAAGTATTATATATGTTATATTTAAATAAATACGTGAACGAAAACTTTATGGGGATCAAAGTTTTTACAAAAAATACGCGGACGGACTAGTATGGAAATTTGACACAATTACATTTTTTTTATGAAGAAAGAGTGCAGAAGGCTAGTATTTTTGTATAATATGCATTAGATGATAATATAATAACATAACACAACTACCGTGCATTTGACAGACACACGTTTAATGATTAAGACTTTTATGACAACACAAGTCGTGTCAAAGTTGTTTTTTTTTTTTATTTAAATCAAATAGAATATGATTGTAATAATGACAAGGTCTAGTTCAGCCTCATTTTCCTATATTTTAAATTAATGTATTTTAAATTTATATTACCAATAAAAGTCGGTTAAATTTCGACCAATAAGCGACCACTCGTTTTTTTAATACAATACGTATGCCGTGTTATTAGTTATAATTTTGAATTCAAATCTTACATGAATAATATTGTTTTAAAGCTCAATCGAGTGTGTAACAACTCAATTATCGCAGTTAGAATTAAATTACCAAATAAGCCATTACGAAAACGTTTACTTAAACCCCAAAGACGAGAAAGCTATATTTCTACATGTAGGCGTCAAGATTTATAGCCTATAAACATGTCAAGCTGCACATAGGGAAGTATTTCATCGATATTTTATCCTTATCGACTCGATACGAATCCCTGGACCGCGAGTATCGTAATTAAACAAGTATTCTTTTTATCGATACCGCGAATCGAGACTACGGAAGTCACTTGAAAATATTGAACGCGATAAGAGAATATTAATGGTGTTGCCATACTAAATGTCAATATGTTATACTTTGTATTAAAAACACCGGTTACGAGTTTAGTGTTGTCGTATGTGAAATCTTTTCGAAGTAAATCTTGGCTTTGGGCGCTATAAGAGTGACATTTCCAAGTTTGAATTGATGTTCAACATTTCTGTGTCACATATTATATTGCTTTCATTGTGTTTTGAGTTTTATTTATATTTGACACTAGCTGTGCCGGAGACTTCGTGCGCGTTTGAATTTAACAAAAAAGTTATTGGTGTAGTCTAAGTTACTCCTTATTACATCAGCTATCTGCCGGTGAAAGTCCCGTCAAAATCGGTCCACCTATTCCTGAGATTAGCCGGAACAAATAGACAGACAAAACTAAAAAAATATTATTTTGGTATATGTACCGTGTATACATACTATATGCATATAGTAAAAACTTGTTATTATAATATTACAAACAGACACACCAATTTTATTATATGTATAGATTAGCCAAACGGATTCCGACAAGATTTTTTGAATTTCATGTGAATGTGGCAGATTTCCATTAGACACAGGTGTTATATAAATTGTATCGGTTTGCCTGGGTTTTAAGCAACAATCAAATAAGATTCATCTGCTATTGGTGTCTTGGGCGCATATACATGCATCTCTTTGCAAATTAATAATGGTTAATTTATTTATGTTACACCTATCCCAATGGGTGGTCCAATGGGCCACCATGAGGGGTAACTACCCATCTGGGTAGGTAGCAAATTAGGTAAGCCCTCTCTCGATGTATCAAATCATAGTTCGGAAAATGTATGAAGCTTAATAGAGAATTAACTGTATCGTACCTACAGCGAAGCTTGAGCCCGTAAAAACTAACGCCTTTAAGCGAGTTATTGAAAATGAAATCATTTATAACGTTATTGATGATAAAAAACATCTATCGGAACTACTATCCTCATACAATTATTACTGTACTCATATTTACTCAACATGTATTGACATAACGCCCCTGTAGATTACACACAATCGACTGCAGATCATTAAACAATTTTATCACAAACGATTCTAGCCTTACATCCAAGGCAGTATGTGCTATATTCGCTTCAAACAATATTTAACATCACCTCGTGTACGTAGTACCTCGGTGCGTAGTTTTATAGGTGACATTAACGTTATCAACGCATTATTTCAAAGTGCTCAGGTCATTGGCTCGGTTGAGATAAAAAAATTACATAATGCATTTCAATACGCGTTCGCGTATCGTCTAATTAAGGCAATGAGTGTAGTTTCGTAACTAAATTGACAGCTAGTGATGTGATTGAATCATTAATTTCTTGGCGGTTCTTCTCGTGTGTTTTCGGTAAGGGTAATTTAATATTACTTTGAAAAATTACGATTCTAATGTACTCGTGAAGCCGTATTGAATAAAGTATATTATGATTTTGACTTTTTTTTTTTATTGACAAATGGTGGACCTGGTTGTAAGTGTTCACCTCTGCTCATAGACATTTGCGTAGAAAAAAAAAACAACTATTCCTTAAATCGCCAATGTGCCACCAACTTTGGAAACTATGACTGTAGTTACACTGGCTCATTCAGTCTTCAAACTGGATCACAACAATACTAAATGCTGCTGCTTGACGGTACAATATCTGATGCGTGGTCGGTACCTATCCAGTCGGACTCGCTCAAAGTCCTATCACTAAGTTCGGGAATATACCGTTCACATGACTCGGCTTTGAGATTAAGAGCGTCATATTTCACACAAAGTAATACCGCTAAACTTTAGTTTGATTCATGTACCAGAAGATTTCGTTTATCAGATTCTATTATCTACAGCACAATTCTTTGCTAATTTTCAGCTTGATTCATATTCACTAGCGATGGCGTCGTTAAATAATAACATAAGATTTTGTTATTATTTTGAATTCATTTAAATAACAATTAATATAATATAATAATTATATAAATAATTTTTTTCTGCATTTATATATACGTAGCTAGTAATATAGTCCGAGTTCAAATATTTATTATTAAGCATTATACTTTCTTATTGATTGAAAAAATCTACTACCGATTCGGAAAGAAGGACCTCAAGAACCGGCGAAAAAACTCATTGAGAATTTATTTATTGAAAAATTAAATATCTCAAACTGATTGTTGCTTGCGACTTCGCTTCCCGCTAACGGCATTAGTGTCATGTATAAAAATGTAGCCTATTTCCTTCCTCCCCAGGAAGCCCCCGCTTAATCTTGCTTCATACAAAAAATCATAAAATTCCGTTCAGTGGTTCGACCGAGAAAGTCTGACGTACAGACAGACAGTGCAACTTTCGCATATTAGTGTTGATTGGCTCATATACAAAAACGGATTACATTGTATGGATAACTAAATTAAAATCATATGCGTAAAATATCAGTATCCCTAATACAAACTACTTATTAACAGACAATACATTCCATCCTTACAAGCATATCCTCTGTCACAAAAGAATCGATACAATAGGGCTGCACTAATATCGATGAAGTGCTCTCTAGTTCGGGTGGTCCACAGACTAGTCTCATAGGGATTATGAAGGGATGTGCCTTTGTTGTTTTACGTACTTATTGTGTGTGCACGTGTGCACAGAACGGTTACATATTATTTTGCACGCTCCGACTCTACAGCATTGTTTAATAAATTGATATTTCCTTCTTTGCTTTGAGGGATACTTTTGTTATTAAGGTTAGAGTAAGATAGACTCACACTTAGGTGAAAAATTGATTTGAGAAACATTGGTGGACGTGTTGTGTGAATTTCATATTACTCATAGATATAGATAGATATATTTTGATCAACTTAAATAGATTCGTATGAAAGCGATTTTAAGTCGTTTAAATAGACTCTATATATTTTTTAATAGGATGCACCGATCCTTCCTTGAAATTTGTTACACTGATGTATGTTTTCTAGCTAAGAAAATGATCATTTAAAATGTATAAGATCTTTACAAACTAGTGAAGAACTTTTTTTTTCTATACTTGACATCGAATTTTATTGACTTGACATTGAAAATGAAATTGGCGTCGATCTTAACAATCATATTCTACGCAAGCCAAAGTATATAAGAAATCATAATTATTTTAAAACGACACCAGCAAATATCACAAGACAAAATCTGCTTACGTAGTAACATGTTAATTTAAACACTACTGAGATGGACGTCGGATACTCCATTAAGTATATTGGCATTGCTTCAGTTTCTGAACTCACTAAAGTTGATTTTTCAATTCCATTTACTTAATTCAATACTAGCTATCCGTCCTGACTCCTCAATTACTTTTATAAGGTCACAAGGGATAATAAAATACAATTAAAGTATCTATCTATTTTAAAATAACCTTTTATTAAGTCAATATTATTTTTAAGTTACTAAAATCTAAGCAGAGATAAATATCTGTAATAAAATTAGTGAGGAAAAATGACTTAGCATTAATTGTTAAACAAGCACAGACGCTTAGATTGTGGAGATTACATCAAAATATATAGATATATTAGCTACTAAAAAATTATGGGCTATTAGCTAATAAGTAAGGAGGTTCTATGCCATAATGTAATGTCTTATCTGAAGTCTAGATAATTCTATTAGTAGTAAATCACTTCGGTCCTTGAAATAATTTTCTATCGTATTAAGAAACTTCTAGAATACAAAACAGGGAAATAAAAAAATGTACTAAAAGTAAGATCACTTTTTATATTATTTGTGACTTTTATTTAAATAATGGATTTTCTTTTTAATGTTAAGTTATTACTTATAAAATATATCCTATGTTGTGATTGTGTATTTTTGATAGATATTTAAGCATTTCAGACTTAAAAGGCATAACGTGGGGGTGAATGATTTAACATTAAGCCTCAATTCGAATCTCTAACTCATCGGGAAATCAGCTTAAAGCGATTGCAAATTTTATACCGAATAGATACAACAAATAAACAATATTAAACTATCAAACAAAATCGCTATGTGAAATTAATTATTTAAATGCAGTACATTTATAGTTTGTTGAACACACGTACACGTACTTATAATATACTAGCGACCCGGCCTGATTTCGCACGGATGCAATTTAATAATAAAGAAAATGTTATGATAATACATTTATTTTGTAGGTGAAATAAATTTTAGCGTTGGATCATTAGCACCGGAGATAACTCCCTACTTATAAACAAACAAACCTTACCATATTATAATATTAGTATAGATTTTAATCATGATTAAAGTTCATCCTAAAATAATAAACAGTCATAACAAGAAATGGCAATAAAAAATAATTTCGCCGTTGAAATATGAAACGATAAAACCGTTTACTATTTGATAAAAATATTCAAAGTTAATCTCGCCTGTGATAGACGAATAATCGCATGTAAGGCTAAAAAAGTAATTTAAAATTTTTCAAGCATAATTTCACCCGCCTCAGGTAAGTGGTCGGCGCTGACGCGAATCGTTAATACGTCTCATAATGCAGCCTAGTCTAGGCAGATGGCATTCTCTAGGTTTTGTTTTTAATGTAACGGTGTTTGTAATGATAGCTGAGTTCGTATTCCTTGGATGATGAACACTGTAATCATCATCAGATTAACCTCCCTGAGGTTCAGCATTGGCCTTTGATATTCATGGCATTGCAACATGATGGTTTGGTTCCTAGTTCTCGGATATTGGCGTGATAAAAGTTACTACTAATACTTCGAAGTTTTTCTACTATTAAATTAACAGTCTGTTAGTTTCGAACTGCTGGGTATATCCTTCTGCTTTTGAGGATTAGATTTGGAGTTCCCGCGTTGCTTGTGCAGGCAGGCTGGTCCGTGTTGAACCAATACGAGAGCGTGTGGTTTAATAATATACATAGTAAAGTCATAAGTCATACTGAAGTATGATTTTAGATGCAGTTGTAGAAATCACACACACACACACACACATATGTTTATTTACTCAAAATACTTAACTTATGTGGTAGATCTGTGTGCAGCCTCATCAGATCAACTCATCAGATATTATATTACCAACAGCGAAATGTTTTTCGGGCCGCCTAGCACTGTAAAAAGTCACAGGTTCGATCCTGAGGCTATTGTCGTCCCCAATCTTAGCCCAAGCATTAAGCTTATTTGTAAGGCAAGTCATCGATTAAAAAGGGTGATGATTTTTTAAATAAATCAGCAATACTTACGTTATTTATGTGTCAATTTGATCGGTGAATGAACTAGTTTGACTACAGGCACAAGGGCCATAACATCTTAGATCCCAAGGTTGGTGGCGTATTAGCGATGTAATGAATGATTAATATTTCTCATGGATTATTTACTATGGATGTTGGTGATCACATACCATCAGGTGGTCGTCTGAGCCTATCTTTTTTTTATAAAAAATAGCATAAGCCATTGTGTAAAATACCTCCTAAATATAAATATGTACCTACCCATTCGTATGACAGATTGTCATACAATTCTTACATTTTTGTATAAAGCTTCGTAAACACAAGGTGATTGGGAAAAATATGTGTGTATGTATGTCATAATATAAGTAATATATATGTACACCTTGTGTCTAAATATAGTTTGAATTTTATAACGAATAAACAAATTGCATTTCATTATAATATATTATACATAATATAACAATGTTGACTACAGTTATTTTTGTTTGTATTCAAGACTCACGCAAAAAATACATAAATATTTTAAATTTATTATTTTATACATAAATATAAATGCTACATATGTAACTTGGTTACGCTTTTTAATTTAAGTATGAAGCAACCCTATAGTATATAGGCTCCTTTTTATACCTAACTTCAGATGACTACTAAAACACAAGCGAAGCCGCGAGCGACAACTATATTAACATATAATAAGATAAAACGAAAAAACATCAATTGTGTGAGATACATTTGTTGTAATCTTAACGTATATTAGAAATAACGCTTGGGATGTCGTTAAACATAAAAGTAGCTTAAAATTCAAACACAGATCTTAATTTTCAAAAGAAACTATCACCTTCGTCTCCAGGCTGTATTAATATAGTTGTAAATCACACCCGTAGCCTTCTAACGGTTGCCCGTGTTGTGTTTCAGCCGCACGACTTCCTGCTGGTTCTAGGCAACTTAATACATTCCGTAACCACCTTTAGACTAAAATACTCTCAATTACATCTATAAACTCGTAATATGCTTAAAGATATTAGGAATTTGTATATAAGTCCGATTTTAAATATAGTTGTCGCGGTTTATCTAGCGTTTTACGTTTGGTTTTTAGTATAAAAAGTAGCCTAAGTCCTTTCTTAGGGTTCCAACTCGTTTCATACAAAGTTTCATCAAAATCGGTTCAGTGATTCGGCCGTGAAATAGCATCATACAGAGTTACTTCCGCGTTTATAATATTGATACATATTGTGTAATGAAATACTCTCCAGTTTATGTCTGTATACAAATGTATCTTTTCGTTAGAAATCCCGATTTAGGTTAGCTTATCATTGCTGGGCCAATGAGTTTATTATAATTTTCGTATGAAATGGTTGTAGTGGTAAATATTGAGTTACCATTCATATATACCGACTTATATATACACATATAATAATATATAATATAATGACGTTACATTCATTTCTGTTTTAGAAAACTAAATATTTAAAATGTATCTAGGTGTAATTTCTTTATCAAATTTGAATTTCTTATCATAGTTGATATACGTAGTTATCTAAATGATTAATTTAATTTCTAAACCCGACCTTTGAATATCTATTATGTCGATCGAAACATTTTTTTGGAAATTGTGTAAGTCATAGTTTAATATAAACTGACCTTTAATCAATCGTCAATAAATTAGGAAATCGATGTCATAGGTTTCGACCTTAAACAAAAGCCATCTATTTCACCATCATGCTGTGGAGCGTAAGTCACGCGATTCATACCTCGAAACCCGTGGGAGTTGAGGTGGTACATGCCTACCTTACAATTATATACCTTCAATCCATTATGTTTAAAGTTCAAATTTGTTTAACAATTGTTATATTTATCGTAGCCACCAAACATGAAGTCCAATTAGCAGTGAAGTTTACGAGATAGTAAACATTGCAACTTAAATTCTCTTTAAACAATTATTTCACATTGAGATAAGGTCGAAATTCGCTTGAGATAATTTTTTTATTCCAATATTATTAACCTGATTTAGACAAATGCTTGTAATATATTTAACAATAACAGTATGCTTGTTGCGAAAATATATTATATTAAACTTGATATCTGATATATAATGAGTATGTATGAGAATTTATTTATACATATAGTAATAATATGTAATAAGCTAATAGATACATGTATTTTTGAAGGAATATGACTATATTTTTCGAATATAATATTTATTAACCTATTTCGGTTAAACGGAAGCTACGTACGAGTTTTTTTTCTTGTATATTTTGTTTTTTTTTTTTATTCGTCTATTATTCCAAAACGGCTAGACCAATTTGACTGATTTATACTATTGAGGTAGAGGATCCTAATTATATGATTACATATATTTTTTTTACACGCATACATTTTTTCACAATTAAACTAAACGTTGTTTGAATACGTGACGTTTGTTTCTACCGCTGCCTCGCTGTAGTGGAACATAACTTTATAGGCTGTAGGTTTGTTTTCATAGACTTCATTTTTAGTCTATAGTAAAATAAATTCTAAATATCGAGTTTAATATAATTGTAGAATATTTTATTTTATATTGATATCGTTCTATATTTATGACCATGAATAACTTATCAAATTAATTTAGATGGAATTCTATTCGTGATTTAAAATATGAGGTGTATAAATCATTACCATACGTGTATCGGATACAGATAGTATTTCTAAAACTTAACCAAAACGACTGTATAAGATTCGTCGATTGTGGTCACGCGTTTAAGACGCGTTCGCCTTTCATGTGACACGATTTCTGTTTTTCAATTAAAAGTAAAATTAACCTTAATTTTTAAAGGTTTTAGGTATGGCAACAGGGCATTGAATGTTTCGCAATGTCAAAAAAAAACCAGTGAAGCATCAATGAATTGTCATGTGTTTAATATGTGTTTATAAATCATCTCGTGCTCCGCGGTGAAGGAAAACGTTTTGAGGAAATTTAAATGCGTCACATTTAAATGAAATTTGGCTACGTGCGTATCCAAAAACCCGCATTGGAGCATCGTGGTGGAATAAGCTCCTAACCTTCTCTTGCAAGCAACAGACGGGCATATTTCTTACAGCGCTAATATCCATAGTCAATTGTGACCGCTTAGTTGGTACAGTTGTCAGGCTGTCAACCTAATTTAGATTAAAAAAAATAGTATGTCTTTGTTATTTCCAACATGACATGTGTGGTGATGTCTTATTCGTATCCAGACGAAGTCTCGGTTGCTTGTTTAGATTTAACATGTAATAAAATGTTTATTACGCCTGGTATAGATTACCGTTGGTCTGTCTAGCTAAAGGCGCGCCTTATTTCGGCTTTAACGCCTCGATCGCCTGTTAAATTTTCTGGACACGTTAACTTCAAATTGTAGGGTTACAAATGTTTTTTTTTTTTTTATAATTTGTAAAATAGCTCTGCTAAGGGATGTGATATACAGCTTCGAGTTACAACTTAAATTGATCATTGAAAATTATTTATAATCATTTTTTGTTCACAGGTAATAAATGGCAGTTCATAGAAGCTGATGGTAATAAGTTACTTTTTTTTTAAACATTATTAACACATAATAAAATCATATTTCTTATTCCGCTTAAAGGTCTGCGCACACATAGCGCTTCCGTCGATACAATACCTAACAAAGAACCAACTAGCCAGGCTGGATGACTTGAAGATCTCATATTACGCAGTAGTTTATTGCCTGCCCTTTTACTTTAGACAACTTTTTGTCCCTACGTAGCTAAAACTCGTAACACAGCCTAAGCACAGCATTTTCATTATATTAAATATGAAAAGAAGAATTTTTTTTATCGCTTAAAAAGTTAGTAATTTTGATTTAGCTGTATCTTAGACGTGTATCGAAAGATTTATAATAAAAAAGTATTTGAAAACATTTAGGACATATGTAACCGATAAATATAGTAAACTATTTATAACAAAACCTTATAAAGCAGTTATGAAATTTGTAAACTTGTCATATTTGCTGAGAATTCTTAATATTTGTGCGTTGTATGTCTTGTATCATTGTTATGTGTAATTTGAGTTTTTGTGACTACCGTGTGAATGTGTTATAAGATACCGTCCCTGTGTGCGTTTCGAGATGTGTTGATGTCGCAATTAAGATGAACGAACATATATGTGTGATGAACAATCATCGCTGTGTGCGTTTCATGTTGACTAGTGTGGATGCTGTCCTTTGTGTGCTGGCTGTGGATTTCTTGCGTTTCACATCAGCAAAAGAAACTGCTTATATTAGATACGTGCTGCTTCATGAGAAAGCGAACTTCTTTATAAATTTAAGTCTTAAGCAATAGCGAAAAGCTATGTACATTGAAATAATATTTTTAATTCGGGAGAATAACAGTAATTTTAATCCAAATAATTAGGTCAAAGTCAAAATCAAAATCCTTATTCTGAATATATGCTTTAAACTTGCTCATTGATTATCAAATACCTATCAACAGTTCGAAGCTAAACACCTCGAGCCTGAGAAAAACCGACGAAAAAAACTCGCGGTTTTTTTTTTGTTCAATCAAATTTAACAATTGTAAAATATCATGTTTTTCTTAAATTGCCTAGGATACGGTCCTTTCTTTCCCAAGATGTGCAATCGTCTAAATATTCATTAGTTTTTAATATCCTTTGGCAAACAAACGCTCCTTAGTGATTCTTTTAAGTTTTACAATTCAATATTTTTAACGCTATCGTGGAACGCTATCTGAGAGCGTATACATTGTCCGACAAAATAATTATTAACCCTCTGTAATCCGGTATTAGTAGTTGCAGCGTTATGTTACTAGTGTTAACAGTATCTACAATCACTTAGTTAAATACTTATTTTTTTAATTTAAAACAATATCGTAACACTCCCTTGTTTATTACGTAAATGTTTTAAGAGCGAAGAGGTTACAGACAGAGATACTTTCTCATTGTATATGTACAATTAGACGTGCTTAGCGGTTTCACCATTTTTAAATTTAGAACGTGACTAGCGTGAGTTTCATTATACGTCAAATAGAACGCTACGTCCTTTGACTTAACGCGTTTATTGCATGTAACGCGATGCGTGAGATAATGTAACAGAGTATATAAACAATGTTATAACGTATGTAATAAAACCACGGCGACGTGACCTCTAACAATGCAGTTTTGGACAGCCATAGCATCATGATCGTGTGCGCATGCGCGACACGCTATCAAACTGATTGGCTATCTCTTTTATTGTTTCTGACTTTGATGTATTTGTTTGTTGGAAACGAGACCACCTGCTTCTTGGAATATTTGACATCGATATGGATCGACAATGATTTAAATGATTCAAAGTGTTCGATTCGAATATGGGTTTGAAAGTTTATTTGTGTCAATTGATTGTATAAGTATATGTGCTATATGAAGTCTGGAAAAGATGATCGAAGCAAGTACGTGGAAAAACACAAAAATCAAAATATTCTTCATTCAAGTAGGCTCATAAAAGCACTTTTGAATCATGTTAGTGTTGAATTAAATGTAGAGCCACCACCGGTTACGAAAGTAAATTCTACCGAGTGAACCGGCAAGAAAATCAGAAATTACACTTTCCCACCACTTTAATTACAGTATGTCATTAAAGAACAATATATTTTTTATATATCCTGCCTAGATATCAAAAGAAACCAATTCCACGCTTTTATATCCAGTAGTCGCTGAAATGCAAAGTTAACGGACATATTGTGTAGATAGATATATAGATAGATAGATACTTACCATATTAATGGGGATCTTATTGAACGCTTATCACGTTCTAACCGTATGACGTCATTAATTTATGAATAATGTAGTATAGAATATAACTAACATTGATATGGTAGGAAGCTGCAATAATTAGATAAATTTATCATCACAGTAACAGCCTGTAAATTTCCCACTGCTGGGCTAAGACATCATCTCCCTTTGAGGAGTACGTTTGGAGCATATTCCATCACGCTGTTCCAATGCGGGTTGGTGGATACACATGTGGCAGAATTTAGTTGAAATTAGACACATGCAGATTTCACCTCACAATGTTTTCCTTCACCGCCGAGCACGAATTATAAACGCAAATTAAGCACATGAAAATTCAGTGGTGCTTTCCTGTGTTTGAACCCGCAATCACCGGTTAAGATGCACTCGTACTAACCACTGTGCAATCTCGGCTCTTTAAATATGATAAGTGAGATGTATCACGTAAGCAGTTTAAGGAACACACTGGTCTGGTATCTCTGGTTACCACTTTAATCACGTTCATAAGATAATTGTCTAAAATAGGATTCGAACTTTCGAACGTTAAAGCTATCATTATACCGAAGGAACATCACACAAACTCACACATTGACATTCAGGATAGGCCTATCATTTATCATTTTTTCTCCGACCTTCAGATTAATAGTGCTGGGATGTGATTGCGAAGTTTTTCTTATATGGGAAAAAAATTGTGATGAGAGTCTGTTACAGGACAAAAAAAAAACGCTAGGAATTTGCTCGATTCGCTTGAGATTACACGAAGGAAATACCTTTTATGTAGCAACTAGTTCTGCCTCTCAGCTTCACGTGATCAAATTTTGATTATATACTGATTTATTGACATGAAAGCCGAGATGGCCCAGTGGTTAGAACACGTGCATCTTACCCGATGATTTCGGGTTCAAACCCAGGCAGGCACCACTGAATTTTCATGTGCTTAATTTGTGTTTATAATTCATCTCGTGCTCGGCGGCAAAGGAAAACATCGTGAGGAAACCTGCATGTGTCTAATTTCAACGAAATTCTGCTACATGTGTATTCCAGCAACCCGCATTGGAGCAGCGTGGTGGAATATGCTCAAACCTTCTCAAAGGCCTTAGCCCAGCAGTGGGAAATTTACAGGTTGCTAATGTAATAATAAAATGTAATTATTGACATGATACTTAAAGTAGAGCAGTGTAACTACAGGCACAAGGCAGATAACATCTTAGTTCCCATGGTAGGTAGTGCAGTGATAGTACATAATCAAGTTCATCTCATTACCTAATAACTATTACATTGCGCCAAAGGGATTCTGATCCTATTCCATCCTTAGAATTAAGCCCTATATCCAATAATAAGGTTCCTCAAATCGGACTTTCTACTTCGACGAATATTTTGACATACAGATATAAGTTAGAGAGTTTAGGTTCATTGAATAACATTGTAGATTACTGGCCAAACCCAGTAACATAGAGGATTATCATGGCGACTGGTCAAACGACATAGAAGTTGATATGCTGCGAAAAACAGTATTAAAAACCATTATATTTATATCTTCTATATAAATACGAGAAAATTGGAGTGTCTGTTTGTAATATTAAAATAACTGATTTTTACTAAATGCATATTTTTACACGGTACATATACCAAAATAATCTTTTTTCAATTTTTGTCTGTCTGTCTGTTTGTTCCGGCTAACCTCTGGAACGGCTGGACCGATTTTGACGGGACTTTCGCCAGCAGAAAGCAGATATAATAAGGAGTAACTAAGGCCACCACAATATTTTTTTTGTTAAATTCAATCGCGCACGAAGTCGCGGGCACAGCTGTTAATACATATGCGTGCCTGTTATGTTATTCGTTCAAAGGCAGTTAAAGTATATTTATCTCAAATAGATATACTAACTACATGTAAATTTCGTTACAGGAGCCTTTATGGCCCAGTGGTTATAAGCCGTGAATCTTCTGAGTTCGAACCCGGGCAAGCACCACTGAATTTATTGCTAATTTTTATAACATCATGTGCTCGGGGGTTAATCAAAACATCGTAACGAAACCTGCACGTTTCAGATGAGAATCTGCCACGCGTATCCAATAATCCGATGTATGTATGCTCCACCTGGAGCAGTGTGGTGGAGTAAGCTCCAACCCTTCTTCTGAAAAGGAGACTTTAGCCAAGCCGTGAGACGTTAACAGGCTTTTACGTTTACATTTTGGTTACATAAAATGTTCTACCTCTACTTTATGTGATATATAAACATTATTAAAATTGTTTGTGTGTTGTTAAAATGATCTCTGTACGTCTGAGTCTAACCAAAATTCCTTCTAAAGTGTGTCGAATAATTAAAACGCGACATATCTTACAAAGATGTACCGTTGTGTAAATATTTAAGATGCGCGCTTTGTTCAGTATTCTGTGTTTCATTTGGTAAACGACCATCTGAACTTTTTTTTTGACAAATATCTTCATAATTATACGGTTCTTAAAATTTTGGTTAATCCACCAAAGTAACGTGAACCCTGCTCAAATGTTATGGTAATGAAAATGAGGGGCTCAATTTTATTGGTTGTTGATCCAGTTGTAATTTTACCCGTTTTTAAGGCTTGCCTCATAAACATAATTATGGTGAATTCCTTATCAGTCTATGTATCAACAGAAATAAATTAAACTTTAAAGGAAACATAGGTTGAGGTCAATGATTTCACTTATTAATTGATAACTGAATAAAACTTTATTGTTGAAAAGATTTTTATGATTTATACATGCTTATTTTAAAGTTATTAATATGATTCATAATAACCCGCTGAGTTTCTTTCGCCGGTTCTTCTCAGGTCCGAGGTGCTAAATTCCGAACCGGTGGTAGATTTTTGACAATCAATAAGCAAGTGTAAACACTTCTATATTGAATAAAGATTTTTGATTTGATTTGATTTGATTTGAACCAGTACGTATACCCTAAGCTTCTTGTCAGCTGTAATTTTAGATTTAATTTATTTATTAAAGTGACGAATCTAAATTGCACGTAGGAGACTATTTAAATGAAGTATGTTTTCAAGAGTGTGTAATGTGTAAAAATTTAAATTTTAAACTATATAGAAACTTAAATTTAACTCCTAGTATAATCCCAATGCTGGCTAATATATATATTCAGAAATACTTGACTTAATTCATTATTCCATTCAACCCTTCATTCATTTGATACTAAAATAAAAATATTTGTTTATACAAATTTAACATATTCGAAGATTATCGAAGAAAAATTACTTAAAGATATATTTTGTATATTCCTCTTAAACTACATAATCAACAAATGTTTATCACACGTTTTACACATGAATCAATGAATTTAATAACATTAGATAATACAAACAAAACCACATGCTTGTCCTAGTTATAACGAAGCGTATCGAACAATTTACAAATCTGAAAAGCGTAAAACAACTTCGAAGTAGATCGTCACGCCTAAACAAACTGTCTACTAATATTGTATACAATAAAACCTTCTCTAATTTTTCTAGGTTCGCAGGGCTTACGAAACGGCTTGCTTACATGTAACTTTACGTAGAATGTATGTTCAGTTGACAAAAAATGTTCTATGTAAATATTGTTGGTTAATTGGAAACAAGTGTTCATATTGAATTGTGTTTGAACTACAATTGTATGGTACTGGGTATTGGTATTGCTTTAAGAATAAAATAGAATTGTGTAACATATTTATACAGGTGTTCGAATTGGAGAATCAGATAATGAATGAGAGAAAAATGTTAACATTCAGCGTTTCGAATAACTTAAATACTTTTATAATGAATACAATAAGAATAAAATAATGAAAAGGGCTCGTGCAATTATTGAAGAAGGCTAGAGAGGTGATAGACTGCTGGATATAATGGAAATGAAGACGGGCCCACGTGTGTATTATATGAATTATGACCTTGAAATGGCCCAGTGGTTAGAACGCATACATTTTAACCGATGATTTCGGGTTCAAACCCAGGCAAGCACCACTGAATTTTCATGTGCTTAATTTGTGTTATAAACACCTCGTGCTCGGCGGTGAAGGAAAACATCGTGAGGAAACCTGCATGTGTCTAATTTCAATGAAATTTTGCCACATGTGTATTCCACCAACCCGCATTGGAGCAGCGTGGTGGAATATGCTCCAAACCTTCTCCTCCAAGGGAGACGAGGCCTTAGCCCAGCAGTGGGAAATTTACAGACTGTTAATGTATGTAATGTATGACCTTGAAATCGACGTTGCATACGGTGCACAATCATCAGCTTTATCGAGCTCATTCATTATAATGCTTATTTTATTTACATATCTAAAGTGTCGCACTGCAACCTTATTATTTTTTACTTGGTGGTAGGGCGTTGTGCAAGCCCGTCTGGGTAGGTACCACCCACTCATCAGATATTCTACCGCCAAATAATAGTACTCTGTATTGTTGTGTTCCGGTTAGAAGGGTGAGTGAGCCAGTGTAATCACAGGCACAAGGGACATAACATCTTAGTTCCCAATGTTGGTGGCGCATAGGTGATGTAAGGAATGGTTAATATTTCTTACAGCGCCTTTGTCTATGGGCGGTGGTGACCACTTACCATCAGGTGGCCCATATGCTCGTCCGACAATCAATGCCATAAAAAATATCTCGGAGTGACAGCTACGCGTGACAGTGACACTCGCCAAACGTCATTACTACTTTACTAGAGTGCGTGTATCTAGTGGCTAACTGTTGAGCACTAAATGTTTCGACCGTGTTCTCAGGTTCGATTCTATCTGCTATCTATCTTGACGTATAAATAATCAAAGGTTTATTATATATAGTTTAGCTTTCTAACATTAGATAAGGTAAAAACTACACAATTTGTCTTTTCTAGCATTCAAAACTAGTTTATTTGTTAGTATTGAGACCTTGGAATGTGGAGCATTAATAACATGTCAAAAAACAAACGAGACCGATATAAATACCGCTTCATTAGTTAAAACACAATTAATTAAAACTTTTGCTTTCTTACTCTTGCCTTCTTAAACAAGCCAAGCGTTATCTAATCGATATCGATCGACTTGTTTTCAATGTCAACATATCTCAATCCGTTCCGTGTTTCCGTAAATAACAAAAATGGCACTTTTTTTTAAATTGAACTCAATAAAAACATAATTAAAAAAAGAACGTGAAACTGGTCGTTGGCGCCACCGGCGTAGATTAAAAAAAGAATGTGTATATCGATGTGATTATTAATGCGAGGACAGAAACCGGAATACAGTTAATTATTGTGACAGCGCTTTAAGCGAACGGCGGACATTTAAGATCTTGATTGAAGAAAGAAAAAATGCTTGATGTTTTTATTGATTTCTATTTTAAAGTATCAGGTAGACTGGCGTATGGAACCTCCGATAACGATCCGTGATCACCACGGACTATAGACATTGCCACTGTAAGAAATATTAACCATCGATCTTGGTAACTAAGATGTTATGTCCGTTGTACCGGAACACAACAATACATATTAAGTATTTTTGTTTGGTGGTAGAATATGTGATGAGTGTATGGTAGCTACCCAGATGGGTTGCACGATGTCCTATCCCTTAGTATGACTCATTCCACCGAGCTGCGGCACTGTAACGGTTTATATATAACTTTCTCCTTTCGTTTATCCATAATTCACAGGTTTTCTTATAGTTTAACAGAAATATATTTATGGTCAAATTTATTAAAAAACTGTAGTATACATTACAGCATTTCGATTCTGGAAGTATTCCCTTTGTATCTCACTTGCGAAATGTTGACAACCGACTTACAGTGATACGCCATTCTGATACATGTATAAATTTTATATTTACTATATTCTGTCATTTCACGCTCGAGTTCTGCCGTGAGTTTCGAGTTCCTTCTTACAAAATAATTCTATAGAACACTTTTGATTTCTGTATTTTAACCACTTAATCGCGCATGCGCGTTGTCGCATGAAATATTGCTTAATCGGATTACTGTCAAATAATATTAACATTATTTTTTTATCCGAATGACTATTGGTTAAATGTTGCCTTGAGTAATATTGTAACGAAAATATTTAAAATTCGAATAACAACCACACATTATTATAGCACAGAACGTTTGTCATATAAAAATAAGCCGGGCAAGTGCGAGTCGGACTCGGGCACTAAGGGTTCCGCACCACTGCATAATACACATTGACATACCCACATATTTTTGATTTACTTTGGGTTTGTGTGAAAATTTTGCTACAAGACATGGCTTCTTGCCAAATTTCATGATTCTAGGTCAACGGAAAGTATATAGAGGTTTCGATTACTTTTTATGTATGGGAAATTCGACTTTCTCAAAGCTGCAAGGGACTGCAGACTTCAGTATTTGGTATTAATTCAACTTTATCCTCTACGCGTACCTGAAAATAGGAACTTGCAACGAAGAGATCTTATAAGTTCCTTTAAATTGAAACCCAAGTATACTTTATTCGAGTAGGCTTTTACAAGCACTTTTGAATCGTAATTTAACAAACTATATTAAGTGAAGCTACCACTGGTTCGGAATGTAGTTTCTACCGGGAAGAACCGTAAATAAAATCAGTAGTTACTCGTTTTAGCGTAAAATGACAATTTTTTTAATTTAAATTAGTCGAACTGTTTTGCTCTCTGTATAAAGCGGATACAATTTAATTTACAAAATATATCTTTTTTGATCTTAATGTTTCAAAATATAATATAAAATATACTGGTGTATATGAATTTACTAATTGTTCAATTTCTCATTTATATAAATATAAAACTTTTGCTATTAATTGTCAGCCAATAACAGCAGCTTTATATATTAAAGTTCTTATAACTGAGATGTTGAAGCTTCGACGCACTATCCACAATCGACAAAATTACAATTCGTTTAGTGATAAAATTATTGTATACATATAAATAAATCGCTGGAACTCTTAGGTGTCCGCGTTTGAAGAAACTCTATACCTAGAAAACCAAATTTCAACTTTTTCGTCGAAAACAGGCTGCGACATACAGACAAAATTCATAGTGTCCAATTTTTTCACTACATACTACAGAACTCTTACAATTTAAATCAAGTTTTAAAACATTTTTAAATCATTTAAAATCCTGACGTACTCAGAAACAAAATCCATTGACTTTCAACCCTTTGTAACACAATATGGTTACCCTTCACCCGTGAGTCACCAACCCCAGGCTAATTTGTTATTACCGGGCCTATACAGCCTGCGGCGAGACTGATTTCATACACGCTTTACATTGACAACTGACCACGAATTATATACCGGGGAACACGAAATTGACGCGCAATGTACATCGCTGAAATGCGATACTAAAGTGAAAATAAAAATGTACAATTCCCACACACAACATGTCAATTCACTTTACAGAATTATAAACTTTATTATTTCCATAATTGAGGTTAAATTAGCATCAAATCATTTTAATTTGGTAGGGTGTATAATGTATTAAGAAGTAATATACTGAAAGTCACGGTCAAAGGCATTGAAAATACTATTAGAAGGCTTGATTTATACGACACGTAACTTAAAAAGGGAGATAAATAGTTCAAAGATTTATGTCGTGTTTAAAAGTGAATTTAAGTCTGTTGCATTTTATTCTTGATTTTGTAGTCGTAAATTAGTGCATTAAAGGGGATTACTTCGTTTTGATTGGTTTATGATTACATTTCATATAATATAATAATTTGATTGTAATACAGTTTCACTTTAGGTAATAGAGAACATTATTTTTTCACAAATATTTTTAATTGATTAATTGTGAAACTTATAATTCTCGGTCGACGTCCATTGAATTTCAGTGATCATTCGTTTTTTTTTTCTAAATAATTAGAATGGTATATAAAGAATTCAAAATAATACCTTGTAAACGTCCCACTGTTGGGCTAATAACTCCTGTCAGGTGAATAAATAAATTAAAGTCTTTCTGTCCAGAAATTCCTTCCGGTAGAGTCGGATTGACATTCCATCATTTTAAGAGAGTGATGTATACTTGCGTATTATAATATCGCCTGTGCCAGATGACATCAGTAAAATAAATTATACATGATGTTAACATCGGATTTATTATTAAAAACAAACTTATATACAGACAGATATATTACGGTTTAATTATATATAGTTACAATCTTATGAGTCATAAGTAGAATCTCGACATGTATTCAAGGATAATATAAAAATCACACGCACTGACAGACAGGAAGAGTGGCGTGTCGTATATGGTAACCCGTGCGACCGGTACTGAGATCGCGTAGGTCAGGGCGATCTGTTCGCTATATCGCACTACGTTATTTATATATCAAGCATATTATGACAGACAGATAATAAATATTCACAGATAATAAATATTTAATGGGTGATACGGCTGTGTACCCACTGACCACGTATTCTACCGACAAACAGTGATATTTAGTATTGTCGTGTTACTGTTTGAAGGGTGAGTGAGTTAGTATAACTGGCAGGTGACTATTTACAATTAGAAGACACAATTACCTGTCCGCCTGCCAAACAAAAATATACTTTGTTAAAAGTCCCTTGTCACCACTTTTGTATCGTTATATATACAAAATAAGATAAATTTAACTCAAAAATAAGATAAATAATACTTTTTGCATAATTCTACCCGGACAAAACGGTCAAGATACGCAGTGGTAACTCTTATCTGACAATTAAATTACAAAACTATGTTAATTAAATACAATTATATTATTATTGATCCTTATCATGCTAAAATAGAGATGGCACAGTCGTTAGAACGCGTGCATCTTAACTTATGATTGCGAGATCAAACTCGGGCAAGCACCTCTGAATTTTCGGCGATGAAGGAAAACATCGCAAGGAAACCTGAATATGTCTGATTTCAATGAAATATCTTCAAATGTGAATCGTAGCCGCGTGGTTGAATTAGCTCCTAAACTCCCAAAGAACGAGGAACCTTAGCTCAGCTGATATACATTACATACTTTGTTATAATATCGAATATAATAATGCGAATGAACAGTTTATAACGCCTATTATTTGATGTCATTAAAAAATCGTTAGCCGCGTTGTGAATCTTAAAAACCTGCAACGCATTTTGACTGACTCAAGAAGTCCATAACGAAATGTGTATCATTATTTTTTGTATAATAAACCAAAGCGCGTTGAGATTGTTCAAAGTCATAACAGCTCAGTCATAACAATTCATAACAGCTCAGAATCCATTATCAAGGACATCAAAATACATATTTGATATGCAAATGTCAGTTTTTAAACATAAGTTTTTTAATTAATAAAATGTATGTGACTCATCGTAATGAAGTTACTACAGTAGACTTATTTCAATATCACAGTGATCTACAACCAATAAGGGACGCAAAAACTACTGAATAACTAAATACTGAACTAACTGAATTAATAAAAAACATTAAAATTAACAGTTTTAGTGAAAAACTTTATAACTTAGAGACAGCTTAGCGACGGAAATATGGCGCAAATGTTTGGACCATAACGTTAATTAAAATTGGCACAGTTTCATGCTTAAGGGTCCAAATGCTTTTGGGCATTATTGAGGATTTTAAGTGTTGTTATGAATTTAATAAAATAAATGAAAAATATTTAAATACATTATAATGAAAACCAGATAAAGCCTGCGGACCATAATAGTGAAGCACCAAAAGCGAATATAATTTTCGATCTGCCGTTTTTTACAATCTGAGACAACATAATACTAATTGTTTCTAGTACTGAAACCCACTTTTCCACTTCAGTTCTTATCTTTATCCATAGATAGGCAGTGACGTCAAGTCGCCATCTTTGTTTACATAATCTAATTTTCCTGTCATCGAACTAAAATTATGAATTCTGTCCAAATTTCGGAGTATTTCATATTAGTTATTAACATTCTAACATTAAAACAGAAACGGTTATCATTTATTACAAAGATTTGAAAAAACTACATCAGTCTATAGAAAAATAATATTTGTAACAACAAACTCAAAATCACCGCAGAACAAGATCGTAAATATAAAAACTTGATAAGCGAAATTGACCAAAATAATCATAACATTTAAGCTATATACGCCACAAACTAGTGTGAAGCGGTAGTTGATTTTCAACGTTTCACGAGCGAAATACAATCTGCGTTGAAACAGAATAGCACTGTTGCAGTATCAGCTTATTTCTAATTCAATTTAATTGTGAACATCTCCTCGTTAATGTTGTTAATTATGTCTGTATGTTGAGATTGATTAGCACCGTGAGAACGCTTAGCGAATCCAATCGAGATATTGATTTCACATGGTCTTTATATGTGTGTATCGGAATTATTTTCTCCATCCTTCGAAATATTTTTTATAATTATGAAAAAATTTAGAATTAAAAGTAAAGTAAATGTTATCTGTCGCTCAAAAGATTCTTCTCTTCTAGACACTTGGTGATTAATATATGTGATTGTATTAAACTAAAATAACTGTTTTTTTAAATGTTGCCGGTTCTTATCGGTGGGATCTACATTCCGAAATGGTGGTTGTTTTACTTAATCTAGTTCTGTAAAATAGTGATTCAAAGTCCTTGTAAAAGCCTATTTCAATAAAGTATATTTCGATATTGTTTTTGATTTTATCCAATACTGCTCTAATGCAGATGGGTGGATACATAATCGCAGATTTTAATCTGAGACATTCAAGTCCACGATGTTTTAACTATTGAGTACGAGATTAATTATAAACACAAATTAAGCACATGAAAATTGCTCTCTGAGTTTGAACCCGAAATCTACATATATATCATATTTTCTAGTCACTGGTCCATCGCGGTTCTTATCATCGATTTGCAAATTAATGAATCACGAATGTTAAACCCAGCGTAAATACAATAATTTCTTAATTTATATAATAGAGTAAATATTTTCATCTTAATTACGAAGATAATTTATCACGGCTTATCCTAGATCTCAACCGTTATGTCTGATGGAGCGACCTAGACCGGATAGTGATCTTGATTTAATATGATTTAACATAGAACTAATCTGATCGATGGCCATCGCCTTCGGATACTTGCTAATATTGAGATTCTAGAGGTAGCTAATGTTGCAATATTGCTTCTTATATAGAGTAAATACAATATGTTTTATAATTAGAATTAATATTGCAATCAACTTAATATATATTTATTACAATTTCTCCTTATAGGCACAAGTAACAAACCTAATTGATCAGTTTTATTGTAAATGCTTAAGTTAATAATTTGCACAGGCCTCCTCCGAGAAGGCTTCGAGCGACTTCAATTACTTCTACGTCTGTTTTTATACTTAGTCTATTGAACCGATTTTGATAAAATTTAAGTGGAGATACCTCAAGCCCTGGTGACAGAAGTTACAGTTTGTCAACAAAGACACGGATAAAACTTTTTTTTACTGTTATCAGAAAATACGTTAATTAAAATAAATAAACAATAAACATGATGACTGTAAGGCGACTGAAAGGGTTTTTTTTTTAAATTTTGGAGATGACTTCCGAGTTATGTTTTATAACAACGAATTGTTTATCATGCTTGTCATTCTCGTTCACTACTAATACTCCTTACTGTCTGTCTGTACGTAAAAATCGTAGTGCTTGGGAAAGGTTTTTCTCTTAGGGTAAGAAGAATAAGAGAAAAACCTAAGAGAAGAGGTCACGGTGTTGCAGTTGTCCATGGGCGGTGGTAATCACTTTCCATCAGGTGAGCCTCCTGCTAGTTTGCCCCCTATAACATAAAAAAAGCGAATTCCAAAGATGGTCTTGTGGCAGAATTCCATCGAACACTTGTATAGGTATTTTCTCGATGATTCCTACAAAGCCGAGCACAAACATTTTTGAAACATTCACATACTTTTATCACGGCTATTTTATACAAATTACAATTATTTTCAATTAGAATCGTTTGGACCTTGAAGCTTCATAAAACAACTAAATCCCTTTAACGTTTATTTGTATTTGCTGAGATTTAAACCCACGATGTTCAATTAAGATCCATGCTCTATCTGCTGATCCATCTCGGTTCCTAACGGTCTAGATAACTTAAATAGCTATCTTGATATAACGTGGTTCAACACAGGATCAGTCTGTTCGACCGTTGACTTCGTGAGTTGCTTTCTACAGAACTCTCTAAAACAAAACTTATCTTATATTTATCGTATTGTTAATTTATTTGATCTCCTTTTCTCTGTAGAATATGATAATTTTAATCATACGAAAAGAAACAGTGCTAGAGTGATCCAAATTCGGATTATGTATTTTTGTGAATTTAATTCGTAAGTATAATATGTACCTACTTGGTGTTAGGGCTTTGTGCAAGTCTGGGTAAGTATCCCCCCCCCCCCCTTATATTTTGCCGTCAAACAGCAATACTTGGTATTATTGTGTTCATGTTTGAAGTGTGAGTGAGTCAGTGTAACTGCAGGCACAAGGGATATAACATCTTAGTTCTCAAGGTGGGTGGTGCATTGGTTATATGAGTGATGGTTGATATTTCTTACAATATCAAGTTTCACGGATAGTTGTATATGCCATAAATATATATGTATATATAGAACTGCAGTTCTGTGATCTTCTCGGTCCATTTTTCAAAAATTTGAAAATAGTATTTATAGAATGTTTAATTTCGATTAAAGACAAAGAACTTACTTGTGAGTTATGGTCTCGCATTTACATAATACAATACTCATGGTAATCTGAATGCAATAAGGTTTCTAATAGATTAGAATAGGGTCTTAAGATTTGGTCTGCAAAACCCAAACCACATGGTCAACTATTCAATGTTTTGTAGAATCTACGATTACTTATACAGACCGAAATCGAAACGAGATATTGTGAATTAAAAAATTAAATTATGATAAACAAAAAAAAATGAGCATAAGGTACAAATGTATACAGCATGTCTCTTGAGCTACAAATGTAACAGAAAAAAGTGTTTTTCTAAGTTGGAATTTGTATTTAATTTTTAAATATCGAATCCACATTCTAAAATAGGCAATAAAGCCACTTGAGGATGCACGACTAAGTCATTACATTCCATCATTCAGAATCAAGACGTTCAAGACTCTTATTGCCCTCTGACATTGCTGTTTAATGTTCGTATCGTGATTTTGAACTTGAAAAGGAAATTTAATCAAATCAATTCGATGCCTATACTGGCAACAATACGTTTAATATACAATTGTTAATTGTTATTATCAATCAACGGTATAATATATTTGAGAATAGCTTCCGCGTTGGTCGAGATTCTATCTAAGACCAGCGTTAGCCTAATGCTGAAGATCTTGAAGGCTTTGATCGGGCCACTAACAATTAATTGCTTGTTTTTTTTATGAGTTGTCTGATGATGCTGCATTAGCAGTACGGAATTTGGATGTATTGTTACAAAAGCATATCTTGAAAAGGAAGCACCTTATGGTAATGTATTTCCATCTTAATAGATAGATTAATATCTGACATATTAAGGTAGCAGTACTTACAGGTGGCTAATGCTATTTATATAAAAAAATGTGTAAACAAGTTTCAGGTAAACAGTAGAAATAGTATTTTTTGGGTATGATCAAGTGATAAAAATATAACATTTGTCAAATTCCATCCAATAAACCATATTCACGCAAAATTTCACGTTGCCGCATAAAAGAAGTATTTCTTTCATAGAAGTATCAAATTTCGAATTCGGAATTTCTTTACTTTTCACATTTTATCTGTGGTTCAGTATAAATATCAAAAAAATAAAATCTCTTAACAAACAGTCATGCATTAATATCATTCACTGCGTAGTGATCTTAAAGCGTTACTCTATCTTCTGTAGTATTACTTGTACAGATAATTACACATTTAAGGCTTATTAGATATAATTAGGGCATCGTAGGAATGAGGTAAAGGCGCTGGCTATAAGAAAATGCGCCGCAAAGCCATGACTGATGCGCTTGATGACTACGGAGCTATAAAGCTTGGATAAGGTATTAAGTACAAACTTGAGCTGTTATTTGATAAACATTAACAAACATAGCATTAACAGCCTGTAATTTTTTCCACTGCTGGGCTAAAGTCTCTCCCTTTGAGGAGAAGGTTTGGAGCATATTCCACCACGCTTCTACACATGTGGCAGAATTTTGTTCAAATTAGACACATGCAGGTTTCCTCACGAGATAAATTATAAACACAAATTAAGCACATGTAAATTCGGTGGTGCTTGCCTGGGTTTGAACCCGCAATCATCGGTTAAGATGCACGCGTTCTAAGCACTGGGCCATCTCGGCTCTTCGGCATTTGATAAAATAAAAGCGTATTAACTTATATTTAAATTTGTAATATGTATTCTTCTTATTAACAAATAATATTTAATGTTGTGTTTGATGAAACTTTGGCGAGTTATTGACCCAAAAGAAAGACAAGATTTGGTTTATACATTTTCCCTTCAATGTTAACGTTCAGACCTATTTTGTGTTCGTGCGAAACCGGGTCGGGTAACTACTTATGTACAAAACACGTTATTATCAATAGTTGCTATAAAATGCTTCCATTGTTAGCGTTAAATTTCAACTAACTGCCAATCACTGGAAAGTGTTAAAACACGCTAACGGTCTCTTATTAACGTTGCGCACCTATCGTACGTTAGGGCTTTGCCAGAAGCCTTAAAGCAGGCGTTGATTTCAATCGAACGAAAGCAAGCATTCATTCTAAACGTGTACATATATATGAACTCTTAAAGTGACTTCGGTTAATATTTTTTGTGTGCATTTGAGTGATTCTCTGTATGGTTTCGATTGGATTGGTTGTTGCAATCGGGTAGTATATAAAATTCTTAATTAACCTGGACGAAGGCCGCACGCAGCTAGTGTATTTCATGAACTAGCTGGACCTGTGACTTGACCCGCGCGAAATTTATAAAACACAAACTTCCAAACCCCGTGTTACCCTCTTAGGGGCGAAGTTTCGTAAAATCCGGTGTATGAGTATGTCTGCACCCTATAAGGAACCTACCTGCTAAATTTCAAGTTTGTAGGTGTTATAAATTCGGAGATTTCGTGATTAATCAGTGAGTGGCATTTCGCTTTTATATACATTCCTATATAGATTATATGTTTAATTACGAATGTAAATTGAAGAGAAAACAGCACATCTTATTGTTATTTTGAAGTAACTCAAAGATGATAATTTCTGCATAAAAGATCGGCTAGTGGAACCCGTAAACATTGACGCAGTACCAAGAAACGTCAATAGAAAGCAAAGCGTAGTCATTGGATTACACTTTAACAACTTTAACTAAGCTTATATTGCCTACAATTAGTTCCGACGATTTCTTTAAACATAAAAATACAGGTTTCATTGAAGTGAAACTTCGTTTAGCGCGATGGGAGTAAAATTTCAAGGTTGTGATTGCAACGAATACCGTTTAAAAAAAGTAACGTTTCTGACTAAAAGTTTCTCGTCGTTTAATTAATTTTATTAGCTTTGTAAGTTACGCCGAAGTTACATCTTGTTTACGCTTACCCACTGGGTTTCTTGCCGGTTCTTCTCGTTAGAATCTACATTTAAATGGCTTAACGTTTTATACAATTCAATAAAATGACGATTCAAAAGTGCTTGTAAAAGCCTACTTGAATTAAGTATATTTTGATTATGACCAGACTCGTCTGTTATTCTACCATCAAACATCAACATTCCGCTTTGAAGGTTGTGTGTGCCTGTGTAATTACCAGCACATGGGGTTACAGCATTTGAAAACTTATGATTTGCAACTTCTGTATAGTTTAGCGAATGGTTTATATTTCTTAGAGTGCCAATGTCTATGGGCAACGTTGACAACCAGTCGTTTGCCTTTTAAAACTATTACCTGTATTAAAAGTGATTTACTTTCCGTATGTATGTATGTATTTATGTATGTATGTATATATGTATGTATTTACTTGGTGGTAGGGCTTTATGCAAGCCCGCCTGGGTAGGTACTACCCACTCATCAGATATTCTACTCTGGCTAGTGGCTCATTTGTCCGTCCATCTACCTTACCTACATAAAAAAAAATGTATCTCCAAAACATTTATTATAGTAATTGTCTGTTTAAATAATATATTTTTGTATATAAGATAATTTAATTGTAAAACGTTACAAACCCATTCGTAGCTCAACGACAATTGTGATTTACTGCAATCTGTGACTAATCGTTTGATTCGAACGACCTGTGCGTGCGCACGGTGAAAAACACTTGATTGAGTTCGCACTTGCTATTTTATGATTACAGTGAAAGCAAAGGTTTATAGACGCAATTATAATATAACTGTTTTCGTTTAATGTAATCATTGCTTTGAATTTCGAAATATGTAATGAAATTACAGTATCGTATTTATACGAAGTCTAAGAATATATGAGTTAATATATCTCGGAAAAGCAATTTGCATATTTTCTGGTATTCAATTTACTTCCTGGAAGAAATATGTAAAACGCTAACCCAGAATGTAAGCTGTGAAGAGGACTTGTCGGGTAATTATGACCATTTAGTTCCGTAGCCGGCAAAGAGATAATATATTTTACTAAAATGTAGATTTACAGATTAGTTCAAAATTTTCGGAAAAAAATATTTTGCTAAAAAGGAAGTTTCAGAGAGTTAATTGGTTTTGTTGCAAGTTATCGTAAGCGAATGTATATTTCTTATAATGTTTTCAAAGGTTGCTCTGATAGTCTCTTTCTTGATGATGATTATGATCTGTTAGGAGATCGTTTTCGCCAAAGTCGGCCATATTTAAGAAAGTATGTGCGCTGATACATTTTCAATGATTGTGATAAATATAAAGTAAATTATTTTTTCTCTTAATCTGCAACGACCACACATTCGTAAATAAACTGTTCCACTCTCGCAAGTCAAGTCGCAGAGCGGATTAGTGGATACAACGTCTGCATTTGAACCCGCTATCAGTTCAAATTTCCGTGTTCTAGTGACTGGTCTATCTCGGTTTTATGATACTGAACTCTTGCGTAAATAACAAAATATGTTATAAGCATAAATACCGTGTGAGGACGTGGCGAAGCGACCCACTTTTCAAAATGTAAACATTGCAATATTTCTCATATATTCCGAAAATTTGTTAATTATAATCAGCTGTTTGTACTAGCTGATACAATAAAGAAAAAATGTAAGTTTAAAAAAAAAGGATGAAGCAATATTTTATAATAATGGTCTTATAACATCTTCTCATATCAAGTTTTTTCTTAAACATCTTGCTTTACTTATAAAAATAAAATAATTAAAAAAAACTAAAATGTACGAAGTAAAATTATGTTTAAGTATAAACGGAATGTTAAAAAAATATCAATGCTAAGAATTTACGGAAATTTATGTGATATGATTAACATAATAAAATAAATTCTCTAAAAATATCAATGAAGATATTCTAAGCGATTCTGATCACGTCGACCATTCACGAGACAGCTTAACCAACTGCACAGGTATTATAGAATGTAGTGCACAAGTATGTGCATAAATACTCTCTATTTCCTCTCATATTCAGTTGGAATGCCAAATCCGATACGATTGAAGTGGGTTTAGGTTTTAGATCAAAGTCTTTCCACGTTTTCCGAGGCATGGGAGTGTAATACCGTTTGCGAATATCTGGGCTGTTAATGAGAATTGCTGATTTAATTTTTTTCGTCCCGACTTGGAAAATTAACCCAAGTTATAACCTAACCTCTAGACCGAATGTATTCGCCACGACTCGTCGAAGCCTACGCGTTTGTTGACTTAAAATGCTCACGTCATTCCTCGGTTATGGCATTGGTGTCCTAAGGTGAGGTCCAGCCTCATAAGAGGCATCCTCAGCACGTCCGTGCTAACCCCTTACCCCTTAAGTGGGCTGCTAACACTTGCCTTGAGTATATTATCTCGCAACCCCGCCCGGTAACGCTAGAGAGGCCATTACGGCCACCAGCAAGACACAGACCGAAAAAAGTAGGCAGTTTTGTAAACATAAACTGGTAAGCTTTCCGTATGGTAAAGTAAAGGTTAGGTTATTGCCACCATGCTTTAATTCACGCTTGATAAAAATTGGTAAAACAAAATATGAGAGGGTAAAATTACCCTCTCATTTATAATTTCAACGAAATAAATTAAATAAACCGTCGCCGTAGGATATATTACATTTCTAAAACGAATTTCCTAATAAATAATATCTGGACGGTCTTACGGAGCTGACATAGGTTACAGAGCGTGCCGTGTAGCCAATTCTTGGAATTTATGGCCTACAGTTAGCCTCAGCTTTGATAAATGCGAGTAATCTAACGTAGCCTGTGTATCGGCTTATGCTCTATGTGATTAAGTTTTCGTTAAGTTTATTCAAATTGTGAAATAAATGTCTTGAAACGTTCGGTCTTTCGGAGCAGGTTGCGAGTGAGTTTTCTGTGTGAATGTCTGTGTTAATTATTATATTTGAGCCTCTACTTTTTTAGCGTATTTCATGGACTTCTACGTGGCTTATACTGATATTATAAATGCGAATGTCAGTCCGTCTGTCTGTCTATCTGTTGCTCTGTCAAACCAATGAACCGAATTTAATTAAATTTTATACAAACCAAGCTTAAACTCCAAGAAAGGACGTAAGCTACTTTTTGTTCCCAACAGCTGACGTCCAACACCTAAAACGAAAGCGAAGTCATGGTCGACAACTAGTAACATATAAGTGTAAGAAAATAACCGCCTTAGACGAAGAATATGTTATTTTTAATATTTTGATTTCAGTAGTTTTAGTACAGTGATGATTTCACATTAAATGAATGAGTAAATAACGGATACTCAATGGTATGTTTAATTACTGTATTTTGTTAAACTTCCTGATAAATGCAAAGATAGTATTTTTATCTTGTGAATAAATTAGTCGTTTTTGTTAATTAGTATATTTTGTTATTTAATATTTATCCTTATTCTGATATTATAAAGGCAAAAGTTTGTATGTATGTATGTATGTTTATTATTCTGTTCCGCATAAACTACTGAACGGATTTAAATGAAACTTTACAATGATATAGCTTATAACATCAGAATAACACGTAGACTATAATTTATAAAAAAAATGCGTGAACAATACCTAATAACCAACCACGGTTACGAGTAATATTAATAAGATGATATATTGCGTTTATTATAATACAAGCCCACTTCAAGTATCGCGTTCAACATGCAGTACGTTAACAGAACTATTGATCCAACTATGTTACGAGCTGACGAATATTAATTATATTTATTATAAAAGCAAGGTTTACCATTATTCATCAAATATCGTTGGTTCAAATCAGAGCAAACAATAACAAATTTTCACGTGTTAAATTTCTGGTTATGACTACATGCTTGGTTAATGAAAACATTGTTACGTGCATGTGTTGAGTGAACCGCTGCACAATTAATATACCTCTAGTGGATACTCGTGGTGAGTTAGGCTCCAAGCTTTCCTTAACTAGAGAAAAGATTGCCCAACAGTGAAAATTGAACAAGCAATTACAATATTTATTATTATTATAAATATATTTTAAAATTAGAACGTGACAGATTTGACCATAAATTTATTTAATGTATATTTAATTGTATTCGCATAATATTATTATGTTTAATTTATTACTTATTTATAAAAAACGACTTTAATTTATGACAAAAAACTTTATTTTGCCCAATAAAAATAATTGACAACTTAATCTTTTAATAATTTATGAAAACGATTCGTATTTTTATTTATTAAACTTTTATAAAATGATTAAAATTTTTTACGACGATATTAAAATTTAAATGTATTTGTATATGATATATAAGTACAGATAGAAATAATCTATTTCGTATTTTATTATCTTTTACCCCTTGAGCCTATTTATATTATATTCCAACTTCAAGAGGTCAAAAACCAAGTAAACTATATTTGACATCGATTTGACGCGATATCATTGGTCGAGAGCTTGAATTATCTATGACATTCGGTATAGATTTGAAAAAAAAATGCTTTCGCTCTGAACAACGACGAAGCTGACGCCGCAATGGTTAGATTATTCGGTACAAATAAAAATAGATCAAATATAACCGTTGAATTTATGTCATTGGTTCCTTTTTTTCAAACCAATGATAAGTTTTACTTTGTTTATTAATAAGTAAGTGTAATGTTTATAATACTAGCTTAAATCGCGGCTTCGCCCGCTTGGTATTCTGTATGTGAGTAAAATGCTTCTCGTAAACAACCCTCATCGCCAACTTTATCCTTTCAAATACAAAAAAAATGTATTTTGATTTATGAAATTTAAATATCTCGTCAAAATCGATTTAACCAGACAGACCGACAACGGTTACTTTCGCATTTATTATATAAGTAATTATATTAGTTAACTCCGGTATGTACAGTGTCTTTATTTTAAAGAGAATCTTACAGTAGTAATTTAAATAATCACCAAAATCAATAAGATCTAAGAGGAGGCCTTAGATTGCACAAAGTAACAAATTTTACGAGTAACACGACCACAATTATTCAAATCGTATAAAAAAATCCATCGAAAGCGACAAAGGCCGTTTTCGAAAATCAAAATAAAGGAATACTGCTCGCATACCATATTATGGGATACAGATAAGTCAGGTTACTCAGAACCGAAGCAGCCAGTAAAGGGCAGAAGAAACCTGACCCAAAGGTCACGATGACCTGCAGGGGGCCGGATCAGATGTCAGTGTACTCGAAAGATAGCTAAAAGGCTGAAAAAAAAACAACAAAAAAGGTTTTCTTTTACAGGGTTACTGATCATTGTCTTTAAAGATAAAGAACAGCATTTTTAAAAGTATCTGATGCTATATACAATGATTTACTAGAGTTTTGTCTCTATGAATTGTAATGTTTTTAAATACCTATAGTTAGGTGGATAAGCAAATGGACCACCTGATGGCCAGTGGTTACCACTGTCCATCGATGTTGGTACTTAAGAGATATTGATCACACTTCATCCCAATGTTATGTCCCTTGTGCCAGTGACACTGGGTCTCGCACTAGAATTCGGGACATAACAATGCTCAGTAACTCTGTTTGGCGGTTATATATCTTAAAATAATATCAAATGACATTGCAAGTAGTCGTTTTTTAGACGGAAATTATCATAATAGCTATCAATCTGATCGAAATTAATCATTATAGACAAACAATAACGATAAAATATAATAAGTAAAAAGCAGAGAGCACGCCTCCGTGCGGTCTCGTTTACCGGGTGATGACCTCTCATGATGTACGCTTCTACCTTATCGTAGTTTATGTGACAGCCAAACAAAGGCATTTTTGCTGCTTGAACGAGCATAAAAATGCCTGACAGCCTCAGAACAGTGAATCTCTAGAAATGGCATCAAGTATTATCGATCGATCGATGACGTAATTGCTTTATATACATAGGTAGATATTGTAGCTATGCAATCATAAAGTCCAAATCAAATCATATAGAAGAATTTCACTTAGTAATCTATTGTCAAATTAAATACTACATCCGGTTCGGAAAATAAAATACCCTGGCCTGAGAAAACCGACGAGAGAAACTCAGTTTTTATTAATAACTGAATATCGTGAAATGAAATCCAGACACGCATTGCTAAGTTTTTGTACGCTTAAATGAGTTTTTGGAAACAGCTGCCGGAGCATGTACTGGAGGTTATTTTGCTCTATGTATCAAACCACCAACCACAGCCTCCACACACACTATATGTACCACAGCCTCCAATCCTGTGAGAAGCGTGGTCGTATAAGCTTCTAATTTTAAACGGACAGAAGTCATTAGCCTACGTATCCACCATACTGCCTTCCTAGTTTTTAAACAAACCTATTAAAACATAGTTGTCATGGCTATGTTTTTTAAATATTACTCCTACAAAACAAAAAACTTATTGTATTATACAGGGCAGTAAAAATATTTTCGATCCAAATTCCACTTCCATTGTAATCTTTGTGTTCTATGCCAACCTGTCTTCAATTAAGTGGTTAAGCAGTTTATCTTAAGATATCGTGGTCTTTAATTGTTTATTCATCTCTGTTTTATTGCGGGACAATACTGGATTCATTGTCTTCAGGTTAAAAGAGGTCCGAGGATATGTTCCTTAAGACGTAATTCAGAATATCAACATGATACATATTTTTTATTATTCTTATTTGATTATTGAACTTCACATCAATATTTTTAATGTATTTTTTTTAATTAAATGTTTTTTTTTATTACAGGTATGTATTGACACTCAGTATCAGCTGAAAGAACTCGGGTGAGGAAAATTAAACATAAACTATTTCGAAGATACGAATAAGATTATTCTGTACATTGTTTCTAATCTTATTTTATTATATATTTTAAAAAAAAAGACTATGTTTGCCTCGTTAGTCTGATGGCTGTAGATATGAAGTTCCTAGTTTTGAATCATGGGACCGAAAAAGTTTTTATTTATCAAGGAAACGCAGCGCCCCCTTTGCTTTCTATTTATCTTGGGAACCCCCAAGAAATGAGTCTACGTATACTCATCTACTCAAAGATTGGGACAGCGCCTGCAAGCAGCCTAGTGTTGCAGGTGTCCACGGGCGGTGATAGTCACTTTCTGTGCGCCTCTTGTACGTTTGCTACCGATTACATTAAAAAAAGGATTATGCAGTTAGATTGTTGCATGTTAAGCAGTTTCGTATCGTACTTTCGTCTCATCGAATTATGAGAGTAATAAAAAAATAATGCATTTATGTTGCCACACACACTTGTGCAATTTAATATAATCTTTATACTTTGGCGTTGGCCGCCTTGGCTAAATATTTTTTTAATTATAAACATTAACAGGAACGCCGATGACCATCAGAATTGGTGGTTATTAAAAAGGGATTCAATAATAATTGGAACAAAAAATTTTTTTATTAATATTGTATTTAAATGAAAAAGTCTTAAATAAACGTTTAAAGTTCAACACATTCACCCAAACATAAAAGTATAAAAAAACATCAGTTACATTTTACGACAAATAAATGTCACATTGAGCGATTTTTATTTTTACATAACACCGATTAAGACACATCATTCACAGTTTTATTACATTTCATAAAATCATTATTTACATTTACGAGGACCATTGAAAAAATCCACGCAGACTCATCTTCAAAATGTAAAATGTACGCCGTATGAATAAAGTACGACCGTGCCGGTGTCGACCCAAATACGTGCCGTAAAAATCATCTCTACAGATTCACTATTTAAGATAGGTATTGTTCAAAATAAAATTACAATATAATAAAAATGTATTCCATTGGTTTTTGAAAAATACTATTTCATTCGTTAACATGTGCTCTTGACGGATTAGGGCTACGGCAGAAATTGTATACGTACTGACAGGGCCGGATCTAACATATGGCTTTTTGGGCTTCAGCCCAGGGCTCCGCGGATTCAAGCCTCCCAGCTAAGTCAAGTCAAAGTCAAAATTAGACGATAGAGCGAAAGAATCCATAAATTTATTAAATTTAACAGATCGTATGGTTTGCAGCCCTGCGAGTCCTGCAATTGATCAAACCCATTCAATAAATTTAATTCAAGTCTACGTTCAGATATGCCTTAGGTGGGCCCCTAAGTAGTGTTAGCCCAGGGCCCCCTAAACTAACCGTCCGGCCCTGCGTACTGGCCAAATACCTACACTAGATATTATAGTGCACTAATATGTGCAAAAACACAGATGAACTCTTTTATTATTGAATTCTCATAATTTGTTGGGAAATCCTTGACAAACCGACACGATCGGAGAAATTTCAGACTCAGAACCATCGGCATCCGAAAAAAAAAGATGTCAAAATTCCTACTTCCGTGGCAATCTCTATCAGTACTGATGTTATAAATGCAAAAGTAACTCTGTCTGTTACCTCACGCTAAACTGCTGAATCGATTTAGATGAAACTTGGGATGAAAAAATATGATCTTGGAGATGATTATATGTTAGCTTTTATCAAGGAAATCCGCGAAAAATATAAAGTTAAGCCGCGGCTTCGGTTAGTGAAATTATATTTGACACTTATGTTATTCTAGTCCATGTCGTAAGACCAGATATATGAAATCTAAGATCTTCGTAATCGTACAAGCTATTATGAGGATCATTGCAAAAATCCGGCTTATCTAGTCAAGTCGCAAATAACCGTTCACGCTATGAGCGTTGATTGGTTAATATGAACGTTATGCGCTGACGGATGCGCTGATTGGTTAATGACTCGTTATTTGTTGTTGTTGTCAGATAATGTTTTTACAATTTTAGTAATACCATCACGAAGTCGTCTTTTGACATTATTATTATTTATGTTAAATTTGTTTTACATACATTTATCGGCACTGAAATATCAAGACATAGACTACTTTTTTAATTTATCCTTCACGGTACATGGGGGCTGACTGTTTTTGGGCTATAGGTATAGTTTTATAACTTTCGCGCGGGTAAAGATGCAGGTTCTTCGATCAGGAATCGATACGCGAAAGATAGAAAATATATCTCGTTATAAGATAACATTCGATCAAATCGAATACTCGCATGTAATAATAGATCCACAGTAACAATACATTACGCGAGTAAATATGTCAATTGAGGCGGACAGACGTGAGACTTGTTTAGTCTAGTAATCGTGTTTGTGATTAACAGAGATACAATCGTCGTCGAATCAATTACCCAGCATTTTCTAACAGCTTATGCATGCCTGGTACTATTTATAAATATTATGAAGTTCATTTAGAAATGATAACAAAATCGGAAAATATTTTTTGAAATATAAACTTTATTCTTAATATTATAGAGATTTATTCGGTCGTAACCGCCACTTTGAAACTGCTGAATCGATTTTCAACAAATGTTTCATTATTAGAATGCTTCATTATTCAGAAGTAATATAAGAATATTTTTTTTTCATAAAATTTTAGTACGTATTGTACTCATATTGTCAAAAACTAAAAGAAATCTCGAACACAGATGGTAAATAAAATTTGTTATACTGTTTTGTATTGTCATCCATTTTCTTCACTGAGTGTCATTGTTGAATTTCTTTTCGGGTTTTCTCGGTAAAATCTACCTTCTGAAGCGATGGAGTTTACGAAAAAAACCGTTCTGTAAAATGACGATTCAAAACTGCTTGTAAAATCCTACTTGAATAAGGTATATTATGATTTGATTTGATTTGACGGGAACTTTAAAGGCGCTTAATGTATTAGCTCCGTTATTTGCACACATTTGAGAAGTAACTCGTAAATTTTCCTGTTATTATAATATATTTAATTCGCCATTTGAAATTCTATATTCATTCTTTGTAAATATTTATATTGAATAATACGCTAATATACGATAAGCCTTTATTGTAAAACATGTATATTTTAGTATGTATATATGTATCTTTTAACTATGTATTTAGTTACACACAATGTTGAGAACGCTTAAAAATTCTGTTTAAATGTACTCGATAACAAGATCTAATCAAAAATATATTCAACGCGTCTCGGTGTTTCGCGCGTTACAAAACATTGTTACAACATACTACGTAAATTTAGATTTGAGATTGTCATGCCGGCGTTCGAACCGACACTTGTATAGGAAATGACAAGAGATCTTAATTAAGTATGCAAGCGGCGTTGGGTTACAAAACTGTGCAGGGCTAAGGGCGCCCGTTTCGCCTTGCATTCGTAATTACTTTCCAATAATATCTAACGTCAGCAGAATTATGTATACATAGTTATATTTTTTTATGTAACGTATCAAAGTGAAACGTTTTTGCGCAAAAAGGTCGTCAGTGAAAAGTGAAATTAATCACTTATTTTGTAGAATCAATTTGAGTTGAATAGTTTGAATGTTTATAGGAGTGGGTACGAATATATTTCAAGGGCTCAAGGTTGAACATGTGGTCTTAGATAATAAAGTATCGTTTAATTATCAGGTATTTTTATCAAATTTTGTGTACGTGTATAATTAATAAAATTAATTTATTAGACAAAATCATATAATTTTTTTTTTAATATCACATAATATTTGATAAAATATGTCCACGCATTGCTTAAAGGCGCTATATTTGTTTGAAAAGTAGATATTCCAGATATTTTGTTATGTTTTACGAAATGACGTAACTCTCTGAATGAAAAAAAAATATTAACAATATAAATAATAAAAAAGAATGGTTAAAACATTTGATTTTATAATTAAAATATATTAAAAATAATTTTAAAGTTATTAATTTTGCTGACTGTACATATTTATATTGCGTGGCCCAAAGGCCAAAAGTCCATGACACCATGAATTGTAATGTCAATTTATAATGACTTACTATCAAATATAATGTATAATACTTCTAAACTCTTAAATTTACTGAACCTCTTTGTATGCATTCATCATTGCTTAGAAAAATAATATTTTGACAGAAAATAGCAGACGTAACTTGAACATTCTCAATTACCGTAAATAACTTTATCGATAGTACGGATTGTACTTACCATTGCGTAACGAAACAAAATTATATAACATGAATAAAGATGGACATGGGAGTATGTGGAGATCAGGGGTATTTGAATAATATTTTATCTGATTCAAATAAGGTTACGGATACGAAATTGTTTCGGATTATCCGATTGTTTTGCATAGTTTCCGTTACGGATACATTGTTTACAAGATTTTAATTTGACTTTGTTTGAAGGCTTTTGTTTGATATTAGGTATAATCACAGATATATTTATTATTATAGTTTATAAATACAATTAGCTAATCTTTTTAAGTATATATACTTATTTTATTTATTTTTTTCGGTTTCGGTTTCGGTTACGCTTACATATACAGAATAAGAAAAATTGCATATCGGTGGTTTAAATAGAAGAATAAATTATAACAAAGAGATTTAAATGAATGCTCAAAAAAAAAGTAGCCCAGAGGCTCGAAAATAATACTGTATTATTAAAGCTTAAAAACTTCTATAATTTCAAAGAGCGCTGCAGTTGATGTGTTTTGAATGGACTTTTTCTGGTCGTTTAGAGGGCTATTGTAAGAAAATTGCATCAACTTATTTGTGCACGTCGAGATGTGGAGTTCGTTTTTTGAATTGAGTATTTTTTATTAGTTAATAATTATTTATAGGTTTTATGCAATTGCGACATTCATTTATTTAATTTCAAAAATAAATATATAGATATTCTACCGCCAAATAATAGTACTCTGTATTGTTGTGTTCCGGTTAGAAGGGTGAGTGAGCCAGTGTAATCACAGGCACAAGGGACATAACATCTTAGTTCCCAAGGTTGGTTGCGCATAGGTGATGTAAGCAATGGTTAATATTTCTTACAGCGCCTTTGTCTATGGGAGGTGGTGACCACTTGCCATCAGGTGGCCCATATGCTCGTCCGCCAACCAATGCCATAAATAAATAAATAATGAATATAAAAAGGTCGGTAATTCCCTCGCTACCAAAATACCCTGTAAGAATATTTATGGTTTATAAGAATGTTTACGATCATCCTTTTTTATGGTTTATTCCAAATGCTTTTTAATTTAATCATGTAATACACTTTTTTTTTGTAACTTCATGTTGTCTTTAAAATATACCCGTTAGATATTTCTGTGAGTTTACCTATAATAACAAAAGAGAAGATGTCTATAAATCTACTAAATATAATATAAATAAAACTTCTATTAAGAAGAATTAAGTACTTATTTTTAGTTACATTTATTATTAAAAACGCTTCGCAAGTTTAAAAATATAAATTAAGAATATTGCCGTGACAAGCGTTAAATTCATGTTTTTGTTGTTATATATAATATATAAACTCAATAAACTATCACAATAAGCGAATGTAAAAAAAATATAGCTTTTATATGTATATTTTGTGTATACAAAATGTATGTATATGTACAAAGCCTGTATATAGGATTATATAGTGTTGTAGCCGTGGAGTGTCATCTTTATGTAACTTTAATGCTTGTAATTAAACCCGAGTGTATTTCATCGACATTAATTTTGTATAAAAATGCATGGAATCTTTAATAATGTTACCTGCGATAGACTCTGAAATTGGTTATTATTATCCTGTCATTTTGTATGAAATATTAATTTTAATGATGGATGTCACTAATGATGTCATTTATTACTAGGTACGGTTATATAATATATCGATGTGTGTGTGTGGGTATGTGTTGTTTCTATAAAGTGTAAGGTATTCGCACATTACGCCGACTCGAGGCCAATTGAATTTCGAATCAACTCACACTGACTCATTGAAATGTGACGTTTACATCGTGTTTCATGCGGTATTTTCACCATTTCAAAATACGTCGAGTGTTCCTCATCTCTGATCCGTTTGCCATTCGTTGCAAATAAGTCGGCTCTGCATCGGCAATGCGTTTCTAATAAGCTGATAACACGTTGTCGTCCCATCCGTTCGCGCCTCTCCTTCATTCCACCTTACAATTGCAAGATTTTCTATAACTTTGTTTGGTAAAGCGAATAGAAAATCTGATTGCAGAAGTGTGCAAATGTACTGTATGATCTTGCTGATCTCAAATACACACTCAGAAAGTAGGCAAAATGTGTCGCGAAATTGCCAATATATTGTTTCAAATAGGGAAGTTTCCCACTCGTGGACTATTGGGAATTTGCCCTATGTTATTTGTGACCGTCAAGGTAATCGGTGTTGAGTTGTTTTCGAGTCTGCGTAATGTGCGACGGCATACGAATCGAAATACAGTATTTAGTTTCTATGTACAATTTTTGATGACTTCTTCATTTTACTTACGAATACACTTTAGTTGGTGTTAGATCTTTGTGCAAGCTCGTCTGGGTAGGTACTCTCCAATCACCTACCTATATAGGCTAACCTTAAACTAGCTATGTATGTATGTCCTACTTCATAATTTTAATGTGTACTTACTTTTTCGTAATAAATATCTGTAAAATACAATGTAATTATACAATATAATTATAAAGTTAAGCCGCATAACAAGTCTTTGCGTCTCTTTTTAAAAAAAATGTGAAGTACAGTCAGGGGCAAAAAATTTAGGACGGAAGACGAAATTATCAATCATTGTTCGAAAATTTTCCCACCGCAGAAACATCGGTGTGGGAATGAAATGTTGAATTCGAATGTACAGAACTCGAATGAAAAACACAAACGATTTTCGTATAGTTTAAAAAAGGTTTATGAATAGAGTTAAGAAAGTAGTTTGGTCAGTTGTAAGTCATTTCGCTGCGAACAATAAAACGGTTGCACAGATTAGTCGATAACTCAGAGAAAACCAGAAGAAAAAAACAAAATCGTTTTAATCGATGTAGAACTAAACTCCATAAAATTCCTAAGCTAGTAAAAAGTTTATATAACATTAATTTTACAAACAAAACCTTTTTATATTAAAAAAAAAACTGCGAAAGACTCAATATAAAATAACTCCTTGGATGCCTCGTTTGTATAGGGGCTAGTTAGTAAGATTGCTTGTTTTAATCTCCTATTCGATCCATAAGATCTGTAGCAGCTCGGAGCTTAAGAGTTTGTAGAGTGTACCCTATCGAGCCTCAGAGAGCACGTAAAGACGTCAGTCCTGCGCCTGAACCTTTCCCGTTTTGATGGATTTGTTCCCCTATTAGGTAGATGACTAGAGACTATGCAAATGAAGGAAAAAATATTGCGAACAGGTGACAAATCTTCTTTGAGAAAGACCGCCATCACTGATATTTCCTAGAAGAATGTCATCATCATAAAGAAGCGATAAAGAGCACGTGACATCTTGACGTAAAAAAGTCTCATCCACATTTTCAATGACATTAACATACATGTCAAAATATGTAATCACTGTAATTACTTATGACGGTTTCTTATATAACATTGAATTAATTTCACGAAAGCATCTGTTGCGTAATTACACTGTGAAACAGAAGGGCGTTCAGGAAATACCATGGGAAGAAAAAAAAGCATTGAGCAGGAAGTGAAGGCAGGTGCGACCTGTCCGTCTGTCCGTCCGAAACTCGAGACATTCCGTCTACTTCACATCAAAGAACGAGCGACAACTTGTAATGTTTTGTGCATTTATTGGATTTTCCTGTTTCAATCACATTTTATTTATTGACGGTTTAGTTCTATTGGATAATCACCGCTACTGGTTGCCGGTCCAATAGTCGTGTGTTGATTTTAGCACATAGGTGTAAGGGTAATCGGCAGCCAAAAAATCATAATAGTTAATAGTTCTTTCAACGGCATTGTTAATGGGCAATGGTCACCACTTACCACCACGTAGCCCGTATTTGACCGTCCACCCATCTACTTCATATAAGAAAAATAGTGTTATTTTAAAAAGTGTCAAATTCACATTTATATTCATTACAAAGTATTTAATTAATTTAAAAAACCGCATCATTTAACATAAATAAAATTTCGACGAAAAAATCATTAATCAGTGTTCCACATGTTCGAATAGTTGATTAAAAGAAATATTAACTCGACGTGAGTTCTTTTTTTGAACGAGTTCCGTAGCTTTTTTATAATATGACAAATGTTTGAGGCGGAGGTCGCGATTATGATTCCCTCATTGACAGTTTATAATAGTTTATCGAGACAATTTTGTGAATAATTATTTATAGTTAAATTAACTCTACGTACTATTGTACCTGATTGAATATTCTAACTGTGTTGTAGTTACTAGTCTTATCTTTAACAACACTAGAGTTCTGAAAGAATATTATCGCGATCACTTCGAATGGTCGAGCAAGTGTGTCTGATACCGAGACATGGAATGGCTGTCAAGTGCATATACTACATAATAAGCCAGATAGAAATAATTCGTTTTAATCAGATATTGTAATATAACGAAGGTACCAAATCATAAAATAATTGGAGGAACTTGTAACATGTTTGAGTTTTCCTTTTTATATAAATTGTGTAAGTTAAATAAGAGCCAAAATATCTCAGTGGATAGAGCACGTCGATCTTAACCGAAGATAGCAAGTTCAAATCCCAACAGTCCATACTAAGTTTCCTGTGAACTTGAGCTCGGTTGTGAAGGAAAATATAATGAGAATTCGTGACATGTGTATTGTATACCAATCAAATTGCAGTATATTGGGGTGGTGGATTAAGCTCTGAATGTTCGTTTTAAGATAATATAAGGTATTTGACAATTTGGGCATACTCCTATTACTAAGTTAGCTAATAGTTTTTATGGCGGAACATAAAGATTAGCTTAAAACATCGGTGATCAGTAAATCGTCTTTATAAAAAAATCTAAAAGTTTCCAAGAAAAAATTCTCTTACAGAAAATATAGGTCTATAAAATCTTTTCCAATAAATGCATTCCGAATGTCGATATCTCTTTGCAACATAAAAATATGAATACGCAAAATAAAAAATAATAAGGATCTTTTTTAAATGACGCATTTCACAGCGAAACATTGTTGCATATTCAATCGAACAAACTTAAAAGTCAAAAAACTGATTGCCGACCGTTTACAGAAAATCGGTTATTGTAATAATACTTTTGTATACGATGTTGAATGCATTCATATCTCCTTTTAAGAATATGATGCTTATTGAATAAAATATATTTTTGTCGATAAAAAAAGCTATTATTTAGGAATGCCCGCAGGTGAGAGACACGTCCGCTCATCACCGTAATTACACACATACTGACTAAACCTGAAGATGAAGACGCTCGATTTATTTCGAATATGGAACAAAAAGCCGGCCAATCAGCAAGCAGATGTTGCGGGCTCGTGCGGCAGCGCATGCCTAACGGATCGTTTTTTTATAAACGTTCTCATTTTGAAATTATACGTTCATTACTGCTTTTCAATTGATCTCTATTTCTTGTTTTATAACATGCGTCGGATAGGGAAGTCGATGAACGCATTTTATACAGTCATTTGTAGGAAATAATTTTATGACGACAGGTGCGTAGCGGAACAAATTAATTTATGGTTTTACGATTAACAGTTTTTTTAATAAGTAGTCAGTTATTTTTATATATTTTATTGATATCATTGCTTTATATTTATTGCGATAAATATAAATTATAATTAATTTATTTTATATTGTGTATTTTTAAAGTTGCGATCGTATCGGTTTTGTCGAGTGAGAGAGATCGGTCAGAAACCATAATTTAGTTTTTTATGACATAGCAGGACGGCTAAATGATTGGTGCTCTCCGAAATATTAACCATTTATTACATCGCCAATGCGCCACCAACCTTTGGACCAAGATTTTATGTCCTTCGTGCCTGTAGCTACGCCACCTCACCAACAATTATAAGTATTACACAACACAACAATACTAAGTATTACTCTTTGGTGGCAGAATATCTGCTGACGAAGGATTTTATTTTTATTATTATATAAAGATATATTCAAGTATTCTTTTATATTGTAGTTGTATATTGGAAGTTGATTAAAAATTTACATACGACCTTTCGCACTTTCATAAATTATTGTTAATCATAAAATATGTAAATACTGTGTTAAAAATCATACACGAAGTATTTAAAACACATAATATTCTTAAGCAAATCCGTAGTCGGTTAAAATCTATGTTCAAATATCAAAACTAGCACACATGTATAGACAATATCAAAAGTTGTCTCAAAGATTTTCAAACACTGAAATTATATATTTTACGACCGTCTGCGAAGCCTACCCATTTGCAATATCTCAAGAAAGCAAGCGTTGATAAGAAGCCATTACGGACCTTGAATATATTACAGTCTATTAAAGTACAAGATAACATGAACGGGATAGTGGTCTCATGACATTTTAAATATTAATAATAAAAAAATATATTAAGTACCTTCTACATCGGTACATATTAGCTAATACCGAGCATAAATTGCTCTGACGCTTATATATCCTTAAATATAGTAAATAGGACTCGCAAGTTAGCCTTTTTGCTAAAATCATACCTAAGCCTAAGAAAGCTTCACGCAAGTTCCAATAAAAATTGTACGAAGGATAAACTCAATTGGATGGCATAGGAAAAATAACATAAATTTATAAAAGACTAGCGACCTGTCCCGGCTTCGCACGGTAAAATTTATCAATAAATTAAAAAAAAATATATATTATATAAATATAATTTACAGCCTATATCACCCAGAAAAAATGAGGCTTTACACCAAAAAATTTTTTTGAATTGGATTATTTGTTCCGTACATACTACATACGAACAAACAATTTTTACTTCTTTATAATATTAGTATAGATACCCACGTACATACGTCAAAGAATAAACTCACTTAAAGAATATTCAATTCAAAAGAAATGAATAAAAGTCATAACGAGCGAACCGTACGAAACAGTATCAGAGGAAAATTAAAAAAAAAACATAAAGGTACAAAAGAAAACGTAAAATGGTAGCGTACAGCGGGGTTTTCATTTTCACTTATTATTTCGAATTTTTGATGAAAAAACGTAACGTGTCATTTCATGCCAGTGGAGGGATTGAGTTCAGGAATTACTTCAACAAAGGTATGAACAAAGCCGCGATAGTTCTTTATAATGGCCAGTTTTGTATTAGCCTATAAGCCTCTCACTGCTAAAACACCTGAAGGAGGAAGTCGCCCCCACGATGCTCAACTGTAGGTCATACGTCATATACATACATTATGATCATGTTATGTCTTGTTACAGTAAATTAAATATAAAGCTGTGTGTCAGAGACTACTGTGATACTTTCTGACACCTAGACGAATAAAGTATATTTTGATTATTTTCCCAAGTAACAAGCGTAACGTACAAAAATATCAAGATCTATCTAAAAATACACAAGGACGGACAGCGACAATGAACTCGGGCACGTATTAACTCCGTTACTAGTCGGTTAATAAACCTTTTATATTCAGATATGTTAATCAAGGCGGTTTCTACCTTTGGAGTTCCGTAGCTTAATAATATATGAAAAAAAATGTGCCCTTCACGGAGCGAACTTCAGATGTGGAACGTTTAAATTAATGGCTATTGAAAGAATTTATAATAAATAAAGAAAACCAATGAGTATATATTAATCAGGAGTCCCGCTAGTAAATTTAACATTTTTTTTTCTTATTACTATTATTACATATAGCAACGGGATGTATTGAATACAATACTCGCCTCGCACACAAAAGGTAGTAGAGTGCGACGGCGGAGAGGGGACATGACCATTTTTCTTTGTTATGACGTCGGTAGGTGGACGGGCAAATGGACCACTTAATGGTAAGTGGTCATTACTATCGATAGACATTAGCGCCGTATGAAATTCCACATAACCAATGCACCACCAATTTTGACAACTCGGATGTTATGTCACTTGTGCTTGTTACACTGGCTCACTCATCCTTCAAACCGGAACACAACAATAGTAAATATTGCTGCTTGGCGGTAGAATATATGAGGACTAAGTGGTATCTACCCAGACGGACTTGCCATGCTGTTTGTCACGGCTTACAAGAAGGTCCCACAAGGCACTCGAATAGATGTTTCACGTCAAAAACTTTTTACGATCAACGTTTTCCCCAATATTACATACAAGTACGTGACAACTTAACTACCTAAATACTTAACTAAAATAACTACAGAACCTCGAATGAACTACAACATGTTTTAATTTTTATTTCCAATGAATTATACAAATTTCATTATCGTCGGCTACATCAAGTTTCGTTAACGATAAACAAAAGATAAACTCGTTAACTAGATAATAATGTTTTAATAATAAATTTATTTAATAATTTAATGAAATATATTTAATTAAGCAAAAGAAGTAAGTTTTTATTACATATATTATATTGTTTTATTTTTTTAAATTAGAAACCGTCATACAATTTGCGTGGCAAAGAACAATGACAATCGACAAAAAACTTATTATTTTTATTATTCAAATGTTTTGTTTTCTCATACATGTTAAATAAATTTAATTGTATATGATTATTAAATTTAAAAAAAGAATCCGCTAACTAATATAATCTACATTTCGTTCGAGTGGTAGCTTAAAATGTATCCATAGTGTGTTTTGCATGTCAATTAATTTGAATAAAGTTTCTGGTTTAATTCTGTAAATAGAGTTAAATTAAGTGTCATTCGATGACATTATTGTAATTTCGAGATACAAATCGCATCATATCATCACTCGTAACGACTTTATTGAAAAATATAAACATTAAACGCAACTCAAGATCTCTATAGAAAAAAATTATGCACTTTATACCTTGTTAACTCTTAAGAAAAACTGGAACGAGTTCTATAATTATTTTTTATTTATACAATGTTGCTTAATTCGCTTATTATTCGCTTAAAATAAATGATTCACATCACGCAAATGCAATCGAACTATTCTTTAAACTGTAGGTATTTTGGCGTAAATACTAACTGCTCACTCATAAGAAATGTTTTGCTTTAATAGCCCCTGAAGGTTTTTATTTTAATGGTAATCCAGTCTATAGCTGAAATTTCATCACCAATCGCGCAAATAATAATTAAAAACAACTTTCTAGGTTCACACGCATTTACATATTAAATGCCATTTATCCGACGTTATGACGAGACTTTAGTAAATTATACGCAAAGCGTATTTCGTCTATCCTTTAAAAAAGCTTAGGTTAATTACTGGACAGCCTAACATCATCCGTATTAATCATTTATTAATCGATTTATTATATTTATTAAATATCTCGGCTCGAATCGATATGTGTTTTTAAATGGTAATTCTTATATTTTTTTTCATTAGCGTTTTTAAAACTGGGTGTAAATTAAATCTGCCAAATTGTTTATATTCGAATAAATATAATAAATGTATTGTGTAGCAATAAAACGATTATGTACCGCTATTCGACGTGTGTAGCATGGGTGTTGTTTTAAATTTAATGTTCTACCCATCTGACAAGTTTTTGTGTTTCACATTTCAATAAATCATTACTTATCGACACAATAATCTTAGCGGTTCTCTGAGGTGCGATATACACGTTGCGGGCAGCTGGTTTTGCTTCTGATTTAGTGACTCCATATCTGTTTGTCCATTCAATACAGTGGGTACAAGCCACTTCATAAAGAAAACCATTGTGTTTTCGTTTTGGGAAATCTTTCGGTAAAAAGTATTTTTTTTTTACTTGTAGACGGATTTGAAAGGATATTGTAGTGTACACAGATTTATAATAACATTATTCATTAGTAATAGATTTATATTTTATATAAATATATATTATCTGTGTATTTATGCATCTGTCATCTCGAGTGACACACATCGCGAAAGCGCGGGAAAGGAGAATGTATGAAATGGCCGCGCGGTGAAGACGGTGTGCGTGTACAGCGAGCTGATATTCAAATATAATATATATTTTATCAAATTGGTAAATCGACTTTACATAGGAACATTACAGATATATAAGAAAAAAAATCTTTGTTTGTGTGTCCCCTGCAAAGAATCATCTTCGAATCATCCAATTTAAAAAAAAAAAAAACATGCTCACTGGTTGAAATCTAGAATATTCCCGAGTGCTATAGGGTATACAATATATTAATATCGTATTGTTTAATTTACTAATATATTGCACCTGTGCGAAGCCAGGGTCTCTAGTTTATCATAAGTGTGGCATTATTGTATTGCGAAATATATTTTTACAGTGCCAATGTATTTGGGCAGAAGTTGCACCTACCATTTGGTATACGTCTACCTTCTTAAAAGAATCATACCTTATGTTATGACTCATAAATTTGACAGTATTAGACAGTACATAATTTTGACGACCTCCGTGGTCGAGTAGTGATTACACCGGTTTTTCATGGGTACGCCACTCCGAGGTCCCGGGTTCGATTCCCGGCCGAGTCGACGTAGAAAAAGTTCATTAGTTTTCTATGTTGCATTGGTTCTGGGTGTTTGTGGTACCGTCGTTACTTCTGTTATTCCATAACACAAGTGCTTTATCTACTTACATTGGGATCAGAGTAATGTATGTGATGTTGTCCAATATTTATTTACATATTTATATTTATTTATAAACCGCCCGGCATAGCTACGCCTGGCGGTTTTGTTTGCATTATATTTGAAACATACACGCTTCATATCTATGAATAACAATTAACTAAATGCATCTCACTAACTTAATTACGAGTAGCTTGCCAAACTGGCTGCATTAGCCGCATCGTAACGTTATGGTTGTAGTTGTTGTAGTAAAATAATTTCATTTATACTATTGTAACGCCGAGGGAACGACCGACTCGCTATAGTGGCTATCGATATGGCACAGATTCCGAGAACCGTGGTAGAAACCCTGGATCGCCTGATTAAAATATACAGGATTTTCTATCGAGAAATTTTCAGTAGAAGTCCGGGTTGAAGCTGGTCCTGCCTCTGAACTCTATCTGGAGGGCACTTATATTTGCGCAGACACTAGAACTCTACAATTATATTAAATATATGCTCTATAATGGACGCGTGATCTATGTATTGTATTTTTCTTTTGATTAATGTTGAAAATATTACGTTGATTCGAAATGCGTCGGCGAAATGTGCAAAGACCTTTATGCGGATGAAACAGCACCGAACGGCTAGTACTATATATATGTAATTACTATCTTATATCCGCGGGTACTTCCACGTGTCTAGGGGTAAGGGTGGTGTTTAATAGGCCATGTGTTAAGCTACCTCTAATAAATCAATTTTTTTCTAAACCGTTCAGTAGTTTTTACACGGAAGGGTAACATAGATCCACTCATCCTTCCTTACAAAATTTCGCGTTTATAATATTAGTAGGATGCAATTCCTCTAGCTTCATAAAATTAGGTAAAAAAAAATCATAAAGTCTTCTCGTATCCGAACGTGCGGTGGTTTTTTTAGTTCAATCAAAATCGTTTCATTTTACACGATACGGAGTCACGTTTCTCGTCTGAAATGCCAAATGAGATAAAATCGACTTTTGAGGGTCCAATGAAATATTTTAATGCGAACTCAATTTTATAACGCTTCATTGCCTCGTATGTCTCTTGTTAATTCTGCGAAAGAGATATTTTAACATTTTTAGATTATTATTACGTGTTAATACAATCATAAAACAAGATACATGTATAAACTGTTAAATAAAATTTGTTATGTTGTACTGTATCGATTAGTGACGTCACCTTTGGTAACCCTTTTGGTTCCTACCTATTTATCAGCTACTTAACGGCTAAACAACACTTTGTGATACTGTGTTCTCATTTGAAAAGTAAGCCAGTTTAATTACAGGCACAATTTAGCCGACTATGTGAGGAATGATGTACTGTACATTTCTGAGATTCTTTAAGTCTATGGGTGGAGGAGACATAAATATATTTATCTCTTTTTTGCGTATTGTAAATATAAGGATATGAAATTAGTTAGTCCTTTCACATTTTATCTTTGTAATATCTACTGGAAAATATTTTTAAATCATATTCGAAACACCAAAAAATAAATATCTAAAAAGTGTCTTTTCAGATATTTATTTTTCAGCCGAGATGGCCCAGTGGTTAGAACGCGTGCATCTTAACCGATGATTTCGGGTTCAAACCCAGGCAGGCACCACTGAATTTTCATGTGCTTAATTTGTGTTTATAATTCATCTCGTGCTCGGCGGTGAAGGAAAACATCGTGAGGAAACCTGCATGTGTCTAATTTCAACGAAATTCTGCCACATGTGTATTCCACCAACCCGCATTGGAGCAGCGTGGTGGAATATGCTCCATACCTTCTCCTTAACGGGAGAGGAGGCCTTAGCCCAGCAGTGGGAAATTTACAGGCTGATTATGTTTATGTTTTATGTTTTATGTCTTTTCAGATCTAATTCATACATTATCAATTGTTTTTTGTTCGTTTCTATTGGTCATCAACAATGGAACTCAATTAAGTCGCTTTTAGAGATTGTATCCAAAAAACAAAAACGAAATATATTCCTTCAGTATATGGATTGGAATGGTCCTTATGGAATAGTTTTAGTTCACGATCGTTATTTCTAGTATAAGATTGAGTAAAGTTTCTTGGGTGGCAGCGTGTTGGCAATTCGAAAAATTAGACAATGCCAATGGAATCTACAGTTTTTATTTAAAATATGATCTTATAATAAAAATTGTAAAAGAATGCTTATGACATAATTATATTTATTTACAAAATTATAATTTTTATTAAAATGACTTCAACTTTCTATTTAAAATATTAAATAAATAAAAATCATTTTACATTTAATATGACGTAAAAAAACAAACAATCGCATTATTCGATTGTTCTGTTTATTCGATTTCAATCGATTAATATTCACATCGAACAAATAAAATTTTTAATTGAAAGGTTTTTGTAAAAGTTACCTATCACTGATAAAATCGGCAGGCGTGAGCCGAGATGACCTAGTGGTTAGAACGCGTGCATCTTAACCGATGATTTCGGGTTCAAACCTAGACAAGCACCACTGAATTTTCATGTGCTTAATTTGTGTTTATAATTCATCTCGTGCTCGGCGGTGAAGGAAAACATCGCGAGGAAACCTGCATGTGTCTAATTTCAACGAAATTCTACCACATGCGTATTCCACCAATCCGCATTGGAGCAGCGTGGTGGAATATGTTCCAAAAACCTTCTCCTCAAAGGGAGAGGAAGCCTTAGCCCAGCAGTGGCAAATTTACAGGCTTACAAACATAGCTATAGCATAGCATAGCTTATATGTAGAATCTTACAATAATATTATAATTTATTTATATATAAACTTAATTTGAAACGCACGTAAAATACGCTTGTGTTGTGTAATATAAGTTTCTTTCGTAGAAAATACATATTCACTAATTTCTTAAATGTACTCAAGATATGTGACAAGAAAAATAAAAGCAAACATAAAATACTTCAACCGTATAATAAAGTTATATAATAATATCGAGATATAAACTCACTTTCACCGCATTATAGCAGTATCGAATAAATGGCGTATTATATTAATTTTATCGATCGAAATTATTGCCATAATATCAAGCTTTCTTTTTAAAACAAAAGCAACATTAAATTCTTAAAGAGTTTTTTTTTTTTTTTAAATAAGTGTATAAATATTTTTACCGGGGGTTTTCCCAAACCGATATAAATTGGATATCTAATTAGATATCTTCAATGAATGAGCATGCTTTTTATACTTACTTATTCTAGTTAAGATGTCTTGTATAACTTAATTACTCTTGATGTAAATTCGTTAAAAGAACGTTTTTAAATTTCGAATTAGTGTTTACAAATCATGGCTTTTTATTCGACAAATTTGAACGCTACGAGAGAAACTAAAAGACACGTTTTTCTTCATCCCAGAACATTATGAAAAATGGGTTCGGGCAAGGTTAAATAAAGATAAATATCTTAGTTTTTCCCTTGAAAATGAAATATTTACCCGGTATATTTACATACTATCGGGAATATGGCGAATCTCTTACGGAGCGCGTCTGAAATATTCTTGAAAGAACATACCTATGCGATAACTTTGATATCGTAAAAAGTATTGAAGTCAGGAACTTGGTAATACTGAACAAATTTCACACAAATCTTACACACCGTGTAGGAACGTTCCGAGTCAATCAGTGGCACTTTACTAGTGTTATTTATAAACTTCGCAGAACAATTGTTGAGTCAGACGACGGGAATAACGTCTAACATTGTACCATAACATGTCAGATGCAATACTGAATGTGTTAATATCATATTTTAAATAAGGTTGGTTATGAATAAAACCTTTTTAGTGAGACTAGATATTATAATACATAGAGCGTGAATGATTTGCATACATTGTCGCTTCCACGTTTAAATAACTATCAAAACAATTAGTTTATCCTCCGTCTACTAATAAATTAAAAAAAAAAATCTTATGTGCGCGCGTGAGATGTTAATTGAAATAGGACAATTATTATTTACTTTTTAAAAAATTAAATATATTATTGGTATAGTTAATTCTCTTGTTTCTTGAAAAAGAATAATATAACCATACACGGGCCTTTTTTTTTTTTTTTGTTTAACGAGGAGGAAATGCATTTACGCATGCCGCCCGGTCGGGGGACCGGGACGGGTATGTGGGACTCAACCGGGGCCTAATGCCCCGTGCCAGGGCAGATGCCCTGTCCTACCCACTAAAACCATCCTCGGGTTTCCACCATGCCGCCGAGTGGTGAGGCCACGGGATCGCCAAGGGCATGCAACCGCGACCCCACCAGCGGCAGCCGCCGTAAGGCGGCTGAATATCCATGGAAAGCGCGCCTAGTGCGCGCCTTCCCCCTCATCCTCCATGTGGGAATGTGACGAACTCCCCCGAGTCCGCCACTGGAGGCTGGGCGTCAACGAAGCTGACGCCCTGCGGCGGATAAGATGGTAGGCTCCGCCGCTGACCGCCGGTGTAAAACACCTGGGAGGCTCGAGTAGCGAGCCCTCCCACTCCCTCCTAGCCAACGAGGCCACTCACATGGTTCGCCCTGACGCCGATCAGGGACGTACCAGGAGCGGCCCCGCGGCATCCCTCCCGCCAGTCTTAGCCGTGGCCGACGAGCAAGCTCAAGCCGGCCCCGTTGCCCAGGGTACACCACGAGGAGGTGACTGACATGTACCCCAACCATACACGGGCCTGAGCCAAGTGCAAAGCTGGGGAAGTTGCTTAAAAAAAAAAAAAAAATTCTAACAAGATGGCATGTATTTAAAATTACAGCTTTCTATAAAAACATGTAGACGGATATATGAATTTTCAGCGATTCTAAACTGCCATGGACAGTGTGAGGTATAACTCCTGTGAAGGATAGAACTATGGGCACCATTTTGGTGTTCTTAACTTTCCATTGTTTTTTTATCCCTATAGAGAAAGCAATGTATTTTTTCGGTAAAGTTAGGGTTGCAAACTTATTATTGTATAACGTTTACAGTTATATGTTTGGCGCGTCTCGACTTCATCATCTAGTACTCAAGTCACACCTGTGCGCGCACATCATAAAAATTTACCATCATCATTTTGTCACAATGCGCCTAATGATATAACTTCAAAAATCATAAAGCACCTGCTACACGAACTAACCTGCCAAAAGCCGTAACGGTAAAATAACCCATGCTACGTATTTTTCAAATAACTTTCAGTATAATATCATCCCACATTGACATATCTTATTTTTCAATGTCAACACGCTCCCAACCATGGCTTCTAACATATATGGTGCCTGCTCACTCACTTTAATATTCTGAACGTAGAATAAGCAAGCAACGCGTAACAGCTTCTTCCTACTAGAATCCAGAAGATCATCTGCCATCATTTCCGAACAAAATAGCGGAAACAAGAGCTCCGATTTAGACGAGATTCGATATGAAACATCACTTTAACCAAGTGCATTAAACTCACGTAACATAAACTGCATATAAATAAACAATCTGTAAACAATATAACGAAAGTACGCGTGTCTGAACGCCGAATTACATTTACAAGAGCGAATGTTAGCCCGTCGGTATGTTTACTCGCGCTGAATCTGGCGTGGATGTGGAACTAATTCTGTTTAAAAGCAAACACTTAGCAATCAGCACGGCTCTCAAAATCGAATACAGAAAATACAGCGCGAATCAGGCAGCATGACTGTTGATTTTGTCAAAGATTAATAGTATCTACTTTTCATACCTCCTTTGAAGTGTCTCGTGGAGACTCCCAGAAAAAATCCAAAGGAAATAAACCTTAACTTACAAACGTTTCTTGATCAAGAGTAATTTAAGTATAAAAAAGGATTTTTAGCTTTCAAGTTCTTGTATATTTATATGAAAATATATTTTCCAGATGAAATTGAAATAAATTAAAAAAATTTAATCAGCACACAATAAAAATTATGTTTTTTTCATTTATCGAGATAAAAGATACTAGTTGAATTTGTTTTCAAATATTTCTCTTTGATTTTGTAAGTTTTATATTAATATAATTTGTTTAAGGGCCTCCTAGCGATGTAAAAAGTCGCAAGATCGATCCTGACCCTTGGGCTAATGTCGTGCACACTCCTAACACAAGCTATAAGCTTAAAAAGAGGTGTAAATAGGAATATTAGAAATTCCTTAATTACATTGGGACATCGCTACTATTCTATAATTTATTTTTTATTGAATACACTGCCAAAGTCCTAACTATATATTAATGACTCCGCCGTTGGTTCGGTTGCGTCGGATTGGCTTTACATTGGACTATGTGAATTATGTACACAATTTGCGCACACTGCCTATCTGTGTATTTAGCTAGTCTTTGAAATTCGATTAGGAGGACAATATTCTTATTGTAATAAGCTCCGTAGTTTTACTCGCGATAAATTTATTTTATACGTGGAATAATAAAAAATATCCAATATTTGTGATAGGAGGTTTAAGTTATTATAATTGTTTTTTTATTTTACAAATTATGAAGAACTATGTTTTACTTATTTGTGAAGACTTAATTGGTTTGTGATTTTAAATTTTATTTGATGTCTTAATCGCGTGTGTTCTAATTGTTTTGTCTTCGAAAAAATAAATAAATACGTGCGTTGTTGTACAACGACACGGAAAGCACGTATTTACCTTCACGTGTCCTTCTTTGCCTGCAAATATAAATTAAAAAAATGTAGTTGATGTCAAATATAGACATGCTTATTTGTTTGTATACATAAATCAGTTATAAGTGTTTCATTTCATAAGGTTTACATTAATCCATTGTCTGTTTATTTTTATTTTCTTTGCTAAATTGACATCCACGACGCGTGGTCGTTTACTGTGCCGTGTGCGTGCACTCGTGTAGGTCAGGGACTGGGTTGTGTCTTAATAAGATTGCGGTCCCCGTCGGCTGTTCCGCATTTCGGATTGTGGGAACTCGGAATTTACATCGAATGACACATCTGTTTTATTATAATATAAATGACGAGCAAGTCACCCATTTCTTTGCTACGCTTTTTGGATATGGACGTTGAGTTTTGAAATTGACATTAGCAGACGATTTTGGACAAAGATATACCTAAATACAGTTCTTAGAAACGAATGTTTTCTTTACCATGCTAAAACTGATAGATAGCACTCTAGTCAAATTATATCTTTATTAAGATTTGCAGCAATTCCCTAATTTAATTATAGAATTACTAAAATTCGACGACAAAAACCGAAGAGGTCAGGATCGATCCTGCGACTTTTTACATCGCTAGGCGGCAATTAAACCATTGCGCTGTTGACGATTGAACTAATATAACTCATATTTACAATATATTATATTGTATTATTGCTAAAAGTAAAAATAACAAAATCTAAATGCACTTATATACTTAACGTCCATATGTATCATCAGCTCATACAATTCCTTCATTATGTCTACCGCCGCGAATGACACGTTAAAAATAAAAATCAACTTCAAAAATATAAACAATAACAATGAGTTACTCGTACTTCCACCGGCTGACAATTCAATACATTTTTGGAGTCGATTCTCAAAAACAACTCTTTCAAATGTCGTGACACCGTGGGAACTGGCCGTCTGTCTCGTTTGTTTGTTTTATTTCGTCGGTCGTTCCTCCCTGCGAGATTGATGCGGATAAGATTGAACACACCTGCGACTACGCATAGCGACTTACCGTCATTATACCTACAAGTATAGTCGACAATGTCCAATTAAAGTACGTGAGTAAATAGCACAGATAAAAAATATTTTATTTTGACATTCAGTGACAACGAAATAGATAAATAAAAAAGCCGGCCAAGTGCGAGTCGGAACGAAATAACGAAAGAAACTTGTGGACATTTTTTTAACATCCTCAAATTAAGTAATTAATTATAGAAATTAACTCGTAATTAATTAACTGGAATGCGTATCGCATACATACAGTAAGCTATTTCTTGTAATTTTATCTGTTTTATTATATTCTATAAAGTATCGAATAAAATAAATTAATAAATATAATTTTAGTGGTTGTAGAGCTTTACGCACGCATTTCTTAGTGGGTACTTTTGTAGGTTACCAGCAGTTATTATTCCACCGCCAAACAGTTGTGTTGCTTCATTCTGGTTTAAGTTTATAACAGATAACAAATTACATCCCATGACTGGCATTATTTTGACAACGTGGAGTAATATTAATCTATACTAATATTAAAAATGCGAAAGTAACTCCGTCTGTCTGTTACGTTTTCACAGCCAAACCAATAAACTGAATTGGATGAAGCTTGGAATACCAAGGAGTCCTTCCTAGGCTATATTATATCGAACACTTAACGACTAACCCCTAAAACGGAAGCTGAGAGCAAGAACTAGTGTTGTAAAAGATTAGACCAGTAATAGTACCGTAGTGTCTGAATATCCCATTACTGGGCTAAGGCCTCCTCTCCTGTTGAAACATTTGGAGCTTCCACTGGTCCTCCAATATGGGTTGCTGGATTACATTAGCAGCCTGTTAATTTCCCACTGCTGTTTGGAGCATATTCCACCACGTTGCTCCAGTGCGGGTTGGTGGAATACACATGTGGCAGATTTTTGTTGAAATTAGACACATGCAGGTTTCCTCACGATGTTTTAATTCACCGCCGAGCACGAGATGAATTATAAACACAAATTAAGCACATGAAAATTCAGTGGCGCCTGCCTGGGTTTGAACCCGAAATCATCGGTTAAGATGCACGCATTCTAACCACTGCGCCATGTCGGCTCGGTTGCTGGATATATTCGTTAAATATTTATCTCAATATGCAGATTTTTCGGAATGTTTTTATTAAAAGCCGAGCATTAGGTGAATTGAAAGCATTTAAGGTAAGACATGAAAATTCTGCGGCACTGACCTGGGCTTCCGCTCGTTTTTATATTGTAACTCACCAAAATAGTTTCCAAACATAAAAATACTTATTAATTTGATATTTTTATATATCAATCGTTTGACACATCTCACTGAAGACTCTGTTTACAAAATAAACTAAATATAGCGAGGATTACACAATACGATATAAAGTCGGTGGCCTCTTGTTCGATAATAACCATAGAACAGAGTACCTTGGAAATGACATTAATTTTCGAATAATTATTTAATAATTATTTTTGCCGAGATGGCCCAGTGGTTAGAACGCGTGCATCTTAACCGATGATTTCGGGTTCAAACCCAGGCAGGCGCCACTGAATTTTCATGTGCTTAATTTGTGTTTATAATTCATCTCGTGCTCGGCGGTGAAGGAAAACATCGTGAGGAAACCTGCATGTGTGTAATTTCAACGAAATTCTGCCACATGTGTATTCCACCAACCCGCATTGGAGCAGCGTGATGGAATATGCTCCATACCTTCTCCTCAACGGGAGAGGAGGCCTTAGCCCAGCAGTGGGAAATTTACAGGCTGATTATGTTATGTTTATTTTTGCTCTACTCGAAGTCAAAGTCAAAGTCAAAACTATTTATGGAATTCGATATGGAAGTGATTACACTTTTTACTTATTGATAGATAGATTATAGATTGATACTGGCAACAGGAAGGATTTTTCGCACAGAGGATTGCATTTGCCTTACAATGGAAAATGCTGCTAGTATTCTTGCCAACATTCTAGTTTTTCAACGGTCATGATTTGTAAAGCAGTTGCTTTATTTCGATTTTTATATATATTTTTATTCAGTGTAAATAATTCTTATGAAAAAAAAAATGATTATAATTATAGTAATGTAATATAAGCTTAATCATTCAACGATAACAGTGATCTAACTGACCGGCGTTGTTGCTGATTAATTTATTGAAACTGTCAGAACTTGACCGATGCTTTTTTTTTATCACACGTTGAATGTAATCGAGGGTATGGGTCAGTTAATAAAATACAAGAGCATACATTGCGTACATGCCATTTCAATATTAAGTTTATTGTCTATGACGATAAAGTAAGGATGATTATTCAGATATTACTCGATGCAAGTGCGTTGACCTGTACCGTAATTAGTAAGATACGTTAATGAGACCACGCTTATGTGTGTATTTTTCTAAATATATTAAGGTAAACGTTGAAGTTCATTATGACGAAATCCTTAGCGATTTTATTTGTTTTGCGACGTAATACCAACATTGACATCGCAAAGTGATGACGTATTCCTAACCTATTTTGGCTATGGTGGTCAGATTTTTTTGGAATGTACACTACCACCCAAGTGTACACCGCTCATTATATATTTTACTGCCAAACTTTATAATGATTTGTTCTGCAATGAGCCAGTGTAACTACAGGCACAAAGTAACATCTTAGTTCCCTAGTGGCGTTTTAGTGATGTAATATATATGGTTATTATTTCTTACAGGGTCCGTTGTCTATGGGCGGTGGTGACCATTTACCATTAGGTAATACATTAGCAGATGTGTCTATCCGCCTAATCAGTTAAATTCCAATCTAAATTGTCGGGCCGATTTAAAAAGGCTACTAATCAAAGTATAAAATACGCTTTCTATGTTATGAAAAAGAGTTCAGGATGTGTTTGACCGACAATTAACATCTAATTGAGCTACGAATCTGATATTTACAACTTCCTGTAAATAAAAAATGATTTACATTTCATACGATATAGAGGCAGTCGAATTGAGAGCGCACACTTTCAAAATTCATAATATTAAGGAAGTGTTACTTATAATTGCCACTAAATTTAATTTAATTTCTATTTATTTACGTTTTCCTTTAAAGTTAAACTTTTTTGTTTAACACTCTAATCCATTTAGAAAGTCTTATACGAATACATTTTTGGTAAAATTTCGTAGTTAATATATAGAACAATATTTAATTTTAAAATCATATGAAGATGATGATTTCGTCCTGATCGATTTCGGCCACGGCGGCAATGTGTGTGTGTGTGTGCGCGCGAACACAGGTGCACTCTATTCTTTTATTTTCGTAATCTAATGTGATGGCAAATCCGACACGATCGGAGAGAGTTCAGGCGCAGACCAACAGCTCTACGTGCTTTCCGAGGCTCGGAACTTCCAAACTCCGGGCTGTTAATTTTTACCCAGTAAATTTTCAATCGGAACGACTTGGAGTTTGAACCCAGGGTCTCGGGGTCGCGGCCTCAATCTAGCCACTAGAGCAACGACGCAGTCGATTCTAAAATTATATAAAATATCTACCGCGTTACAAGTCGCTTCAAATAATTTAAGATTAATTTATCAGAGTAGGAAAAACTCAAGAATTCAATCGAAAAGATCCAGCTTCTTTGTTTCATATATACACCAGATCAAATAGGTCACCTGAAGGTCAGTCACCTCTGCTCATAGACATTGGCACTTTTGAAAATTATATTCCTTACAGGGCTAATGTGCCGTCAAACGAGTCTAAAATGCTATGTCCCTACCACTTCTAATTATACTCAACTCGGTTTAAACGGAAACATTACAATTATTATTGATGTTTGGTAGAGCAACCGAGCAGTAATCAGACGAGTTCGCACCAGCTCTTTCCACTGTTAAACTTAAGGAGTCTGTAAATATTTAATATACCGTTTATTTTTTTATATACTGTTGCTTTAGGATAAGTAATTATAAATCCTAAAAGAAACTGTTGTCGTAACAATTACTTGTATGAACAACTCTAAGAACATTATTGAATCAAGTGCACGAATTCTATAAGACGTTACATAATTATTGCTTGCATATATTAAAAAAATATTTTATGTACGTTAAATGTATATTACATTTGTAGGGACTAACAATGTACAGACAAAATTACTGAGCCTAGTCAGTTGAAAATATCACAGGTTTGTTTTATAAAGTTAGAATCTGTTAAGAAAATATTTTGGATATTTAAACTGTAAGGATGTTAAATATGAGCACTAATTTTGTTTAAATTTAACGCGTATAAAGTCGGGACGGATTAATAAATATTGATTATTATCAATTACCTTAAAACTAAGATGTAATTATGATATCGTCGTACAAAATTGATCATGTATAATTTTTTTAAACATTAAGCTTTTAATATTGACCGGATTATTTACAAATTATAACGACACAACTTGAACCAGCTTATTAAATTAAAATTAAATAACCACTGCATTAAACATGATCCAAAATAATTTTATCGATGTTTACTGGAATTCAGTCAATAAATAATTATAAAATACGTATAATATAATTCGTGTAAATTATGTAGGTGGTGTTTGCGTACCTATATACATTTACGTGGCAATTTAAATTGTTAATATAACAATTTCTAATCAGTATTAATAGATAGATAGATAGTATAAGATCTTATTAAATAAAAAACTAGAGTCAAACTAATTGATACGAACGATTAAATAAATATTGAAACATTTATATGGATATTTAAAACAAAAATTATGTCTTGTTAAGTTTCCCACTGCTGGACAAAGTACCCCCTATATGAGGAGAAGGTTTCTTATTCTACCATATTGCTCCAATGCTGGTAACACACATGTAACAGTATTATTTGACAAGTGCATGTTTCCTCACGATATTTTCCTTCGCATTGTCAATTGGTTAAGATTTAAATGTTATAATATCTCGCCTTATTGCCTCCACCGGTGACGGCAGGGCTGGTTAGTTTTTTGCCCAGAGGAACGGAATTGCAATTCAACGGTGAAATTCTGCTAGCATTCTCGCCACCATTCCACGCAGTCAAGATTTATACAGTATCTATTTTTAATTCATATTTGTATATATTTAAGGACTTCATGTTAAATAATTATTCTTATGTAAATAAATGAAATTTCTACCATCTGGTTGTGCTCCATAGTAATATTTATATGACTAAATAACTTCAAGAGATAAAGTCTGTAAACTTAAAGATATTTTTTGATTAAAATAAAGGCGCGTATATAGTACAAATACTTAAGGTAGTTTCATAAATTTTCATAACAATACTGCGGTAAGTATTGCGCAAACCGAAGGCAACATTACTCGTGTATTCGGTTCTGTCAGCGGAGCTTAGTAACGAAACACCATTGTGGTGTGCTGATTGACGTACATTTACCGCTGCCAGTTGATTACTTGCTTGTATACAATTAATGTTTGTGTGTCATTAAATTTGGATGCAATAATAACAAAATGTGCCGGCTTCTTGCGTTTGAACAGCCATACGTTATGCTAAGAACTTTCTCGTTAATAATCAGCTACAGTTACATTACTAGGTTCGACCCGGGTCTGAGATGGGGTTCAGGTGATACCCTATGTCCTTTTCTGTGGCCCTACAAAATTTCATAATAATCGGTTGAGTTAAGACTTGAAAGCGTAACAAACTAACTTAATTTTACAAACAAAATTAATCAATAATCTTAATATTCATTAAATTAATACTTTTTAGATAAATACGCCTGGATTGACTGACTTAACAATTATTGAAAATAGGTACTAAATCGTTATGAATCTGGTTATTTAAACGAGCAACTACGCGAGTATCTTGCCGTTTTTTATCACTGGAGGCAGCTTTTCGAAACGGTGGTAGAGTCAAAATATTGACGATTCAAAGATGCTTTATTGTAAACTTTACTTGAATGTAATATATTCGATTTGATTTGATATACCTACGGGAACGGTAAGACTGATTTATCAATGCGCAGGATTTACACACTACACACTGCGCAGCTGACCAAGAGTTTACCTACTCTGATATCATAGGAAAATAATTCAGTTCTAAGTTCGCCAGGACGTGTCCAATTAAAGTTAACAAAATAAAGAACTTCAAACGTATATAAAAAATTATAAAGAACCTAGCATGTTAATGTAATAGAATTCTCAATGATTATAATTCAACGATTGCGATAAATAATACGTATTCAATACCAGACAATGTTTCTTTATGATCTACAAGGTTGAATAAATACATAAAATAAGCTCTTTTTAAACTAGCGATGCGGATGTCGACTTGTTCTAAGACAAGTGCAATTATTGTAAACGTATTCGTTAACAGTGTAGGTACAACCCATTTAAAATATTTTACCGTTTACAATGCCACCACCTAGATGTCCGAAAATCCACAACAGCGCGATTTTTAAGACATTTTCTGCCTCGCACAACCACTCTGTGGAACCAGCTTTCGCCGACGGTTTTTCCGAACCGATACGATTTGGGAACCTTCAAGAAAAGAGCGTACTCTTTCCTGAAAGGCCGGCAACGCACCTGCAAGCCCCCCGGTGTTGCAGATGTCCATGGGCGGTGGTAGTCACTTTCCATCAGGTGAGCCTCCTGCTCGTTTGCCACCTCTAACACAAACACCACTGAAATTTCATGTGCTTAATTTGTGTTTATAATTCATCTCGTGCTCGGTGTAGGAAAACATCGTGAGGAAACCTGCATCTAATTTCAATGAATTTTTGCCTCGTACATACATATGTATCCACTAAACCTCATTGGAGTGGCATAGGCTCCAAACCTTATCCTCAAAAAGGAGAGGAGGCCTTAGCTCAGTACAGTACTGGGACATTTACAGGCTGTTATACTGCTGTACTTATTTACTTTATTTATCAGTGTAAATTAAACAAAATTCACAGAATTACATATAAAAACTTTATATAAGGCAGATTGGTCTTACATTATTTATGTATAATATAATAATAATATATTGAACAACATCACTTACATTGCTCGGATGCCAATGTAAGTAGCTAAAGCACTTGTGTTATGGAAAATCAGAAGTAACGACGGTACCACAAACACCCAGACCCAAGACAACATAGAAAACTAATGAACTTTTTCTACATCGACTCGGCCGGGAATCGAACCCGGGACTTCGGAGTGACGTACCCATGAAAACCGGTGTACGCACTACTCGACCACGGAGGTCGTCGTATGTAAAAAGATAATTTACATATTGTAGTGTCAAATTCAATGGGCCGAGTTGAAGTTGACTTATAAAAAACAAAGAATTCCTTTTTATCATTTATTCATCTACAAAGGACTAAACGTCACGGGGCGCCAATTACGTAACAGGATAAAGGATTTTTTATGAATCCTTTTCATGAAATACTCATTTCTTAATATATATAAACATTGCTACTAACATTCCTTTGGAAATATTGAAACGTGTTTCAATAATAAAAAGGGATTATGTATGTGTACGAGGATATAAAATGTTATATAGATAGTCAATAACAAAACCATTTTATAATCACGTTTGCACTTTCTGTTAGCAGTTTCAATAAGATTTTCTAGAGTTTCTTAATCTTCGAAAACCACTAAAATGACGTAGACGTCTAAAGCTAAGGTTACTCTTGCATATACAATAAGATCTTTAGATTGAACTGTTTTTATAATAACTCTATATATATATATATATATATTGAAGTTGCATTTTTGGCTTATTTTGAAAGAATCTAAAAAACGTTATAACTCAAAAATGGTTCACTTTTGTACCATGCATATGGGGGTTAAAATTATCGCAAATAATCACCCCTATCACCTCCTAACGGGAATACGTCGAATTACCAATAACCCTGTATATATATATTAATATTCTTGTAATTATCGCTAATTAAGTTCGATATATTCAAAGATACAAATAATATATCTGACCACCTAAACATTTATATGTATGTTAATTTTTTGTTTAATTAGATTGTTATTTATATTTATTTACGAGAACATTGTGATGTTTCTAGGGTTCCGTAGCCAAATGGCAAAAAACGGAATGAGATCCCCAGTAACTTCTATAATAAAAGAAAGATAAAACTAAAAAAAATATGTGATGTATCTATAATATATTACCATGTAAACTTCCACCCAAAATTGGTTTGAACGAGATCTAGTCAATAGTTTTTTTTATTTCATAAATCGTAAACCGCAATTTACCTTTTCAATCAACTCAAATGTAAAAAAACATTTAATTACTTACATACAAATGAACCTTGTTACTTGCTGCTACGGAACAATTCATGGGCGAGTCCGACTCGCACTTGGCCGCTTTTTTTGTATTTATTTGTTTATACATATTTAGTAATAGTGTTTTAAATTAAAATAATATGATCCGTCATATCGTCTTAAGAAATAAAAAAATTATATATATTTTTTAATAACATAAACATTTTATTAGGGCAGGTGCATAACTGGATTGCAAAAGTCATTAGGTTTTGTTTTTCACCGCTTTACTAATAAAATACAATAATAATTGCGACCAAAGAGCATTCAGATTAGCAATGACTTAGTCCGACTTTGATCAAAGTTTCAGAACGTGCATCTGTACTAATAGCTAACAAACAATAATTTTATTAAACTTTATTATTACGAGTATTTTCTAAAGTTAATAAAAATCCATTTTAATAAACTATACATTCACGGTTAACATATCGACAAAACAGAATAAAAATTAACATAATAGTATTAGCATTTTAAGAAATATTCCGCATAAACAAAAGTGTTTACCATAAAAAAAGGAGGTAAACCAAAGATGGAGATGTTATCTTACTAATTACGTATCTCGGCGCCTGCAACAGAAGTCGGCTGTCTCTATTTTCTGAACACAAATGGACAAAATGAATTCTCGTTCGTAATTGAATCATCAAGTAAACACGAAGAGTCTTTTTAGATTATCTGTGTCGATTGCATATGCTATGCATTTTATTGTATCTGTGGTGAGCGTCCACAGATAAAATCCATGCGCTAACTATATTGTGTTTAATCTATTTAAATTGATAGATATTTTAACGTTTTACTTGAGTATAAACGTTCTGTATTGGAATTTTAATAAAATGTTTTTTTCTCTTTTTGACATCATTAATAGAAATTCGAAAGAAGGAGACAGCATTGTTTAACCAATCGTATAGATAATAAATTGATGAATAACAAAATTATCGCATGAATAATGAATACGCTATAAATATGTATATTAAAATTTTTGCATGAGATTATTAGGATTTTGTTATCGTATAAATTAAGTTTATAATTATAAAGTTAGTTAGTGTTAGATGTATATTGCCTTTTAGCACGCGAAGTGGTGATAAATTGAGGAGTGGACCAAGGAGTCGAATAAGTTTTTACACTATGAATTTTTTTTAAATGTTATTTGAATTAACACGATTGTGAAATATTACTAAGCTATTTTTTATTAATTAGTTCACGTAACGAAACATTAATTTAATCGTAGTGAAAAATAAATGTAGCTTTAGCTCAAGATCTTGTAAGTTTTTAAAATAATATTACGTCATATGCATTAAAAAAAAATTTAGTGCAAAACTATATATAGAATGAAACCTCTTTCGAGGTCACTAACACAACAGGTATTTCTTATAAAAGCCGGGCTTTTAAACTATAGCGTTTAGCAGACATTGTAATATTGAATGAGAATACTTATGAGACTCGGTAAACGCTCATTACGTCCTGAATTAAGGCTCGTGTCTCACTGGCATGCATACAACGCACGATAAATATTTGACGTTAAAATAATTTTACATAATAAAGAATAATTTTAATTAAGGCATATTAACATAACTATGCACATAGTTATGTTAATTATAAGATAAATAATAATTCAATCCGTACTTTAGTTTCAAATACTGCAATAACATATCAATATATTTGGTGGTACGGTTTTATTTAGGTTTTATTTAGTTATTCCTGCTTAGTATTGTTGTATTCCGCTTGGGCGAGTGAGCCAGTCTGACTATACGTACAAGGGACACACATTTTAGGTCCCATGTTTGTTGGCGCATTGGTGATGTAGGAAACAGTCAATTGTTTTTAAGGCAGTGGTGAATACTTATCATCAGGTGTTCTATTTGCCCGCCAATTTTATTCTAGAGGCATAATATAAATATTTATAATATTAATAAGAAATATAAATGTATACGAATACATTACTTATTAATAATAAATGTATTTGATTCAGTTATTTCCGGTTATTTCCAGTTCAATCCACATTTCGCTTACAGATTCACATTTAGCGATATTAACGTGATAATAGAGGTATTAAAAGATACTATACAACGAATAAATTCGTTTTAATATCGTTATAATTACAGACTTACAGTCGTTATCAGACATACAATCAAGCTGGAGTTTATCCACACACATATCAGATTAACTCGTTATATATAATTTAAAAAAAAAATGAATATCAAAATTTCAATTGTATGTTTGCAAATATGTAAAATTTTCATATCTCAATGACCTAAACGCCATTTATAAATATAATTATAGTATAAGTTATATTTGAAAGATATTATGTACAAACATGATTCTATCTTTATTTCATTTCTATTCGAAATAATTTAAATTTGGAACGTATTCTGGATTTATGTTTTAATGATATAATGATTATAATGCGCTCGTTTGAATCAACTCAATTAAAATAATGATTGTTGCAAAAATATTTCCTTATTTTTTTTTAAATACATAAGTCATTTGTCAAATACTTTAGTATTTTATCTATTTTTAAATCTTCAACTTGCGAATAACTTAAAAAATATTTACTCTAAGCTCTTCACGAGCGTATTAATGTAACTAAATATGTAAGGTTACCGAGTAGCATATATCTTTGGCTCAGCGTTGAAAGCAAGAGCCTCTTTAGTGAAGAGGGATACGACAGGGTTACCAGACGAAATAATTTCGAAATATTGATTTTGGTTCATTGATTTTAATGATTAAATTATTGCGATATGCTTATACAATGATAACATGCATGAACGCGTTGTATGAAATTATTTTTGAGTTGTTTAAATTTTCTAAAACAAATATTTATATCGTTTTAGTGTAGTCGTGTATTTTGAAGTGTTTTTTACTCTGTGTTATGATTACATATTTGATATTATTTTACATAATATTTACATATACAGTGATTGAGACTGCATAAGTAACAGAATTTCTAATTTATTATAAAATTGAAATTGTGTATAATGTCAACGATATGGCTACGCGTCCACATAATGTTAGCTGAAAACTAACAAAGATAAAACAAATATATTTCTAGGCTCGTATCCTGGCCTGTATTCTTGGAAGCAACGGTAATTCAATGAAGTACACCATTAGGCACAACGGTCATAGTATCTTAATTCCCGAAGTTAGTAATGCATCGGCTATGTAAGGAATGTTAAAAAATAATTATGGCGCCAATGTCTATGGGCAGAGGTGAACACTAACCAGGTATCCCATTTGCCCGTCAGCCCGCTTATGCAATAAAAAAAAAAACAAATCAAACACAACGGAATATTCTAAGCACTTATTTCAGAAAAAAAAACAATCAATTTTGATAATGTTTAACGCAACACGGGTTTGGGGTTGCTCAAAAAAACTGGGTTTGCTTAAAAATATTTAATGTTGAAGAATATATTTTTTAGTTTTCGATAATGCGTGACAGCCCTTAAGCTTTATACAATGTACATAATATTATATGTAGCAGGATATGATGTCGCTGAAGTATATACGATTGAGTGAGGTTCAACGTAATGGGGTATGACGTCATCTTAGCGGAAGTGCTGTAGGCCATGTTGAGGATGAGCTTTTAATATGACGTACAGGTTAGAGGTACGAAATTTTAATTATGATTTAAATGAGCAAGTGAAGTTGTTATTTGTAGTTTTTACTATACTAAACTTAATGTAGCATAACTATTTACATTACAAGACAATAATGTAAATTTGTTATTTCAATTATTTTATTCTAAATATTAAAGCATCATTTAAAAAAACAACGTCGTGGGATGTCAATTTGACAACTCTAATATTATTTTAATTAAAAAAAAAAGATAAGTGTAGTCTACTTCTACTATTTATTAATAAGTTATATACCTATATATTACATCTTCACTAATATATAATGCATTTATTCATTAGTATGTTGAATGCGCTAATCTTAGAAGTCAGATACAAGTCCCATTTGTTTTTTGAGAGTTCTATTTCATTAAACTTTTAGCAGTTATTTAAGGCAAAAAACGCAATAGAACGAAATACACGAAAGAGTCCCGAATCGAGGATCGATTTGGCTCTTTGATGTGTCTGCTGACTGCTTTATCTGTCACCCGTGTCCCCGGTCGACCACTCAAACTGCGAGTATAAGACAATTAAAGAGCTAGTATTTCCGCATAGATCAAAACTATCGGCTGATTATTAACAGCAGTGCGATTCTTTACGAATTCACTTAGTATCTCATTTTGGTACGTGTATTCTATAAATTTTATAATATTACATTCTAACATTTCACGCTCGGGTTCTGCGGTGAGTTTCGAGTTTCTTCTTACAAAACACCACTACACCATTGTTATTATCAAAGAGCTGGAAGCATTGGATGATTGCGTATTTTAATTCATTTACCCTTATACAGTCAATATTAATTTCTAATATTTCACGATCGTGTACTGTGGTGATCTTTGAGTTTCTTATTTTACAGAACAGCTTTAAAAAACTGTCTTTATTTTGTGATACATTGAGCCAGAGTAGCAACGGGCACAAGGCACATAACATTTTAAATAAAAAAAAATCAATATTATATGTAATGGGAAATAAATAACTGTCATATTGGATAGATGGATGGATTGGATTTTATTATGTCACAACATGATCATTGGTGTTAAATAAATAAACGACAATCATTGACTTTGAATAAAAACAATTCGAAGTAACTCCAAATACTTAGTTGTTACACAAGGCATGTCAAAAAAGAAATAAATTGACGCGACTTGACGAAAATATTGACTATGGAAGCGCTCGCATTCCCGTTTGCAATTCCTCAAGCCAAAGTAGATCATAACTCAAAACTTTGCGGTTCAAATTAGCTTGTAATTATTTATAGTATAGCTGTATTTACTAAATTAGCTCATATTTTGTAAGTCATTATGTTCAATTTGGCGTGTGGTAATATTGATTTATGATGTTTTGAATAACGAATATTCGCTTCCTTCCCGTTCCCAGGGATGTATTTAGACGTACTAAATATATTTTGGCCGCAAACAAACGATTCATGATGAGCTCTTTCTCGTAGTTTGGAGATTTTATTTATTTTTGCGTCAGTGATAAATAGATATCCACAAATTTTAAAACACATATTATTATGATTGATATGCAAACATAAATACCTAAATTAGAGTCAATTAAAACGATTTCACGAATTAAAGGTGAAACGAAAAGTTTTTGCTTAATTTAAAGGTTATTTTCTTAATATAGAACTTTAATATAAGTACGTATTCTTTAGAATTTAATGCATTATATGTAATATGGAGTGAATCACTTAATGTGGAGTGATTAATCATAAAATTATTACCATATTTTAATTGCAATGACATTCAAATTAACTTTGTTAGATACATACCTATTAAAAATGATTTAAAACATTACAAATGGTATTATAAAAGAATGAACTGTCATCATCTTCCGTTAATGAATATTATTTATTATCTGTACTCGTTCTTTATCTAATGTTCAGATAAATAACTCAATCTTTATAATGTTTGCAATAATAACCACAAATGCATTCACGCCAGTCAGATTACTGAGCCATTTATTGTTACAACCATATTATAACATGTCAGTTTTGGTTCCTATGAAGTGGTCGAATGCCTCATTAAAATGTGTAATGTAATCGAAAATAGTTCTTATATATAAAAACATAAAGATTATAATAGCTTCGCTAAAGATCGTGGAATCTTGAGGTCTCATTTAACGAAGATTATAGTATTATTTAATTTACTTTCATTTATGTTTACTTAAGTAAGTATAAATGCATAAAAAAATTATATGTAGCAAAAAGTTTTTAATATACCCTTTATATTTATAGTCTGTGTTAACCTTAAAAATAATGTTGAATAAAGTTAACAAAAAAATTGATCATTATCTTTATTATATCTGTGGTAAAACAATTTCGCGGGAAATGAGATTGTCGTTATTTTATCGAAAAATCTAAACGAACTAGCTTCTGTTTCCAAAGTCAATGTTTGCTTAGTAATCTAAAGTAAAATATTTTATGATAACATCATGACGTTACGGCTAACACGGAAAGAATATCTCATAGCAAGCGTTAATCTTAACATACCGGGACATGACGAGAATATCTCAGATTTCATATTTAGAATTTAATGGATTTTTAAATTGAAATGTTATTGGAAATTGTTTTTATGATTTATATGTACTTATTGGAATTAACTCACTCTCAATACGAAGTTCTTTGATCTAAGATAGATATAGATGTAATTGTAATGTAATATATGTTGGACATTGGAAGTTCAATGATTATTATAACGGCAATCAAATGATCTCTAATATTTCTCTTTTTTTGTTGTGATTATCATATAAAATTGCCCTACTCTCGATGTTTGATTTAATTTCGACTTGTAATTTCCGTTAATCAAATTTTGTAATTATGATTTGCTAGAATGCGGAAAAGCAGGCATTGTCATTACTTTCGGCAAACTTGGACAACGCCTTCGTCGTGAGCGTGACCATCTCGCTTGAAAGTTCAGGCAGTATATTTCAGAGACTAGGTGATAGCAAGACGTGCTTCGAAGGACTTTTCTTATTTCAATAATCCAATAAGTAATTTTGTTAACCAATATTGAGTTTAGAATTTGTAATTAATTTAATATTATTCTTGTACTGACGATGTTTGAGGAATCTGTACGCGCGCAAAAATATAAAAGACAGCTATCAGGTGATAGGAATAGATAGAAATTCTTATCACTTGGTCGCTGCCGACTGACCCTGACGCGACCTAAGATAAATAATAATTAAAGACTTTCCAAGAGTAGTATTTCCTGATAGTCAAGGAGATTATAACAGGAGTATTGTAGTTTGTTTTCATAGCTAATAAATTTAAAAGAAAATAAGCCTATATAAAATCAAAGTTACTGAACACATCTTCAAGCTTAGTCGTTTTTAATGATAAAATAGCTTGTTTAGAGACTAGATTGTCAGTCATTTATTTATCTTATCAAGTAAGTAATACTATAAAGGTTAAACGCATAAAAAATCTAGATAAGTGCCTCACTAAATGTTCCATAAGTTAAAATATACTTCAAAAAACTGGCAATCGAGTGTGTTCTCGCCGCCATATTATGGAAGTGCTCGAGATTAAACCGGAGCTAAGCTAACGAGTTAACTAAAACCGCGTAAGGTTTAGAGAGGCCGCCCAAGGAAAGTGCGCCGCCGGGCCGTCGCAGCCGCGCGGGCGATCGTCCGCAGCGCACGTTACAAGAAGCGTCGCCTGACAACGAGCGCGTGACGTCACGTGCTGTAGACCTTCTAACTAGAGCTAGTGATCTAAGGACAGTAGTGGCATCACACTAAAGAATACACTTCCATTAAGTCGACTGCCACGCTTGTATATATACCAAGCTACGTTGAAAACTTCAATAGCGCGATTCAGCAATTTTACTTTTTTTTCTTATAAGTTTAAATATTTTTGCATTTATTCACATATTTTTTTATTTTAAGTTATTATAATAATAATACATATATTTTACAATGATATTGAAGTAATTTTAATTCATTTTACTTTAAATATATTTTTTTGAGTATTTTAGATAAAGTAGAGCGCCATCTAGTGAAAATATTCGAAACGTATTCGTGCGCCAGTATCTTAAAGTGCCAAACATGGTTATTAGATTTTAACCATTACACTAATAATTGAATTTAATTGTTTTGTAACAACATTGACTAGCGTCAAATTTGAACTTATGCTATTGTTGACTTTGTCATTAAAATTACATAATTTTTATATTACACTTTCTTTGTTTCAGAACATCTAACAATGAACGAAATGAGAGCCCTGGTACTGACGGTAGTGTTTCGCCGGAACCACCCGATCGACCTCCCGGAAAGGTGCGACAGGTTCATCCGGAGCAGAAAACACAAGTACTAGCTTATGATTCGTCTTATCGCAAGAAAAACAAGCCGAAGTCGCTCCCTCTAGAAGACAACCAAATGTACAATCACTTGGCGAACGCAAATGTCGCTATGTCGCCGATGTACCCGTTAACCCCTAACATTTGCGTTGAAGGAGGGAAGATTGAGTTCATAAAATCACCACCAGGTAGTGCTAGGAACAGTTTGGCGCTAGCGTCTCCACCTCAAACGCCGTTACTAGCGCGACGCGGTTCGCGGGAAAAACACGAACGAGCGTGTAGCGACGAACCGGAGAAATTCGACGGTGACAAGGTAGGTGGCGCTGTTAAGTAAATAAATTTTCTGTATCTTCATATCTACATATTGGATGGACAATGAAGAGTAAGGTCGATTTTGTTTCTATTTATAGTAAAATCCAATTTTTAAAGATTAATGCATTTATATTAACACTTTTTTGTAGTATATCTTTATTTTTATCATTCGAATAATAATAACGCTATTTTATATGTAAGTATATATATATATTATTTAAAAAAAAATTAAAAATGAAAATACTTAATTCACTTAATAATATCATAATTTATAAAAAAACTTATGTATGTATGTACCATTCGGGAAAATAACAGAATTTTCATAACAGTAACATTAAAGATATTCAATTGCGTATTTTTTAAATAAAAAAAGTAATTTCAAATTTGTTGTTCTAATTAGATCCGTTATTACAAAAAAGTTTTCTGAATAGAAGCTTGATATAACTTTCGCTAATAAACCAAGTTTCAAAAATCAGTAAACTGAAGGGTCGCATTTCAATAAAATACGACTTGTATAAAACATTTCATCCCTTGTCAAAAATATTTCAAACTCTACCAATTTGTTACTATAGAAGACGCCAAGACCTTTCTTTTGCATAATGTGACATTTCCAGACAGACATTATTATATTTTGATCGATCAATACCGAAACAAAATAACTTGACACCCAGTGTAGACTATCGGTCAGTCTATCTATCTAGTAATTCGTTGAAAGGAGATGGTTTAGGTAATTTAAAAATTAGATTATAGTAACAGTTACAGGCTTCCTATTGTTTGGAAAACGTATAGTCATTTAAAAAAAGAGTTTCATAAGCTATACAGCATATGAACCGTTGGTAGAATCTTGCTAATTACTTGGTGGGCTTACTGCAAGCCCGCCTAGATACCATATATCATGTTATATATTACCGACAAATAGCAAAACTTAGTATTATTGTGTTCCGATTTAGGTAAGTGGACCATGCTACAAGCACTAGGGACATAACATCTTAGCTCCCAAGAATGGTATAACAAATAATATATTTTTCATAAATGATTATTACAAACATCAAGTCAATGACTTTTTGTCTCAACTAGGCTATATGAAATGAAAAGTGTTTTTCGATTCAATTAGAATCAGTTACTTTTAGCTTTGGACTTCATATAGTTACTGTAATCGAGTAAGATTCTTCATATTTTCTTTGCTTATCCGAATTATGTTTAGGTAAGTAACGTAGCGTTTTCAGTTTCAACTGACTTTAAAGTATCTAAAGAACATAATATATTTTGTATCAGAACAAAACTTCATTATATCCTCAAAACATCCCTAAAGCCTAAACGACACTTCTATCAATAAATAAATCCCTCTTCACGAAGTAATCTCTGAGACAATCTTACAAAGACAGCCATCATAGAAGCTTTCAAAAACAATTTGGGTGCGACTAAATACGCATTAAGGTGCATCAGACCAATTATATCCAACCCTCCTCCAGATCAGAGAATGGAAAAGTATATAATGTTACATTTATAATATCATATGACTGAAAAAGATGAGAATGTCGGAATGTATGTATAATGATTTATTATTTTTTTAATATTGTGTAGATTTATTGGAGTATCGGATTATGTGAGATCTTATAATTTTCAATGTATATAGTTTTGAAAATTCATTGTTGTTATAATTATTTGATAATCTATGTATAAGAAATTGAGCTGCCCGTCTCGACTTGGTCCAGCTGAAATAAGAATTTAATTGAATCCAGATTTAAATTCCAGAATTTAAATCAGTCCAGAAGATTTAAAGATAGGTAAAGACAAAACAGTTCAGCAGTGTTATTCTGTAAGAACTCGCTTTGTATCTCTCTCATAAAAGTACGCCGACCTACGGCGTTACGCAATTTTTATGCGTTTATCATTTAAATGTTATAAATATACATTTCACTAATGTGTTCTGTAACGAGTGTCATGTTTAAACTATCTGAATAGCTCTACAGTGCCTTTTTCTCTGCTGATGTTCTTTTTTGTGTATCGTTGCTATTGATGAGATTATCAACAAAATAAAATTGGTAGCATAACGTTATTTACTATCATTTATGCTCTGTTTAAACACTTTTAGAGTTCTACCGACGTATCAACTACCGAAGTTCCAAGCTTGATAAGTAAGTTCACATATATTTTCCTAAAAATATTCAGTAATGATTATGGTCGATCCGACCAATTGGTGAAAACTAGTATATTATAACGTATATAATATAATCGCATAAACGAAAACACGTATTATGAAAATTTCTAGAGCTATTTAATGCATTAGGTCTTAGAATGGTCTCATTTAAATGAATGCAAATCACGGTTTCAAAGGCGTCCAGATGAAATGCAAAGGAGATAGGGCGTAAGTGAATTAATGACCCTAAAACTAAATTAGTCTCGAAGGGAAATGCCTAATGAAATTCTATAAAGCATTTCCATTGTCAGTTACATTTTATAAGGGAAAGAAGGTTTATTCGTTGTCTATCAAACGCAGATATAGCTTTACGGAATTCTGATATAACGCTGTTAATTATGGACACTTTGCATAATATTACTTTGCGAAATCTTGCCGCTACGCAAATACCGCTGCATCGCTAGAAATGTTTTAATTAAAATCAATTTTACATCCGTCGAAGATATTATAGAAATTTTATGAAAGATGCTTATAAAATTGTCGCTATTTGCTCGGAGACCTTAGTTTAAAAACCCACAACTATCAAAGGATCAGTAAGCTATGCAAATTGCTTTCCAATATTGCTGTCTAGAACACGTTATGGAGCATAATTCTGATATTAATATTAATGGTAAGGCTACAGTTTGTTGGACGTGATTTGACTTTTAGTTCGCTTGGTTAGCGTGTGCTGTATATCATATGTCTTTCATATGGTTTTTACTATATATTTGTTATAACTTGCTTATTACTAAGTTTTTTTTTGTCAATTGACATCCCTTCTTAACCAATCATACTTTTGATAGGGCTTTGTGTAAACTCGCCCGGGTGGGTAGCACCTATTGATCAATTATTTTACCCTAACCAGCACTACTTAGTATTATTGTGTTTCAGTTTGAAGAGTGACCGAGCCAGTGTAATTTCAGGCACAAGGGACGTAACTTCTTAGTTCTCAAGTTTGATAATATTGGCGGTGATCACTTAAAATCAGGCAGTCCAGTTGCCAGCCCCATTAGCTATAATAAAAAAAATGAGTTAATAATTCATTATCATTCAAAAAATATCACACGTATTTAAATATTTGTCAATTTACGAAATTGATTTTTAGATTAAAAATAAAACTAGAAGAATAAATTACGAATCTTCACGTAAATTAATCGTCTCTTTTTTATCTGTGTATCAAGGTAATCTTCGTTATCTTTGGCTTGACAACATCAAACAATGCAAGTAAGTCAAACCAGAGAAACCCATTCTAGCTTGTAGTGGTACGTTAGTTTTAATCCCGAATTCGTGAAGCCAAGAATTGAAGATTTACAAACATTTTAACAAATTCGAAATTTCCTTTGATGACGGAACAAAATTGTTGGAAGCAAATGCTATTAACATCAAAAATCGTTTGGTGTTTAGAAGATAATTGTTACATGGTTTGGACAGTGTTGGTGATTATGTTTATTATTTTCATGATATTAGATCTTCAAAACGAAAGCACCGTTTTAAGTAACGACAAAGATAATCCTGGGAATTCCTCGAGAAATTTGACAATACAAGACGAAACGATGGATGATGACGTGTGTGTCAGAAAATGTTTCTGTGGTAGTGATAAAATAAATTAAATAGCTGAAAATTGAGACTATGATTTTTAGTACCTACAAGTCATAACAGAAAGAATATCTTCGATAAGGTAGTTTAGTTAGTTTAAATCTACTCGTCTACGCTCAGTTCTCTAAATTTTACCGTATATTATTGAATATATATATTTTTTTATGGCATTGGTTGGCGGACGAGCTTATGGGCCACCTGATAGTAAATGGCCACCACCGCCCAAAGACAAAGGCGCTGTAAGAAATATTAACCATTCCTTACATCAACAATGCGCCACCAACCTTGGGAACTAAGATGTTATGTCCCTTGTGCCTGTGATTACACTGGCTCACTCACCCTTCTAACCGGAACACAACAATACAGCGTACTGTTATTTGGCGGTAGAATATCTATTTTAAGAAAACATAAAATTTGCCTGTTTCACACAATATAAAGAAATAATTATTCCCAATTTTTAGTTCTTATAATGCTTAAACTTGTCAATAAAAAAATCGTTTGACAAACAGAGGAGCAAAATGTCCTGAACTATTTTGTCTTTGCCTTTTTAAGTTTAGATAATAAAAAAAAAAAAAAAAACTCCAACGTAACATCGTGTTTTATGATTCCATGTCAAATAGACACTAAAATCTGAGGGTTCTGGCATAGATACTCTAAATATTAGTACTGCTTTCCTCCCTTACCATACAATAGCATATAACCATAACATGGGTAATGACTGTTCCCCATTTGTTGCTTGTCTATCTCCGTCCTATTCAGGGGCATTAGCTAAAGTGGCCCATACGTTATGTGCCTTGCGTTTGATGCAGTAATGTGCCGTGAAGACGGGGCTCCTCCGATATGCGGGAGTAATGACCCGCTTGAAATGATTGTTGTTAATTGCTACTTCACTTTTTGTTACCTAACATTGGCAAGGAGAGAATTACAGATGTATTTTAGGTTATGTAAGGGCCTAATTTTTTTTTTTTTATAAATTATTCTGGATTGTTCGATAGGTGTAAGCCATAAAAAGTAGCCTATTCCTTGGAGTTCAAGCTTGTTTTATACCAAATCATCAAATTCTATTCTGTGGTTTGGCCGCGAAAGAGCAACAGACGGACAGACAGACAGAGTTTCACATTTATAATATAATAATTACAGCTACAATTTCAAATTATATTAATGATATTTATGAAGTAATAGCAATGTGATTTGAAATAACGTAATAAATGTTAGATTTGACGTGTACAATACAAAATAAAATGAAGGTAAGCATTATTTTCATTCATTGTAAATTTGAGTCGAGATGGTCTAGTGGTTAGAACATGTGAATCTTAACCCATGATTGTGATTTCAAAATCGCGTAATATCTATAATTAATCATAAAGAAATGTACCTACATTTATTGAATAAAAATTTACCAATATCGTATTCGTAATTTTATTATTTTTGTTTGATGTTATATAAACAAAAATAATTAAAACGTCCTTAAATTCACTAGAGACATACCCAGATAGCATAGTTGAAGTGCTTGACTCAAGTGGAATTTGTTAAAAGTTACAAACTTCGTGCCTCTGTGGACTGGCTTGGCAATTGTCCACAATAGCGCTGTAAAGAATACGACGGTTACGTCTATTTGTAATATAACTTTGATATCTAGTTTAAATTTTATATGCAACTATATAATACCCCTTATTTCCTACATCGTCTATGTGGCGCACTGTTATGTTGAAAATATACGCCAACAGATATTCCAATTTTAACTTAATCTGATTTTAGTAACATCTTCAATACGTACAAATTCAATGAGAGAATAATTAACATAATGTAACAGGATCTAATTAATCTAAGTACATTCGTTGCATTTAACATATAAATATGTTTTGAAGTAATAGCTGAACTCACGATCTTATTAACCTATACAAGGAAAAATTTAAATAGAAAAGCTATGAAGTCCGACGCACGTGCGATATGATAGGTATATGGCAAACGCAAGGAAGCAGAAAATGCCATCCTGCCCCGTCTTAAGCACAACAAGGGTAAGGGTGCAAGCAGCGTTCTGTTGATATCTTCCCAGCCAACAAAAATTTTGAATGTGATATTCAAAGACACCTCAACGACTGTCTCAAAAAATTTAAATTCAGAAGTTTCAGCGAATTATTTATCATTATAAATTAGTTTGTTTTTAATGTAAAATCTTATATTTGAAGTTAAATTTTTTTCTTCGACTGGCTTCATACTGATTTCAGCAAATTCGACGTAGAAATTTATTATTTTTATTAGTAAAAGGACGTTTTATTTCTTATAAAATAATTACTCATTTTAACATTTTCGAGTCTCTTCGTTTGTAAAACTTAGAAGTCGTGTCTTCGTCGCACTATGTTCTGCCTTGATTGTCAAAGCCTCGGAACCTTTAGTCTCTACTCTGTAGTTATTATTCATGCTTAACCAATCAACGTTAATTATTTTCGCAGACTGGTGACTTAGATAGTCTAGTCTAGTCTAGCAGACGGTCTTCAAATTGAAGTTTTTTAACCCTTACTAGACATTTTTAAATAATATTGGAGATACCTACAAGTATTGCTTTTTTGTTTAATATTAGTATATACACTTGATAGATTTATTTTATAATCTTATGATATTTTACTATTAATTAAAATGCAATTATTTAATTTTGAATCATTTTACTTCGGAAAAGAAAACGGCATCTAAAAGGAAGCAGCGAAAAAACCAAACTTTTTTTTTTTAAATAAATAAATGAAAAAGGTACTAAACAAATCAGTTGAAAATTTAACTGTACCAAAAATTTGTAAATATGTATAGAAATAGATTATGTGTACTAGCCCTTGGGGCTATAGGGACTAATCCTATCAATGGACCATGTATATTGCATACCCATGACAGATTCAGCCGCGTTTTTGCATGCAAAGGCAATCAATCATGCAGATAACTGTCATTTAATAGATGGCCTCAGCTGATGTTTGTTCGTTGTTCATTGTGATTAAAATATCGATTCGTATGAGTTTTGAGCGATTGTTTAGATTGCCATTTTTTTTATTATTTAATGCATCATTCGAAATGGTACGAATAATTTTGTTTTTAAATTTGGAATAAAAGATAAATCTTTATCGTGCTAATAAACGTTGTAAAGCGTTGTGTAGTTACTCGAACAGTATCGTCTTCTTCATTCTAATGTCCAATTACTGATGAAAGAAAGAGAGATTCTAGTATCAATTCGGAACAAATTAAAGGTATTCTGACATCACACATTTGCATATGAACATAAGGTGACGATATAAAGACAAATTAACACCTACAGGTAAATATTGATAGAATATTTGAGAATAGTTGTTATTGAACCAGTGCAACTACAGGCATAACATAATAACTTAGTTCCCAAGGCTTAGCGCATAGACGGAATGATTCATATTTCTTCAAGTATCACTGTCTATAGGCAGTGGTGACTCTCGGATAGCCCATAGCATATTTAAGAATGAAAATCTTATGGGATTGGATACATTGAATTTATAAATATTTAATGAAAGACTAGTTTTATTAAAACAGAACAACACCGGATCCTTTGTTCTACCCAAATGCACTTTACCGCTAATCCTGCGAATTCAAAGTATTTCGCCATTCAGAAGCTTCGCGGTTTATTTTAGGAACGTTGGATTTACTTGTCTATGGCATTTTTTATTTCACGTTTGATATAAAGAAGAATTTCAAACAAATTGTTATTGTTCGACAAAATATTATATAGATGATAAAAAGTGTGGAATTAGCAATCATTGTTTTCCATGCATTTCCATGCAGGATGAATAATAAGTAAATTAATTTTAATATCTCGCTGATGGACAGCGGACTCATCTCTCTTTTCGAGCAAAACGTTTGGAGGTAACTCCACCACGCTGCTTCATTGCGACAGATACTTAACCGCCATGTGCATTTTTCCTCAAAATGGTTCCTTAACCGCCGAGCACGAGATGAATTATAAACACAAATTTATCACATGAATCAAGTAGTGCTTGCCCCTGGATTGAACTCCAAATATTTTTCATTTTCATTCTTTCATCAGACAATACGGCTTTGATACGAAAATAATTCAATTGTGTTTAATTTACTTTTTGTCGGTACAATTCGAAATTTAATTTATTTGAATGTTGAAGTTTCCTATGAATGAAATTTCATAACGAAAATTGCTAACTATATAGCGTAATATGAAATATATGTCCGCTGACAAAACTTTCAATGAAAACTTTACTCATAGTGAAAAAGTAATTTTAATCTTTTGTAAATAGTAAAATCACAATTTTTTTACATTAATTAACACTTTTGTCTTTAAGATATGTATAATATATTCGTCTCGGTAGACCCTTAATTCTGTAAATATATTTGTTTAATGATCGATTAATTTTAAAATTACTTAAGCGCCTACTAGCCTGGTTAGTGTTTTGATTTGTTGTGAATTTTGTCAACTTTAAAAGCAATTTTGCTGTCAATTTAGCTCTTAGGTCCAAAGCTGATTTTGATAGCAGTGATATACGCAGACCACCTGCGTACAGCGCCATCTGTGTTATAATTAATACGGCGATGGTGGAGCTGGCCAGCGTCCAACGAACATTGTTTTTTAGTTTTGAAAGTAGACTTCAATGTGCCGTAACGGACACGTGTGTGACGAATTTCTTTTAAATTATTATTATTTTTATTTTCATAGAGAGATATTTAAAAAAAAAACAACAAAAGGTAGTTGATATGACAAATCTAAAACCAATAATTATTGAAAAAAAAGAACAACATAATTATGTTAATAAATATATAAAAAGGCTGTGAACAGGCAACAGACAGACAGAACGAGTTACTTTCGCATTTATAATATAAGTACAATATATCCTGTCTGAAACTCTAGAGAAAATAGTAATTCCAACAATAACATACTTACAATCTTTTCATGAACTCATGAATGCAAGATTTCTTTAGCTTTAACCGCCTTAAAATATGATAAAAAGAAATGCATTAAATTTTGAAAAAGGCGGTTCTTTATTAATGAATGATTACAATTATCACGCTTCTAAGGCGATGATAGTATGTTATAAATATTACAATAAACATTTATTTTGAAATATATAGTTTTTCTCAGTATTGCAATCTCGGCTAATCAGTGACCACTCATTACTTGTTCAACCGCTGAGCATAAGCGATTCGTATGCCGTATTTGAGGTAGAAAGGAGAACGACGTCAGTGTGTACGTATTATCGCGTATAATGCTTTAATGCAATTCAATATTATGTACCTTAAGGTAACCTTAGTTAGTTATTAATTATTCTAATTTAAACTTAACAAATGATACTTGTAGAATGGCTATCAAATAAAAAGCAAATTTAACGTCCTTAATATTTTGTCTTTTGATTGAGTATATTTTTAAATGTTAATAGCAAGTCTAATTAAGATTGCTTCATTACCTTTTGTAAAATAAATGCTCCACTGCGGGTTGGTGTATTACAAGTGTAACATAAAATCTTAGTCATTCCTGTCATACATATAGACACGATTATATGTATCTACTTATACTTTCCGCCTTACTTTAAAAACAATTAAAAAAAACCGGTTGATGTCAAAACCATATTCAAAGCGTCATAGATCTCCCTCAAGTTGTCGACAACCAAAAGTCACCCGAACCCAATTTGAGTAATGGAAAAACAAATTTCGCAAATGGATCTCTTTGAGGCACGCCCTTTATAATCCGTTTGTCTGTAACAACGCTCGCTGTAATTGGTGCGATGCGCTTTTAAAGGTTATCGCTCACTAGACAAACCTTCACGGGTTTTATGTAACGTAATTTACAATTCAAAATTATGTGTTGTTGATCAACGGATATTAAATTATGTACGTGAGGATATTGATGATATCTTAAAATCTATTTTGTTTTTGTATTTTTTTTTTATTAATTCCTTTAATTATGCTTTTGCCTTCGTTTCACGTGATTATAGAGCTATTTTTAATTTTTAATTGTATGTACTTAAGTATATTAATATTTTATAATAGTTCTTAGCTAACAAGTTTGATTTGTGGCTTTGATCAAGACGTTCCAATTTCTTGAATTAAAAACAAATGAAGTGTTCTTTTTAATTCGGTAGCTTTCTCGCGTTGGAGTTGCGAAATAATTTTGAAGAGCATTAGGAATATTTTGTTTGTGGTAATTGTACAGAGTTTTTTGTAACAATAAATAGAATAAACAAACACTCTAATTATGTCAAAAGTATAAAAAAATAAACAGTGCGACACAAATAGGTATTTTATCATCGGAGAAGTAATTTAATAATTTTGTTGTGTGATTAACGCTATTTCAATATCTAACTAATAAAACAGGTTCATTGGTATATCTTTAGCCGTGAAAACGTAAAGAGACACAGTCACTTTCGCAATTATAATATTAAACTATATTAATATGTTAAAAGCGAAAGTAAAGCTGTCTAAACGCTAAGACCGCTAAACCGATTTAGTTGACATTTGATATGGAGATAGTTTGAGGGGTAACGATTTGTGTGCTACAGGTAAACTTTTATAAATTTCGCGCGGGTAAAGCCGCAAGTTCAGCTAGAGGAATATAACTATATATAAGAAATAAATGATAACTTTTTTGTATATTTATTGCATCTTTAATATTTAAATTGTGTGTTGTTACAAAGTCCCACGAAACCAGGTGATCAATAAATTGTCGTAATATAATGTTATATAGGTTTTTTTAGTAGTTATTTTTTAAAATTTACTGAACTCATTCAGCGCTGGCTTGTGTACGTGCACCCTTAAACCCCCGCATAGCGTGATGCGAAGCTAATTTTCGAAATTCGTGGTTACAGTCATCTCAGACGCATTAGAGTTTTTGTGGTAGGGATGTACTATATCGAGTTGCTATGTCAGTGTGGTGCTGATTTATGAATGAAGATTTTTTCGCTGGCAACATTGCTTATGTACTGAAAAAATATTATAAATTTTTTATTTAATTTCCGTTTTTGATCCTTACTTGGATATACTATGGGTTTTCGAAAAAAATCCATTTTGAACGTCGACGAAGCTGTTATCCGAACTTTGTAAGTAAAATTAATGTGTATTTAAGTGAAATTTTGTATTATAAATAAATATATATTCATCAAGTATTGTTAGTAGCGCACAAAGTAGCTGTGCTATAAGTGATCGCACGGACAATGTAAATCAATGATTTGTTTACCTATGTTCCTTCTTCAATTTGAATAGTCTGCCTCTTTGTATTATTTCTCCTGACTTCAACATAGATACATACGTGACACTCTAACAGTTTTACTATATGTAAGCATATGATGTTTTATTACTCTACCAATGTTCTAAGTAAAACGTCTGTCCACTCACTGCTTGGCGGACTCAATGAGATATAAATTCAAATTGACACAGAGTAATTGAGCACAGAGTAAAATTAAAATAACAGACATAATACACGTTAATACTGTTATAAAAATATATCATTACTATAATTATACACGAGTGCTTATAAACAAATGGCTATTAGCCTTTTTTATGTTGTACATATGCAAGGCCGGATTAACCATGTTGGGGCCTCTAGGTAAGGCACGCCTCGCGGCCGCTGTACCCTTTCCAACTTGCTAGAAGATTTTTCTTCAATAATGTAATGCTATTTATAATTACGATGTTTTTTATAATTACTTTGTTTCGAAAGAATGCTATAACCTGATTAAAACATAAAAAATGTTTACGTTTAACAATTTAACTAAAAATTAAAAATCATTTTTAATTTTATTTCATACCTATATTTCCGGTGAGTGTCCTGCCTAGAGGCTGCGTGTATGTACTGTATTAATTTGATATAAAATATTTCTTTTATTATAAGTCTGAACTCGGTGGTGGGGATTTGTACAAGACTTACTGTGTAGGTACTACCCACAAACTAAACTATTCGACCTCCACGAAATGCTGTTGTTGTAATCCTGATCAATGAGCCAGTGTTATTACAGGAAAAAGAGCCATAAAATCATAGTTTATAAGGTTCATTATAAAATTACGATGTAAGGAATTGTTAATAATTCATATATTCCCAAATACACTAGTTACTAACCGATGGATTCGCCAATGTGTCTATATCAACTATTTGAATGAAATAAATTAATATTTCTAATACGTGTTTGCATATTTTATTAAATTTGTATTAAAACTTATCTATAAATGTAACCACCTGTTGAAGATATATTTATATTTAAAAAAAAAAACAATAAAATGAGGATCCATCTCTGTCACAAGCTACTCTGGCCATGATAATTGACAAGAAATTCAGTCTTAAATGATTCGTCGTGGCCATAGCGTGAAAATAAACCTCCTGTATATAAAAAAATAAACAAATCGTTGTATCTCATCATACATTCCAAAACATTTAATGTCGTTAGATATTTTGTCAACATTTTTATTATAATTAATAATATTCATGATAGTTTGTCCGTGGATATTACTATGTCGGTCGACAGTGTTTTAAAAGCAATAGTTATAAATGTTTTATTGTAATATCATGTGAATGATAATTATGAACTAAAATATTACGTTTAAAAATTTTGCGTATAAATTATAAACATATTTTAAAAACTGTCTTAACATCAAATTTTTTAGTTGTTTATTTTTCAAATACAAATACGCGTGTGATTTGTGCGTTGGAATTTAAATGATTCGCTAAGCATATTGTTTGTGTAGTGATGCATTTGGCATATTTCTATTCATCGACACGAATTTAACTAAAGTGTTCTAGTGTTGTGATAGATATGTGACGCAAAATATAGTATGTGAAAGTGTATTAAATATGTTTAGCAGACAGACCGATCTATATTACGGGAATAGACATGGCGGCTATGTTAAGGTATGATATAATCAAATCAATATTATATATAATTTTTTAACATGTCATTTAGAAAAGATAAATCTTAACAGGCGGTATGAAATCTAATTGGGTTTAATTTGTTCCGTTTCGAGGTACTAATTATATAATTGTGTTGGATATAAATATATTAAATGTGTTGTACCATTTCGCACTGGAGCAGCGTGGTATGATTCAAACTTACTCCTTCGAGACTAGACGAGGCCTTGTAACGAACAATGGAGCATTTATAATCTGTGGTGTATGAATTGCCTGATGTTTATAAGTCTGTCAATATATACATTATAATAATGTTATTATTGAATGATGTAATACACCAGTCTTGCGATCAAAGTCGTAATGTATCTTGTGTCAGTAATTATATTAGCGAAATGAGCGTTTTAAACATGTTTGTCGTGAATGATGGAAACTGGCATTAGACGTTTAATCAATAATGTTGAGTAGATTAAAAAGATTATTATAATTATTATAATCCTATTGACAGAAGAACAACATTATGAGTTATTCGTTCATGGATAAAGTCGCGGAAAACAGCTTGTCATTTGGTGTACTGTTAGCATACTAGTATGTAGGGGTAAATGCTGCATAAGCATACCTCCTGTATATTTAACAAGTAGCTCAATATGACACTACTGGATTGACACTCAGTCTACTTTCATATCAAGAAAAGAGCGGGTGTCCTTCGATTATTTTAATGTGTAATCCATTAAATAATTTACTTTCAATTAAATTCTTTATTTTTTAAAGTGAATTTCAATTCTCGGGCTAACAGTACGAATGTCGAAAAGAAACATTTAAACCTTTATTAAAACATTATAATATAGTTATTATTGTAATAATTTTCAACTCATGTTGTTACGATTTTGGTCACCGTCATAATTTATTGATAAAGAAAATGATTTGAAATAAATATAATTCATATCTTATATCACTTAGGAATTATGTAGCTTTCTATCAGTGAAATCATTTTTAGAATTGAATGATTTGTTCCAGAGGTTATACATGTACATACAAACAAACAATATTTGCTTTATTATATTAGTATAGACATCAATATGCTATCATGATATCCTCTAGTCCAAATCATCTTAATAAGAAAATACAATGTCTTGAAAAATTTGGCTTGAATTATCTACGCGAATTTAAACTCTATACAATAAAAAATAAGGTTTATTATCGTAATGATGCGCAGTAATAAACCTTAATAGAGAATCATTAATATCACTTACTGTAGTTTGGGTGCTATTTGAATTGATAGATTTATAAGAATTGTTAAAATATATATCTGTACTATATACAATTCTATGTTTACTATGCTAAAAATTTTTTGAAAGTAATGTACCACTGTTGGGCTAAGGCTTTTTGAGGTGAAGCGTTTGGAGCTTATTGCACCACGCTGCACCAATTAGGGTTGATGGGTACAAGCAGCTTTCTTCAAGATGTATTACTTCACCAATAAACACAAATTAAGCATATGAATATTCAGAGATGTTTGTCCGGGCTTAAACCCGCAATCTTCAAAGTTATCGAACCGTGTTGTCTGAATGTTAACAATTATTTTATTATTCAATTTAGACTTTAGATCATAATGTTATCGTATATAAATAAATGAAAAAACGTAATTAATTCATCTACGCACACATATGCAAATAATTTAAATTACGTCTTGTTCAAAGTTAAAAAAAAACATTAAATTAAATGTATTTATACACTTTGAAAAAAAAACCGCTAGAAGAGAAACAAGAAACGTAACTCGAGGTTAAATTAGTTTTAAATATTTCATTGAAAAGAAAGATACACAATTTAAACTGCGTACTTGTTAAAATATAAATTCCAAAGAAATCTAGCGTGTTCACAACTCATAACATACATTCGGTACAAAGGAACAAGAGTGCAAACCGTTTTATATGGGGATAGAACTACACAAATTTGTATGTAAACTTAGATATTTTGTTGGTGAAAGAAGGCGACATTGTTGATGCTTATTGCCCTTTAAATAAGAGTCATAATGCAATGTAAAGGAGAATAGATGTTGTATGAGCATCATTTGTCTTAGCCAGGAACATAGATATAGAACAAGGACTTCACTGAAAGTGATATAAATAAAAATTGGCGTTAAAATTACGAGCAAAATATTTATAAAATAATATCAATATTACTCTATTTTAAATAACAAATTAGTTGACAGAAAATATATGAAATAATAAGTTTGTAGGAGTAGTGCAAAATGCTTCATTAAAAGTATAACACCTTGGCTTAGTGCCTCCACTGGTGACAGGAGGGCAGGCTCATTTTTTGCCAAGAGGATCGGAATTGCATTTCAACGGGGAAATGCTGCTAGCATTCTTGCCACCATTCCACGCGGTCAAGATTTATACAGTAACTTTTTTAATTCATATTTGTATATATTTAAGGACTTAATGTTAATACAAAATTCTTTAAAAATTACTTTGTAGGATATTTGGTCAGTAATGTATTGAAGTCTATGTACGTCATCGAACGACATTATGTGGACGTACGTAAGTAAACACAACCACTCACCATCCAGACTCTGCGAAGCGCCCCCTAGTGGAATTTATGTTGAAAATATAAAATAAGACTTACGACTTAATATTGGAAATATTTAGCTTTGATTAATTTTTGGATCCAAAGGATTTTATCTAAATCTAATTCGAAAATGAATACTTGGTTTGATGTATGTGTTTGTTTAGTGTATTTTAAAATAATAAATAAAAAAAAAAGAATATTATTCATGATTTTCATATTAAATAACTTTAATATATAGTAAATATATTAAATGCAAAACAATACATAAAAAATAAACTAGATTTCGAGAACATGTCACTTCCATTCTCTGGTGTTCTTAGATCACAGCGCAGGTGGGTCTTAACAAATGTATCTCCATCGTAGTGGTAAACGATACTGGAGTAGACACGTACTCTCTTTGTTTTCAGACGAAGCGAAAATGACTGCAAGAAAGAGAAGAAAAAAATTAAAAACCGGTCTGTAACTCACATCCTCTTTAATCTTCGAAACCACATCGGTATTTCTCGAAAATGGAATGAGCATTTAATTTTTTCATATACCAAGTCCAGCTGACCGTAGCTTAAAACGTGATCGAATTTATATAAGACCTAAAAGACAGAATCTCGTTTCTTATTCAAAGGTTTTATGTGTACTTCAGACCTTTTTGAAGTCTTGCTACTACTGTTTTGTTTAATATTCTTACCTATTAACTTTCTCTATTGAATTGTAGATTAAAAGAAACATGAATCTATAAATAAATAATACCTTCTATAATGAATAGATTACTTTTGATATATTTTTCTAATTATCTCCAACAGAACATTATTAAAATACCATTAGTATCATTATTAGTTTCAAACCCTATTTTGCTGTTAACAACAATCGCATAGCCCTAAAGAACCATCTAAAGGGTTAGGATACATCAATCAGACCCTGACACGCCCAATAGCCAAATGGAAAATAAGGGACAAGGGGACTGCTTACGAAGAAATAAATGGAAAAAAGTTTCTGTTGAGTGAGATTTCTACTTGTATCGAGAAAAGGGAAATTTTGCATCACGAAAATAATATAACTGTGAACATATTTATAGCTCGCATAGTATATAAGTGTTCATGTGCTCATGTGTTGTTATGATTTCAATTTTGGAATTTCATTCAATATATTTGTAAGTAATTTTAATAATATTTATTTTATATTCGAATTCAATTTTTAAAAAAGGAATGCGTTCGACGCAACTCGACTCTTTCATTTTACATTTATTATTTGTCCCTATAACATAACATAACACGTATCTTTAACAAACACGAAAATTAATACTGTAGGTAATAATATTATTAATGCGAAAGTAACTCTGTCTATCTGTCTGTCACTCTTTGACGGGCAAACCAATGAATCGAATTTGAAATTCATTTAAAGAAACTTGAACTTAAAGGACATAAGCCTTTTTTACGCTATTACCTGACGACCAACCCCTAAAACTCGAACGTTCAAACTAAAAGCGACAGAACATTCGAATATAACGTCTTAACTGTTGTATAAAATCACAATAAAAAAGGGCATCATTCGATACACAAACCGTAAAAACTAAATACTTTTTTTAACGCAGTCGTGTTAAAAAGGGATGAACGTTTAACTTTTAAAATTCAATTAAACCGTGATTTCCATTCACGTTCAGCACAAAACAGTGGATTCAGTTCGAACGACTGGTGCCGACGCATTAAACTTTTAACGAACTTTTAAACTGAAAAACAATATTACATTTAGCCCTAAATCGCAACACAATTTGTTTAAAATGTATTCATTTATTTGCGTATTCTGATAAAACTAGCTCGTTTACAAAGGGGTACGAACCGGACCGGAACGGAATCGATATTGTGTGACGTAGCGATATAGTTTTATGTAGACTATCGATGGCGGCGAAAATGAGTCTGTGATGCTGTTGATCTTGCTCAAATACTATTTATAATCTTTGATGCTTAAAATCAATAAATTTATCAAATTTAAAATTATATACGAGTCTTATCTATCTATATACAAAAAAAAAACAAAACAAAAAGACTCATTGGCCCAAAGTCAACCAAAATATAAGAAGACAATAAATATATATAAATAGAAATAGAAATATATATATATACATATATAAACCCGTCAATTGGGTCACCTGTAAGGGGTCATCAGTCATAACTTTTCATACACATTGGCGCTGAAATAATCATTTCTTATATTACCAATATGTTAACGAACTTGTGACTGTAGTTATACTGTTTCTCTCACTCTTCCAACCGGAACACAACAATATTATTTGAGTAATGTTGTTTGGCGGTACAATATATAATATGTAAAGAAGAATAGGTAATATATAAAGCGCTGCCACCAACTAACGCAAACTGAAACAAATAGAAAAGATACATTATTTGACGACCTCCGTGGTCGAGTAGTGTGGACACCGGTTTTCCTGGGTACGCCACTCCGAGGTCCCGGGCTCGATTCCCTGCCGAGTCGATGTAGAAAAAGTTTATTAGTTTTCTAAGTTGTCTTGGGTCTGGGTGTATATGGTACCGTCGTTACTTCTGATTTTCCATAACATAAATGCTTTAGCTACTTACATTGGGATCAGTGTAATGTATGAGATGTTGTCCTATATTTATTATTTATTTATATTATATGCACGGATACAATAAATAATAATGTAATATATAATAAAAAATAATGAAATTTATCTTACAGTTGGGCAAAAGAAGGATTAAGAAGGAGGGTTCTAATTTCACCCCCACAAGTGCATCTCGTAACTCATGGAATCGAAAAAATAAAAAATACTTTTACAACGGTATTCAAACTATCTTGATTCCGTTAACTACAGTGTGTTAATAAAACTAGTAGCCAAAATGAGGCGATCAATCTTAAAGAGCTCTCTATTTCAATCATGTGTTGTGCAACACACACACGTACGTCTCTACTCTACTACCCGGGACTTCAGATTAAGAGGCCACTTGATTAGGCCACTATTAAATAATATGTCTCGACTCGTAGAATGTCAGTAGGTATATAATAAATTACGATGTGCTATAATAAAATTATGATATTTACAAATAAAATAATGTTGGTATGTGACTTTCGACTAAAATCATTTTTGTATAAAGTTTCTGTTATAGTCAAGGCTATGACATAATGTTTTTTACTCTATATAGAGATGTATAATGAGTCCTGGAAACTGTTATATATGTACATATACGTATATCAGAAAGCTATTACATACATATAAAATACTCGCTTATTAATAAGATTTAAAAGCATTTCTCGATAATCGATTGTACAACGTTAAAGCAGAACATTGGAAACACAATCTCATTTACAATATTTGTTAGAATCACCGTTATTAATAAAATTATTAATAATTACTAATAATAATGAACGGTACCAACATATTAATAGTCACTAATCTAAACTAAAATAATAAATGCGAAAATAACTCTGTCTGTTTGTTGCTCTTTCGCGTCCAAAACCGAATTTGATGAAATTTGGTATGATATTGAAGCAAGCTTGAAAACCAAGGAATATCATCATTCTCTAACCCCTAGAACGGGAGCGTTGCCGCGGGCAACAACTAGGTCTCTAACATATTAATATATCTTTGTAATCTCGTGTTAATTATTGTGCCGATCGCCCGTGATGAAGTACTCTCCGCTTTAGATTAGCCTTTGTCCGCTAATGATGGATGAAAGAGGGTGACTTCAAATTTGTTTACCATTAAATCATAAGCGATAGCGGTACGTCATAGCAATGACAGTCATTAGAAACGAGAACACCTGCAAATGTTATACTTCAAGCCCCAGGGTTAAGGCGTGTTCTGCTGAGAAAGGAACGAGGCTTAGAGGCTTGGTAGATAGTTCTTCATGTAGTGAACATCTTTGTTACAGATTCACCTTCGACTTGTGAAGGTTTCATGATTTGATAGGTAATCAAAATCTGAACACATTTTGATAGGTAAATACTAAGTAACAATGACGGAGGGTAAATTATATAATTAAGGGTTTCATAAATGTTTATTATTTCTTTAATAATTCTGCATATATCGTGATTGAATTAACAAGCTCATTGTTAATATTAAAAATGAAACAATTGCACGTGCGTCACCGTGCACGTTGATAGAAGTAAAACTTTTTAGTATATAGCTATCTTTCTCTTTCTCTACATCTCTCTTCTTTCTCTCTCTTGTAAACAATGTTTACTTAACCTAACGGGTATTTAAAATTTCACTTTCAATATTCATCCAAATTTCGATTATCGAAAATCCTCCTTAAAAGTTTCTTTTAAAAAAAATTGTTGTGACGTTTCTTGTCCTTCACACTTCAATGCCTTGAAGAATAAATTTCGAGGTGATAATAACCTTTTTTAATTCGTTATATTAAGCCCGGAGTACGCTCACTTCTTAATCCACACAGAAAGCCGCTAAGGTTTCACGGGGCCTCGTTTAATTCGTCGGGTTAATCCTCCATTGTCCGACGGGAGTGGTCGGCGCCGTCAGTTGTTGTCAACCATTCATGGGCCGGTGATGTGGGACGAGTGTATTTAATTTACTAGCCCACATTAAATTTGTATGTTTGTAATTTGTCTGTTTCGTATGTTTGATTACTTCGAGACTGTTGTTTGAAGTGTCCAGTAATATTAGCTTAGAGATCGTTAAAGACGTACACTAAAATAAATTGGCTTGATAAATTAAAAAGTTATAAATTATAAAAAGCTACAAACATATATCTATATTAAATCCTTTTATAATTTAATCCTTTACCAGAAAATAATTGCTTACAATAAAATTGTGTTATGTGGACTTGGTTTAATTAGTCAACGATACATTGCTATAGCATTGTGACGTAACGACTCTTCTATAAACAATCAGTAAATTTAAATTTAGAATTCAATTTTTTTTCTAATTTGTATTCTTTTTTAATTCTCATTTGGAAGTCAATTATTCTCAACTAATGAGACAAATGAATGCGTATTTTTATTTATTATTTACAAATACAAAGTTTTTTTACAACTGGAATTCCCTAATTGATATATCCGTACCATGGCGAAATTCTCGATACAATAGAGCCTTCGTCACGTAGACAAATGGACAGAAGCAGTGACAATGGCGAACAATAAAAATGGGCTCAGATTTGTGAAGCGGGCGGTCATCTAATTCCACCGACTCGGAGGACGAAATGGAAATATTTGTTTGTGTACTTTTAGTTCTATATATTAAAGATCAGTAAAGAATAAAATAATAAGTACATTAAGTGCTGTGTTTAAAAATTATGCGCATTAAAGAGGAATTATTAATTTTCTCGAAATCGATCTCTTTAAATTATTCAATATATTAATCAAAAATAATATTACAATTGCATATAGTTATCTATATAAAAATAGAAAGAGAAACCTATATTTCGAGATCGTCTGTTTGTCTGAGAAGAAAAATAATGGAAATTTATATATGTTTTCGCAAAGTATTTTTTTTAATTATTAATCGTGAGTATAGTGGAATTTTCAGAGAACAATAGTCTTCATAAAAGAATGATAATTTAAAATATTTTGCCATAAAAGTAATGATCACTTTTCAGGAGTCACAAAATAATTGCAACACAATTTGTAACGAACTTAATAATCCAGGACAACTATATTTAAATGACGGAGGAATACGGACCGAATCGTTTCGACATTTTTATAGTTGGCATCTCGAGAGGGTGAAATATGATGGCTCGGGATGAGTTGAAGCGAAAAATGTTGACGATTCCTGCATTTTATAGATCGGCCTGTAACTCGGGTGATGTAACTCTATAAATACTTTTTTAAAAACCTTTTTATGGTTCCCGCTTTCAAACTTTCCTTTTAAAAGCAATTTTCCTGAGCAACCTTTTGAGCTCACAGAGGTCAGATAGAAGCCAAGTTTGGTATAAAAGTAGTAATTTTTGTAAGTGATTCAATCTTTCATCTAGAATAAATAAAGTTTGAATGAATATTAAAAGAAAAATTATTTGAGAGAGATGCATTTTACGTAATCATCCCCTGAATTATGAGTTTAGGCCTCGAATAGAATGGGTTCTATGTTTTAATGGGTACAATTTATTTACATTAATTCATAAAGAAATCATTGCTCGAGTTTAATTAATCCGAGCGACACGGGCGGGTTAGTAATTTATAAATTTGGATAAAGAGTGAATTGTCTCTTTCTGGCTGACATCTCGGTTGGGTCGGGAATGAATTTATCGAGCGGATGAAAAATGATGGAGGGCCGGCGAGGGGCGTTGTTGACGATTCCTGCAGTATACTCATTCGGAGAACAGTTATATGATCACAGACTTTAATTAATCCGAATAGTCTATCTATATAAGGTGAAACAATTTTTTTAAATACGTCAGTGATATTTTTTATAAATAAAATATATTTCTATAGTTAAGTTTAAGATACCAGAGAATATAGTGGATTCAAATATTCCAGACCTTTGTTTATTGGAATACTGCCCGCGCTGTAGATTTAAAAAAATAATCTTAAATACATACCTTTTTTTTTTGTTAGAAAACACATTTACGCTTCCCTCTCACTTGAAGTATGAAGGTATCTAACTCACTAGAATCGAAGGTAAAAGAACCCGCAAAAACCAGTGGTACTATCTTCGTCTAACACTTTATACCCTTACTACTACGATGAAAAAAAATATATAATTAATATTTATTTTCATTTTTTTTTTAATTTTATTGTAAAGAACAAAGAAAAGAAACAATATACTATGTTAAAATAATGATCAGTGTTTAAGATGAGTATTATAATACGTACGCCATTAGCAATTAGAGCTGCACCGTTTTAATGTTATTTATTTCTTTTAACGATATTTTTTACACTTGAACGCTGAACTTAATGGTCGTTCTAGTTTACTTTGTCAAGCTTAGGGAAACTTTTCCAAAGAACTTCGAGTCATTTAATTACTATTAAATAAACTTTAACTTAAATGCTTGTGAGATTTTTAATGTTGTCCTTTAGTTTAGAGTCTTTAAACACGATCAAGGATAATGTCGTTTTATTTAATTCATAAAACGATCCATGATTTCTAATGTTATACTGCGAGTTATCCTCATAATGATTGCAAACATAACGTACTCATGAATTTATATCCTTATGTAATAAATAGGGAAAATAGAGATCCGTAGAGTTCATATTTCTTGATTTTCATATAAAATATATAAATGTGATTGTATATGATTAACACGCTTATATGTTTATATAGTTATAAAGAATAACTACTGAGATTAAAGTTGATTTTACGCAATACAATCTACATACCGGTCTTAAATGGTTTTTTTATGTATAATATGTATCTGGACGAGCAAACGGGCCAATAGTGGTAAGTGATCACCAACACCCATTTATATTGGTGCCAATACACCAATGCACCACCAACCTTCGTAACAAATATGCTATGTCCCTTATACCTAGTTGAACAGTGTGGCACTCACTGGCTCACTCACGGGCGAACGAAACAATACTGAGTGTTATTTTTTGATGGATATGTAATGAGCGAGTGGCACCCACTTAGGGGGGCTTAAGCTCTGGTGAAGTGTAATGAAGTGAATCATGGAAAATTAGAATTCAAAGATGTTAAAGTCAACTTGATTATTGTTTTGCGTGTTTAAGATACTAGTAGCTCTTATTGAAAATATAGACAAAATGCAAACACATGTTGAGGTTTCGCTGCTTTCGCAGCACGATGTCTAGTTTCGAATGTTATTTTGTGGAACATGTTATGCGTTTGACACGCGTTTGACAGACAACCTCGTACTCGTTTGCGAATTCGTGAATTCGAATATGAAATACAATTTTTTGACCGCACCTTTGATGTTCACACCCCCAAATAAGTTTTTTTTTAACGTAAAAAATATTTTATAAAACCGTACGTAATAATAATAATAATTAATAATTACTAATACTGTTATTACGTAATTTTCATGAATGATATTTTAATTTGATATATCTATTTAGATTTTGTTATTGGACAAGGAAATGTTATTTCAGATGTTAAAAGATCACTAGACACCAGACACTCGCATTGTAAATATTTAAAAGTATGTTTACGTCCTGCTTATTTCGATACACGAAATGCACTATCAAAGATGAGATCTAAGGTATCATGTCCATTACATCTTTAATTACACTAGCTCACTCACGATGAAACCGGAACATAGTCATACTGTTTGGCGACAGCATATTTGGCTACATGGTTGTATCCACCCAGGCAAGTCTGCACCCAAGATGTTTTAAATAAACAGTATGAGAAAACGATGCTCGAAACAAACAGCAGTGCGATTCTGTAAGAATTCTGCATGAAATGTTGACAAACGATACGTTGATACTCCAGTTTGATACGTGTGTCCTATACATTTTATAATCATTATAGTGAATGTCGCATATCACATTCTGATATTGCACGATCATTTTTTTTTTTTTAAATAATTTGACGAACGCGAAAATGGGTCACCTTATGGTAAGTGGTCACTATCGCCCATAGACAACGGTGCTGTAAGAAATATTAGCCATTCTCTATATCGCCAATGCGCCACCAACCTTGGGAACTAAGACGTTATATCCCTTGTGCCTGTAGTTACACTGGCTCACTCAACTTTCAAACCGGAACAAAACAATACTGAGTACTGTTGTTTGGCGGTAGAATATCTGATGAATGGGTGGTGCCTACCCAGACGGGCCTGTACAAAGCCCTGCCACCAAGTAGATAGATAGATAGATATAGATCATGTTCTGCCGTGAGTTTACAGAATACCTCTGCTGTACTGAACAAAACTACTTTGATTGTAATGAAGAAAACCAAACAAAGTTCATTACTTTTTAGAACCATAACATAGATACAAAAGAAATTTATTGAGCACAATGTTCGGAGGTAATCTCCTGATATATGATAAAGGAAAGTGAGAATACGTCTTCCATATCAATATCTAATAACTATGGCCATTAATTCGGCGACATTTCCAAAAGATTTCATCCCCTTCCATCCCCTTCTCGCATACAGCTATTATTTATAACGCATGCGTCCTGTGGCGCCAAAGGTCAACCAAGTTTGTGTCACAGATTATAAATTAGAAAGATAAAGAAATACAGCTAATATATGAATGTTTGATATTTTTTAATTGTAATATATTTTTAATATTGGTTTTGTTATATATATTTTTTCTTGGACATACCCACACTTTAGTAATTTAATGATTAATATAAAAAAATAATGAAGAATTCAATATTAAGGACTGATTCTAACAGACTTATTCACAGGTGATGCTCACTTACCTGGTGATAGGGCTTTCTCCCTGTCGGTTGGTACCCACTCATTATTTATTCTACTAGCAAACAGCGATACTTAGTATTTTAGTGTTTCAGTTTGACGGGTAAGTGAGCCAGTAAAACTTAAGAAACAAAAGACGTAAGTTCCCATGGTTAGTGGTTCATTGGCGATGTAAGGAGTGGTTCTCATAACGCCAGTGTCTATGGACTGGTGACCACTTACGATCATGTCTATCAATGTTATAAAAAAAGTAATTTGTATAAATTCATAGATTTAAACTTAAATGGTTTTATACGTTTAAGACCTTTTAAAACTTTCGTTTTAAAACGTTACATACACAAACATATCGCGTTATCCATTTGTAATGATTTCAAAGAAAATATATATATATTTTTAAATATATCATCTGAATCTACTCTGTGTTAAAATTCAGCGTCTTTGTTTCCATCTACTAATACATTAAATCAAAACATCCTTATTACAATGACATAGAGTCCCAAATCCGTTAATTTATTTGTAAAGTTTTAAGGGCAGGCCTTTGTTCGGATTCGTCGTTTGTTAATGAGCCGCTAGCGGTTCAACAATTAATTATACGACATCCAGTGAATGTTAATGGCGACTCCATATTATGACGTTTAAAATTATAGGGAATGATTAAATTGTGCGTATAGACACGGTCACAAGGTTGTGTAAATTTATCTTTATACCGTGGTGGTAGGGCTTTGTGCAAGCCCGTCTGGGTAGGTACCACCCACTCATCAGATATTCTACCGCCAAATAACAGTACTCTGTATTTTTGTGTTCCGGTTAGAAGGGTGATTGAGCCAGTGTCATCACAGGCACAAGGGACATAACATCTTAGTTCCCAAGGTTGGTGGCGCATAGTTGATGTAAGGAATGGTTAATATGGTTCTTACAGCGCCTTTGTCTATGGGCGGTGGTGACCACTTACCATCAAGTGGCCCATATGCTCGTCCGCCAACCAATGCAATAAAAAAAAAATACGACATCACTGGCTCGAAGTTCTATACATATGTATATAAAAACATTTAATAAGTTGATTTAGGAAAAACCTCATTTTCATGGAGTATATAATCGCATATACCTAAGTGAAATATAAATTAGGAAACAGACAATTAGTATTCACAAAGATAACAATTATTTTATTTTTATACAGGCGGTTCCGCGAGCGTTTACCAACTTTTAATGTCGCTTTTTCGTCGCCCTGGATTATAGCGTGATGTTAAAACGTGATCTAAATATATATACTCTTCACCTTTATATAATATATCATATGTATTATATAATAAGTAACTGTAAGTTAATTAATATTTTCATGTATTTTAGAACATGATGTAAGATAGATAGATTTTATTTATTGATACAGATTTCGCTTATGTCACTGTGTTCTAAGGACGTCTCGTGAGTTGTTAATAATATAATTTCCTCAACTCAATGAAATGAAGTAAATCCTTTTGACACGTTGCAAACGTAACATCCGTTTGCAAATCTTACAATTTCCTAACGATATTTGAGAAGGGAGTATGAGATGGAATGTGATGAGATGTATTTATTATGTGAACACAATGAAAATCTAAATACAGTTATTCTATAGACAGACAGCATAAATTTGGACAGATTAATGACGGATAAAATAACAAGATATCTTAGGTCCTGTGGTTGGTAGACCATTTATGTTTTCTTCTTATAATATCAGAGTCCGGGGCCATGTGACCATTAACCATCAGGTCGATCAAATACATTTTCTTGACAACATTTTTGGAAAATGAACGAACAAAGTATTAGATATTGTTACTCGTTATATAAATTTCTAATGTTTGAGAGTCTAACTTAAAATAAATTCATCAATATTAAAATAATTAAATTTTAGTGACTGCGTCTAAATAACTTATTAAAACTATATGAAACATAGCGGCGACAGTTAACTTTAACTTTAATAAAACGTGTGTACGCATTATTGAGATTTATGTTAAAAATATAATTCAAAACTTTACCTTAAAAATACATAGTAATAGACATAAATGGACTAGACCAACAAATAATAAACTTAAATAAATATATACTAGTGGGTCGCACGCGAAACCATCTCTATCCAACAGATTTTGACAAATTTCGAAACCTATGACTGGTTTTTTTAATTTAATTTCATTGAAAACCGACGACGTCTGTTCGCACGATTTACGTTTGTTTTTTTTTATACAGCCATCGCCGCTCTCTACGTGGCCAGTAACTTTTTTATATACATTCATAACAATTTAATAAATTGCAATCAAGAATCCTCTTCTTCTGCACACATTCTTTTTTCTGCATATCCACGACTGCAGGTCTTTAAAATGACGCTGTAACCGATTTTTTGTGTGCAGTTATCGTCCCATAATCACTGGGACAAAAATCGGCTTACGCTATAAATATATGAGATACTACCAAATTAATGAAGACCTCGAATGTTCTATAACTCTAAAACTTTGAGTCACTTTTTCGTAATAGTAATATTATTTTTATTTCTGTTACAGGAACTTCTTGAAAAACGTATAAAACAGTTGGAGGATCAGTTGGAAGAAGAGAAACGACGAACCCAACGCGAGCGTATGGCTGTCACGAAGCTGCAGAACAAACTTATAAAGGTAAAATTAATTATTAATTAGCACACAAAAATATTCAGTCTATTGACAGCAGAATTATAATCACGTCATATAACTCCTAATAGCATCTATTAATACTGAACAAAGGAGGCGCCAGCTTAATTGACGCCATTTTGACGGTGGATCAATTTTCGTTTCGCTGGTTCTTCTCAAGTAATAGTATTATTTTTTCAGAATCTATGGGCGTTCTTATTTTAAATATCGATAACTAAATGTTTTGCTTCTTTTTTTAATAAAAGAATTCGAAATATAATTTGCACAAGAAAATATAATAATTAATTAAAAAATAATCTTCCAATAAATTTTCATAATAACACTAACAAATTAAATACAAACGTTATCGTGTCACGGTGCAATAAAAATCAGTACGTACTTAACTTATAACGACAATGATAAAAATATCTCCGAAGATACGTCAGAAGTTTCAAAGGATACCATTAAAATAGTACGCTTAATAACGGTTTTATTAAAATAATAAACGCAGACCAATTTTCTATTACAATGAGTAAATCCAGACAATTTTAACTGGAACCATTATTAAAATTGTTTACATTATAAGATTCTACAGAGATTTAAGTAAGGCTTGATTGATTCTTTGTTTACTGACGGGGTGTATAATCCTACCCTTTGTTTGATATTACCTTTCAAATTGAAACAATTACTGAGAGACGTCATTATGCTCACCCAAGCTAATGTACCTATGGAAATTTTAAGGAGCGATTTATTTACTTGGTGGTAGGGCTTTGTGCAAGCCCGTTTGGGTGTTACCACCAACTCATCAGATATTCTACCGCCAAGGAGCAATATGAGCCAGTGTCCAACAAGGGACAGAATATATTAGTCCACATGGTGGTGCGCTGGCGATTTAAGGAATGGTTAATATTTCTTTCAACAGTAATATCCATGGACTTGGTGATGGTTATCACTTACCATTAGACTCATTTGTCCGTCCGCCTACCTATATCATTTTTTTAATGAGTACTTATATACAAGTATAAATTATATTAATTTCAGTTGGTAGTATACGCACATCGCGAGCGTCTTTGTCTTTTGAAAATACCTTAAGTTACGTTTAGGTTTTAATTTTATTATAAAAGAAAAATATCGTATAATTTTTTACCTTAAGTAAATCGCTTTAAAGCGCTTAATTGTTTAAAACGTTAATATTAATTAGATTGTACTCAACGCTTTAATGTAAACAACTTTTGATGTTTGACATAAAATATGAGCCGAGGTAGCCCAGTGGTTAGAACATGTGCATCTTAATCGATGAGCGAGTTCAAAACCAGTCAAGCATCACTGAATTTCATGTGCTTAATTTGTGTTTATAATTCATCTCGAGCTCAACTGTGAAGGAAAACATGATTTTTTTTCAATGAAATTCTGCCACATGTGGAATAAGCTCAATACCTTCTCTAACTAAGAGGCCTTAGCCCAGCAGTGGGATGTGTACAGGCTGTTATTTTACCTTTTCATTAAAATGAAAATGAAATAACGACAAATGTTTAATAATTTTAAAAATTTATAGAAATTTTATGTTCTATTCGTTATAAGATATAAATTCTATTAAAAAGTTTTTCTGTTCATATTCAGAAAAGAATCGCAAGAACAACAACAAAAAATACTAAACTACCGGTAAAGTTTAAAATCATTGAAATTCAAAAACAATAAGAACTCGGGTCTGCTGTAAGATGAAGCGGAAAGTTTCAGGGTCTTAATAGTGTTCAAAGAAATTATGAAATGTTCTTTCATTTATACATTACTAGCTCAACCCGTGGCTTTACCTGCACGGTATTTGTATAAATTTACCTGTAGGACACGAACTGTCACCCTCACGTAACCCCCTTAAAAAAAGTTGCCGATGTCCTTCCCTGAGACTGTATATCTCCATAACTTACTTCATTTAAGTCGGTTAAGCGCTTTTCGCGTGAAGAGATACTTTCGCACCATCTGGTGGAGTGGAGTAACACGCCTACCCGGATTGTATATAAAAAAAAACACTGTGTCAACATCTATGGGTAAATGGATCTACTTACTTTCATGTGGTATATTCTATCGTCTGGCTTCATAAAATAAATTACAGGATAATGACAAATTATTAATTTCTCTTATAAAACATCTTCATCGCTCTAAGTTTTTATAAAATGCTAGAAGGTATTCTCTTCTCAACTTTGCAAAGGAAAATTGAATGGGTTAGAGTGAAACGGAAGATCATAAGACATTTCGCCGACATCTAATCAATGGAGCCGACTGAATTATAAAGAACTATATCAAGAATTATTATATATTGAGCAAATAATTTCTCCGTAAAAGGTTTCCGAAACAATTGTATGAAATTTCTAACGAATCAAAAACAACAAAAAGTCAAAAAGAAAATCTGGTTAATTTTCGGCAGTCGTACGCAAAACAATGAAAGAGTTTCCAATCAATTTTCCGCCGACAATCGAGCTCCCGACGGGTTTGATCAGCCAGACCGGGAAGGGAAAATTTGTTTCCACCTATGTGTAATTTTTGTGCTGTACGTCCGCTATAAAGCTGAAATATCACTTCTGTGTGGTATTAAATCGACAACAGATGATATTAGCAATCTTATACAAAAGTTTAATTCGTTTATCGATAGATATATCTAATTACAATAATTGAAGTTAACAAACTTCTCGCTCGTGCGTATTTTATTAAAAAAAAACATAAATTCAAAAGTATAAAGTTTAAGAACTTTATTTTAACACACGCTGTGCAAATGTATACTTTGCTAAAGTATTATGGGCCCTTTAGAATCGTTATGACAGGACCTGCACCTCAACAGAAAAAAGTACGAGGAGATCCGGCAAGAAAATCCGTAATAATGCGTAGAAAAAATACTTGTGACTAATTTATCTCAGAGCCAGTTAGTACTCTGAGTTGCATAGATTATTATATTTCAGGATTATATAGCTTATGTTATATTATCTTTATATATTTCATATATGATTTACAAGCATACATTCAATTCATGCTTGTTATGTCAATTGTATTCTATACTACGAAACGAAGCTATTTATGTAATATTGTTATATACTTTTTGGATAAATAACACACTGATTAAGAACAAAAAATGTGAGTACTAACATCACTGCTAATCAGTCTGTTTATCTAAACGAGCCTTACGAGTTTCTTGCCGTTTCTTCTCGCTAGAGGAAGCATTCGGACACAGTGGTAGAGTTGAAATATTAACGATTCAAAAATGCTTTATTGTAAAGTTTACTCGAATAAAATGCATTCGATTTGATTTACTAAAATATTCTTAGATACCCGTAATTAATATAAATTTTATTATCTGTAATGATTTTCGTATATATCTGTCTAGCAAACTTTATTCCAATTGTCATAGTCATCCTGTCTACAGTTTAGTGTGAAGGCAGTGTCCGCCTCAGGGCTCAAACGTCTTAGTAAACAAGTCTGACCAACGCCAGACTGTTTGAGTTATAAGCGTTCGGTGTTCCGTCCGCCGCAGACATTTGCAAGAGATCGCTTATAGTGTGTGTACTGCTTTCGATGATAGCTATATATACATATATATGTATTATAACATACTATTACAGAACAAAAATGAAAATGACTTATTTAAAAAGAATACTCAAGCAATTATCTGACTCTATAATTCGAGATGATAACTTGCTTATCATTAAATTAATTAATTTAAATTAATAATAACGAATAACAGAAATTACTAAAATAACCAAAAGTCTATAATTGTATAATTGTAAACATAACCTTAGCCTCTATGATAGGCGATCGCGAGCTCTTTTTTTTAAATATATTACGATACAAGGGATCGATGTATTAGGAAGGCATGCTACAAATACAATATGAGCATAGCATATTATTTTTATAATTACTAAATATACATTATATATCATTAGTATTTAATTTACTGGTAGCGATATTTATATATATGTAAATATCTCGCGTCATTTATACATAGCGCGGCTTACTTAAAAAAAGTATATTAATGTTACAAGAAGTTGACATAACTATATTCCCAAACTTAAAGATTAACTAAACTTAAGCTACGTTGGCTAATTAATTATTTTTTTTAATTTAATTTTCAAAGTTGGGATATTTTATCTAATTTTTCATAGCTTTTGAAACGAAGTACACTGGCAAATTTCATTTCACCGGAGACTTTATATGGTGCTTTTTTGAAATTTATATGTGTGTTAAATGTGCGTTGATGGATATTGTAAAGCACGTGGCAGAATTTCATCCGCAGATTTCATTACAATCTTTGCCTTCAGAGAAACACAAATTATTATTAAGCAATGAATTCTGCAGTGCTCTGACCGAATTTAAATCCAGACGTATCAAGTACTGGACCATCTCGCATCAAATAAAAAATAGGCCATTTTAATTTCCACCTTATGTGACGCGAACGTAGTAAATGCTACCTCCAACTTAACGCTCTCATAAGATGTATGTTCGAAGTTTAAACTTCACTTATATTCCACGTACGTCTCAAGTTTGGAGATTAGCTTTAAGTTTATTTACCTGTTAACTTATCTTAATGGTTTTGCGATTCCAAATTTATTGTGAATGTGTGATCTTCGGTCAGACGTTTATTAAAGAAGTGTTTTATATTTTTATGACAATGTGTATTTTAAAGTATTTCTGACTTATTAAAAATAATTAAGTCATTTGCAAATTAAAATATAGGAAAATAAATTAACCCTATTCCTATAAAAAACTAGTGTTGCCCTTTGCTATTTAATAGCAAGTCCGGTTTTTTAATGTTTTGTCCGAGTGAAAAATTAAAATTGTCAAGTACCTCTCCGGTATTTTTTTTTTAATTTAAATATCTACAGAGTAACAAAAGGTACTTAATCAAAGGTATGTTAAATATATCGCCTCTGAGCGCACGTACTAACGTACTAATTAAAATTCCAATCGCCATAGATTCGTCTAGACATGCGACCTTTAATAAGAAAAGGTGGACTGGAAATGTTAAAAATGTCATGTGTGGAATGGTCAGGGTGTAAAGGCGTAATTCTGTCTGCACTTTTAATGGTCAAACGTGATATAGATTTGTGGCGACGAAGAAAAATATCTTTAAAAGTTTATAATATTATGGGAGGATTGAGAATGTTTAAAATATTTTTTTTAAAGATATTTCGATTATTTAAAATTATAAAAAAAAAAAACATCCAGCTTATACTCCATCCAGTTAAAAGTATGAAATTATATCTTGAAGTTAGTTTATAAATTATTGAATTAATTGAAACACTTACTCTAACTTTATAAGCGAGGAGTAACATAATGATAAACAAATGTCTTGAATTACCCTTTGATACCGTAGAGCATTACCCGTAACAAATATCCGAAGGAAATGAATCAATCCTGGATCCTAATTACCCACGCGGTATGCGTCAAAGGCGGCGCGCGCGCAGGAATGTGCGTGACCGATGCGATTAGATGGTCCTCCGAGCCGGATGTTTTGCTCTTCATATTGCTTTGACTATATCACTGATATTGCGTTTAGTTAATATTGCAGAAAATGTATCTTTATCGCTATTGAGATTAAGTTTAGATTTCATTGGATGATGTTTTGAGTTATTTTTTAAGAAAAAGTCGTAAGGTGATTTCGAATGAACTGTTAAATTAAGTTGTATGCGGTGATGTTAAAGTTTAATTTTGTTCGAAGTGACAAAGCTAAAGTATTCTTGGATGACGTCCAGCACTTTGCTCCTCACCTAAATATTTGCAAACGTCTGGTTTGTTTTGATTCCATCAATGTCACACCTGTGTTCGTTAATTGGGTGTTTTGCATTATTTTGTAATAATATTTAATGGCTATTTCAGCTTCCTTAATGCTGTGCTAAGGTATTTTATTTTTACTTAGGGAAACATATTTACACTGCCCAAAAGAGGAGTGTAATGTCTTTATTCTATTTTATTTTGTTCGTTTCATACCCTTATTTTCGAAACACTGTTTCATCAGTATTATTTCAACCCTTATATCTTCCATCGGCTTTCTATATTCTTATTGTTTAAGTTATTTTATTATTTGACGTTTAATAATATCAACAAAATCCATTGGTAGAAACGTTATTACAAATATATTAAATCGATTATTAGTAAGTCAGTAAGTAATATTAGTATTTAAATGAAAAATTTACGTCCGTTCGATGCTACTTGTACTCGTTAACTAAAGCATCGACTATTAAAAATACTTTAAAAGTTGATAGAAAGAAAAGGAAATACAAAGAAACGAGACCCTTACAAACTATTTTCACAGTTACAGTTAAAGTTTATCCAAATCGACCATTAGTACGGATGCTATTTGACTAAAGTAATCAAGTGGGGCAATAATCGTAACATCCCTTTCTAATCAAACTTAGAAGATTCAATTAGGCGACGCGAGGTGACCCGTCCCTAACTGACAAGATCTTAATATGCTTGTCTCTTCCGTGTACGCACTGGGTGAAATAAACGCTTATTTAACTAGAGTTCTATCCGATCTAGGCTAAAACATATGAATCTTACTGAATGTTATCGGTTCAAATCCTAGCAAGAGTTCTTATTTGCTTAGTTTGTGTTTGTAATTCATATCGTGCACGATGGTAGCAAGATTTATCTTTTGATTTTTTTTAAGTGATATCACTCGGTTCAAAAAAACCATAACAAAAGCTGGTTCCACGGGGTGGTTTTGCGAGGATAAATAGCCTTTAAAATCGCGCTGTTGTGTTGTTCCAATTATTGATGTGTTGTGGATGAAAGCCGGAAATCTTGAGAATACCTTCATGCGTGTGATGAAATCCTATCACATTACATCTGTAGTGGAAAAAGCTCCAAGATTTCTGCTCAAGAGAAAAGTTCTTTAGAAGAAGAGGGACGTATACACGTTGTTTTTTTTTACTACACACGAACTATTGACCAAATACATTATAACATTTTGTACTTAAGAATCTTGCATTTAGTTGATGTTGTCGTTTAAATGGAGAGTGCGTAAGATATTATCTCCTACTTCATCTTACGCCTTGTAATTGTTTGTGCTTAATGAGTTATATGATACAAGGGCAGGATATCATATTAACAAATATATCTTACATTTATCTGTTTGTCATAATTAATTTTACTGTAGCAGTAAATATGTATATACTATTGGGTGAATAATGGAAAAATTTTTGGTCTGCCGTCGGGTAAAAGTGACCACTTGATGGTAAGGTTCACCACTGCCCCTAGATACTGGCGCTGTAAGAAATTTTAAGCATTCCACACGGCCCAAGCGTTACCAACCTACTAAAAATGGGAAAAACACTGACTCTCTTACCCTTGAAACTAGAACAACAATACTAAGTATTGTTGTTTGGTGGTAGAATATATGATGGGTGTGTGGTACTAACCCAGACAGACTTGCACAGAACCCTTTTTAAGTATGATTAACGTATGCATATTTAAATTGATAGAAGAACCACTTTATAATATTTTTAGAATATTTCGTTTATGTCAGTATCGTTTTATTCTAAATCCGACATTAAATTTGTTTAATTTCTTCAACAAAAATAATTAAATACATATTTTTGTACAGTTTTTATTGAAGTTATACTTCTTTAGACGCGTTAATGAACAAGTATGAGAGTATATATTTAAAATGCGCGCGCACAGGATGACTCGTAAACTACACGATGAAGTTGCTCGCTAAGCTGTCAGTGTCAAGTCGCTCGAAATAGAAAACTTCCACCTTATTTTATTTTACAATGCTTATAGTTTTGATAGAGAATGAAAAAATTACATTTACCAAAATAATAATTATTATTTAATTGTAATTATTTGGATGCAATTTTAAAAATTTAAATAACGCCGATGGATTAGACCGTCTCACGCGCCTAAATAAGTAGATGCACCTATTTTTTTTTATACATAAACGATTGCAACTACTATCTCAGTCTATTGTCTTGTTAATTCAACCGCAAACTATAAAATTCGAGTGCAGCTATTTCTGTGACATCAAAGCTGAGCCCAAGAGACGAGGAACAATAAATTCGTGGTGTGTTGGACGCACCTGCTCCTCAACCTTTCTAGGAATCTTATTTAAAAACTAAGGGTTTGGGTGGCAATGGTATTGTTATATTCTCCAACTATTAAGCCTCTAGTAAACAAAGTAATTGTTGTAGTTTTGGATTTCCAAACCAATGTCAATGACCTCTACTAATGATGTGCGGAATCGCATTCAATAAATACTTGAATTTGCAACAATTGTAATATAGTATCTACATTCATGGTCTACTTGTTGTACTTGGTTATCCTATATATAACTGGGAACTCATATTACTTTATATATCAATAAATATATAACTAAAAATATTATTAAGACTATAGTATATAAGGGTTTGTTTTACAAAAATGTTTGATTATATCGTCGATATTTCCAGCCATATAAAGTAGTCAACAGACCACCGAATCAGTCATTTTAAAATGATACTACGATGAACAAAATTCAAAACAATTTCATTCTATTAATGAATTAGCTTAAAAGAATTATCAATAAATAAGTAACGTATTTTTAATTGTAATTTTTCTTCTCACACGTCTGAATAGTCACGTGGAAATAAACTCCGGATTATTTCCAAATAAAAACGCCTTTGGAAAAGTTAAGTGTTCTTTAATTCAAAAACACCGAGCCTCGTAATATCAACGTTTACATTTTTCACCTCTGAATGAATAAGTATATATACTTTCTAGAACATTTCTCGCCCGGACTGCCACTAATAAATGCTGTTTATTTTTTTGCGGCGGCGCGAGAAAGATGTTCAGAAATCTGAATATTTATGCTGGAACAGGTTTCTTTAACTTCACCTTAATATAAAAGTATTTTGCGACGATATTTAAATAATAATTATTCCAATAACAAAGTGCTATCTAAAGGTTTTTCTGTTTGGAAATATATTTCTTTGAAACCAGCAAAAAGTATTTATTTTTATTTTATCTATAGACCCAGTATCCCTTAACATTTTACTAAGCTTCCTGTTTATTTGTAAGGTGAATAAACTCAACATTAAAGTGGATGTAGTTATCCGTGTTACTGCTTAAAGGTTATGAATTCGGTTCTCGCTTGTGCTTAATGGAAAAGTTACGTCGCGTCTTATACGTCTTATACTTCTCGCCGTTTGTGTGACAGTTTTTTCGATAGACTTCCTCGAGTCTAACGTATTAAAGCAATTAAAACCAACTCTTAAAAGATCGATTCTGTATAGTTTTTGTATAATTTAGGTATATGTTAAGATAGAGTGACGTACTACAAATGAACTAAAGCAAACGGACCAACTTTAGTATCTTAGTGTGCGTGAAAACTACGATCGACTCCAGCGAAGATATACAACTGTATTTTTTTTTCTCGTTCTCAGCTTTGAAAATCTTTCTAGACGTATCTAAAGATAAAGTATCTAAGCTAAAGCAATAATTGAGTTAAAATTTTATTATATAGCTACTTACAAAATGTTCTTAATTTCGGAGATAAATTTGTAATTTTTATCACATTAAACTCAAATAATATCAATTATTAATATTAATTCCTTAAATGTAAACAAATATGAATTAAAAATAGTTACTGTATAAATCTTGATCGCGTGAAATGTTGGCAAGAATGCAACGTTGAATCGCAATTTCGATCCTCTGGGCAAAAATTGAACCGACCTGTCACCGTGGAGGCAATAAGGCGAGGTTATACTTTTAATGAAGCTTTTTGCAAAACTACTTACATAATA